>NC_081351.1:20185755-20206790 GCF_029784015.1 Lycium ferocissimum
ATCACTAAATTTATTATTTAATGTCAAATTCGTCGAAAATATCAATCGATTTAGCACCATCCTTATATTTACCAACCGTTTGAGCACCAATTGGTGATTTACCAACCACTTTAACTTCTCGTTTGGTAAATTTACCAACTGTTTCAATATCAGTTGGTAATTTACTAATGAATTTGACCTCAATTGGTAGTAATTACGAATTGATTTAGCATTTGTATGTAATACTACCAACTAAAGATGTATCGGTTGGTAAATTTTGCCAATGGATTAGTTATCGGTTGGTATATTACCAACTAATTGTAATATGTTACTAATTTGCAAACCACAATCTTAATCCATTGGTAAGAATTTCCAACCGATTGAGTATTAGTTAGCAACTTTACCAACAAATAACAATCTGTTGGTAATTTACCAACGTATTTTTAATTGGTTGGTAAAATTAGCAACAAAAATTCGTCGTTGGTAAATGGTTGGTTGGTAATTTGTTGGTAATCTGTTAATAAACTATACTATTTCTTACTATCATATTTACCAGCGATATATGTCCGTTGATAATATTACCAACGAAAGGTGTTTGTTGGTAATATTTGGTTGGTAAACCGTTTGTATAAGTTGCTAAATTAGGCGCCATTTTTTCCCGCCATATTTACCAACTAAAATATTTAGTTAGTAAAATTTTGGTTGGTAATCCGTTAGAAATCCCTTGCTAAATTCTAAAAAACAATTTGGTTACTAATATGTTAGTAATTTGTTGCTAATTTGCTAACGGATTTGGGTTGTTGGTAAAATCGGTTGGCAATTCGGGTTTTTCTTGTAGTGCATCTTAATGACCTCGATGAACAGTTTGCCTAGTCTTTGAGAGCATGTGTTGATAGTATTCTTCTGGTATAACCATGTCTACATCATCATTTTCCCTCAGGCTTCCTGAACCATTTTGAGTTACTTCAGCATTTACTTTCATGTCAGCAAAACTCATGATGCGTCCTGTTTTTATTCCATCTTCCATTATTTCCCCCATCTTAATGACCTCAATGAACAGTTTGCCTAGTGCTGAGAGCATGTGTTGATAGTATTCTTCAGTTTGGGCTTGGAGAAAAGTATCCACCACCTCACCTCTGCCATTGGAGGCTTTACTCTAGCAGCCTGCTCTCTCCACCTAATGGCGAATTCCCTGAAAATTTCTATAGATTTCTTCTACACCTTTGTCATGGACATTTTATCTGAAGTAATGTCTATATTATACTGAAATTGTCACACAAACTCTTGAGCCATGTCATCCCAAGTATGCCACTTAATAACGTCCAGATCCGTGAACCAATCCGAGGCTATTCCTATTATGCTCTCACTAAAGTAGGCTATAAGCGAGCTCGTCCATACCTCCAACTCCTCCTAACTGATTGCAATACCTCTTCAAATGGGCCATAGGATCAGCATGCCCATCGTACTTGTCAAACTTTGGAGTCTTAAAACTGGAGGGCAAGTGAACATTAGGAAACATGCACAAGTCTTTGTATGAAACACTCTTATGGCCTTCTTGACCTTGCAAGTTTCTTATGGATTGCTCCAAGCTTTTCATCTTTCTAGTCATTTGCTCATCATCCGCAGTCACAACAAGTTTTTCAGCATTAATGGGTGGCTCAAGGTGAGAGTTATAACCATATGGATTAGAGACATTTAAAGTCGGTTCTGGAGTACAGAGCTAAGCATCAGGGGTTTTGAACATAGGCCCATTGTTAGATGGATCACCAGGCACAGTAAGCGGAGCTCAGGTTAAGGTCAACACAGTAGGGAAAATATCTGGGAAGTCAGGAGGTGGTGGAGGTGGTGCCTGACCAGTCATCCAAGCCTGATACATGTTTGCCATGTGTTGTTTTAACATTCTCACTTCTTCGACTAACCCCAAGTTTTGGTCAATCAATTGTGTTTGAGCACTTGCGTCAACCAACCCAGTGTCCTCGTTAGTTGCCATTGCCTTTTTGGTTTTCGACCTTCTGTTGTAAGGATGAGTCGCCAGTTTTAAAAACCACAAAACAACCACCTTCTAAAATCAAACATCATGAGTAAAAACAAGTGAGTTAGGGAACTGCGTGCAATGCACATATTCATAATTCATTAGTTCTACTATGATTCTAAGGGTAACAATGTTATTTTGGCATCATCCCCATTTTCGCTCGATTTTTCATTTTCCCTTGCATTTTTCCTTTCTACACCTCTTAGTTTACTCATTTTACTGTCACTCTTTTCTTTCTATGATTATCTCTCTTTATCTTTCCACTCTTTTCCCTTTCTTTCACTGCTCTTTTTTTGGTTTCTTTTTTTTTTTTGTTGAAAATAATTCGATCGAACCCGACTTGGGTTGCCTGCGTATCATGTTGAACATGAATCAGATCTTTGTGTAGTTTGTGAAGTTTTGGCGTAAAGTAATTAACAAAACTTGTTTCTGAATTTTCTTTCTCTCTATTTTTTTTTAAAAATTAAAGAAACTATGAAGTCTAAAAAAATCTTTTTTGATTTTGAATTATCAAAAGACTGAATCCTAAAAGATACGTAAAGGGAAAAAATATTTTTATCTTTCTCTCTCACTCTCCCTCTTTTTTTTTAATTAAGAGGCATTAAAAGAACTCTTTTTTTGGGTTTATTTGAATAAGGATTTGGATTTTTGAATACAAAATAAAACTCTTTTTTTTTTTTGGAATTTCTGAATAAAGATCACCGAACCCGGGAAGGGCTGCCTATGTATCGTCGCTTTTGATGGACGAGAATCAGGTGTGCGTAGTTCGTCCCTATTGGACGATTGAATTGACTTGAAATACTACTATTTTTTTTTCATTTTTGTAAAAATGATATAGAAAGGAAAATCTTTTTTGTTTTTGTTTTCTAACCTTGAACTATGCTGAAGAAACTAAAATAAAATTTTTGTGATTTTTGTTAAGAAATAAATAAAAAAATAAAGTAAAATCTTTTTGGAATTTTTAAAATGCATAAGAACTCCTACAAAACAAGATTTTTTTATTTATTTATCAAAAAATCCTCTATTCCTTTCAAACCTTTCCCTCATTTCTTTTCTTTCCACACACCACCACTCGAAATATCAGTCCATCAAACGACCCTTTTACCCTTAAAGATGCAACAAATAGCCAGATAAGGATGCACATGCTGGTCAAAGAAATGGGTACCTGTCCTAGACAGGCCCGACCCTTGTGCCGAGTCCCACTAAGTCAAATGCAAATAATGCAAACAAAGCATAGCCAACTAGGGATAATCATTGCTTGTGGCTTATTCTGCTAGGTTTAACATCCTGAAGGAGAAGGTATCTAGACTGGCTTACCCGAGCAGACAACTCGAGCTGGGAAAGTGTCAAATTGCTGGTAGCAGAGCTTTTTCGGCTTCACTGGTGGTCCAACCCTGCCTAACATATGTGACTAATAAACTTGAACCAGGAGCGTAACCACACATAGGCTCATCTAACACAGAAAGTTTTGTGGAGCGTAACTGCACACACAGTGAACAGTGGTGAATGTGTTAAGAGACTCAGAGGGGTATGCGAGAGAAGATAGTTTATATATACAGTCACAAAATATCAAAGCGGTAAATAAGCGCAAAGAGCACATTTGGCCGACAAACACAATATAAATCTAAGAAATAAGGAAAGTCAAACATAAGTCTATATATAAAGCTTGAATTCTGGTTATCCCCAGCGGAGTCGCCAGATATGTCACACCCCTTTTTCGCACCCCGAAGGACATGAGGTTTTATTTAAAGAAGGGTTTTTCTAATTGAAGTGACGTTTTGAGAAATGATTATTTATTTATTCAGAGTCGCCACTTGGTTAAAATTCAAGAATTTGCAGCTTAAAGGTAACTTTTTCTTTCTTTCTTGCTACATTCTTTACTTATAAATGAGCCAAACTGTATGTCTTCTTTGATAGTATAATGAAATGTTTAAGGCTGAATCTTTAAGGTACTGTTTTGTCTCTTGCAAATTTTTGTGGGCAAAAGTTTCAAAGTTTGGAACTTTTTGCTTTGCTGGGGTTTCTTCTTTGACCCTTTTGCATTTGATGAAATTATGTGGTTTAGGAGTGATTTTGGAATAAGACCTTGCAGTTGATTTTTGCCCTAAATAAATCCAAGACTATGTTTTGGAATTGTATTCCTCAACTTGGCCAATGAAATTAATTGTTTTTCTCAAGTCTAAATATCGAGGGCCTATCGGAAACATCCTCTCTCTAAATATCGAGAGTCTATCGGAAACATCCTCTCTCTAAATATCGAGGGTCTATTGAAAACATCCTCTCTACCCACAAAAAGGTAGGGGTAAGTTCTGCCTACATCCTACTCAGACCCCACTTGTGGACTACATTGGGCATGTTGTTGTTGTTGTTGTAATATATATAAAAAATAGGGTCAATTTCAAGAATAGTCACTCCACTTTATCCATTATGATTGGCTTAAACTAACTAAACTTTACCTACTATAACAATACAACAATAAAACTATTTTTGTCATCACATAAATAATTTAGTGATCGGAGGGAGGATATCCAGGATTCTTAGAGCCGAGGGTCTATCGGAAATAGCCTCTCTACCTCCTAGGTGGGGGTAAGGTCTGTACACTCTACCTCCCCAGACCGCACTTCATGGGATTACATTGGGTATGTTGTTGTTGTTGTTTGTCCTCAAGTCTAAATAATCTAGTGATCGTAGGGATGATATCCAGTATGTATCATCTAATTATAGTCCACTAACACTGGAAGTAATTGGACCAGCTAGGGAATTGAATAAAAGGTCTAGGGATTCAAGTTATGTAAAATTTCTGTTTATCAGTCAAATAGGAGTAGGAGATAGTCGCTTGGTTCATATATTTCTGTAAAATTCATAACAGAGAGATATAAATGCATACAACAACGACAACATACCCAGTGTAATCCCACAAGTGGGATTACATAGAGAGATATATAACTGTTCCGTTTGGTCATTGAAAGGTGAAAAACTCTTTCAGGTAATATCCCATATATGATATAACTTTGTGTTTACATTGTTACGTAAGAAGAGAAATTTGGAGGATTAGTTGAAGAAATGCTCACTGAGTGAAGCTCAAGCTCTTGTAATTGATTTTCAATCTATTGTTCAGTGATCTAGCATATCAAAGATAGTGTTAACAGGATAACGTTCAGCTTGCCATTGAAATTACTTGATAAAATTAAGAAAAAACACGAGAAATTTATTAACTGAACTGTGCAGTCGAATACAGACGTACATATACTTTATAGAAAGTGATCATATAAGTTGAATACCTGGTCAAACCATGATTAAGTGCTAATTTATGTACAAACACATTTCATGCATCTATTTGCTTGGTATAATCATCGGATACAGATAAGTTTTTCAGTTCTCTTTTATTTCGTGAGACAATGAAAAATGTCTTTGACTGCTCATTAATTAAGTAGTTCCCAATGATCTTAGGTGCTGACAATGTTTAGTCTGTTGGAATGCCGTGAAGAACGGGTGCTCTGAGGTTGCTGTTAAGTTTTTTCGAGAAAATGATGGTGCACGAGGATCTGAAGTGCAGTTTATTGAAGCCGAACGAGGCTACTTTTGTTAGTATTCTTTCTTCTTGCACGTTTTTGAATGTCGGTGTGGCGTTATATCTAGGGAGGCAAGTACATGCTTACATGGTAAAGAATGAGTTGAGCGTCTTCATGACGACGACATTGATCGCGTTTTACGGGAAGTGGGTTGTTTGGTATATGCTTTGAGGGTATTTGATGCAATGGTTATCAAGAAGATTTGTTCTTGGAATGCTATGATTTCTTCCCTGGCTTTGAATGGTAGAGAGAAGCAGGGGAGAGCTGGGCTACTACAGGAAGCTTACAACTTTATAAAAAAGATGCGTTTTGAAGCTGATGCATCTGTGTTGGGTGATCTGATGGGTGCTTGTAGGCTTCATGGAGCTATTGAGTTGGGAAATGAAGTAGCACAACTATTGCTTAAGTCGCAACCGAATCATTCTGGGAGATATGTGCAACTCTCAAGCATTTATGCTGGGTTAGAGAGGTGGGACCATGCTGCTGATTTGAGAAAAGCAGTGTTAGATGCTGGAATACACAAGGTTCCTGCTCACAGTTTTATTTAGTAGAGCTGATGACTGCAGCAGCTTCTATTTGCAATGAGCCTGCTTGGGGATGAAATCTCGACTCATCAAAATCAGCTAAAGAAGGAGACTGCATATGGTTTTTGCACAGAGATTGAAGCACTGCATATGCGTTTTGAACAGATGGGTATGTTGTTGTTGTGTTGTTGTTGCAGTCTTAGCAGGTAAACATTCATCAATTTTTTATTTTGAATTTGTCTGTGAGCTCAAGCTAACATAGCTAGACAGATCAAGGAGATGATAAATTTTTGTGAGACTTCACGGCAAACCTGGTTCCAAAGTCTGTTTGATGAGGTATTTCTTTTTGTTTTCTACTTTTTTTTTTCTGCATCTTTTTCTTCACCTCGGAATTTTGAAATTGTGGAGCAGTTTGCTAATTGATTAATCTGAACAATATTGATCACGATAAACATCATTTAAAGACAAACGGTTCTATTTGTATCCTTCCTGAGTAAAGTGTCAAATCCACATGGCTTTCATTCACTAGCAATTCTATCACTCAATTGTGTGTTCCTGTCTATCTCAATTAAGGCTTTAAACATTACCCTCGATCCCAAATTTTGCAGGTGTCTTTATGCAAGTTATTGTTTAAATGGAAGATCCCTTTTTGACACCTCACTACTTTTGTAGTAGTCAATCGAAAAAAGTAGAAATACCAAGAGTTTCACGTTGTTCACAAGTCAGTGTACGAGTTTTTGTGTAGATAATAGAATTTTTAAATAAAATCTACCAACAAACAAAACTTTATCACTGCATATTACAGTGTTCATGTGAATTTGTTTTCATCTGGATCACAATGTTTTATGCGCCAATTGTGCTTCAAGTCTCTTCTCCTAATCACTAGATATACTAAAGATAAAGCAGTAGTAAATACACATTTCGAAGATTAATTAGCCAATAGAATTCAGAAAAATAAAGAGCAGTAGTAAATACGCATTTCGAAGATTAATTAGCCAGTAGAATTCAGAAAAATAAAGGACTTAACAGTATTAGTGGTTCTCTTTCTGATTTTGGAAACTCGTGAATATGTCGTCTCTCCATCTTCAATTCGATAACTTTCAAGGTCCATCGCTCGGTAGTCTTTCTTTTTGAAAAAATCCTTCTGTTTAAACTTTAAAGGATTTGTAAATTTCCATTCAATATAATAGTACCAATATTTTTGTATCATCTTGAATATCATTTTTTTTTCCAGATATGAAAAGATGGATGATTGTGTTGGACTTTGTTCGAAAGATTGACACCAGAAAATACTTGTCCCCATAGAAGTAACATTACTTGTAGCAACTGACAATTTCTATAGATTTTTTTGAAAAAATTTGAAAGACTAATCCACGGCGCGCTTGTAGCTCAATTGTGCTAGCATTTGTAATGCTCAGGGAAAAAAAAAAAGAATGGTTGGACTGAGATGGACTATTGAACTTTATAACAGAGAAGTTTTGCTAATTTTGTGTAATTTCAGGAGTGGCTTCAGAAGCATGGTCCATTCGATGCTGTGGTGGACAGTGCAAATGTCGGCCTTATAAACTCGATGGAATGTTAATATCTCTCAGCTCAAATCTGTTGTCGATAAACTAAGATAGCCGAATGAATCGAAGTGGTTATTTTGCACAAAAGTCGTGCAACTAGTGGTGCATTTCTGCTCAAGAAGTTGTTAGAAAGCTGGAAAAAAGCGGGCTACACTTTATGCCACTCGACATGATTCAAGTGATGATTGGTTTCTATTGGCCTCTCGTCTCCACTTTAATTGTTAAGCAAGTTCTTCAGAGGGAGAATCAGAGAAAAATTATATGCAAATGTGTTGGTTTATTTCCCTACACAGAGCTTGAGAATGGAATGCTCTGGGAAGTACAAGGAATACGGTCGTTCAGGGAGCCATTGGTGTAAACATAAGGGGCGAGTCCATCTGCTGATCAAGGACGTCAAGGTTGTTGATGATCAAGCCGTCAAGGTTGTTGATATTGGTGAGAGCATGATGAGTTTACCATTAAGTCTTGTCATCTGAAGTTCAATTTTTTACTGCAAACTTATATGGCAGCTTTAATTTTGTAACATCCCGTACGTTTACATTAAGATGCGCCACGAGTTGATCAATATGGATTCAGAGAGGTTATAGACGTAAGATCAATAAATTTGACGAGTTTCGAAACTATTATATATAGCCTTGATAATGTATTTTCTGTTAAGTGAAACCCTTTTTGTGAAAAATTGATAAATATGATTTTATATCGTTAAAATTGCTACTACTTTTTGTATATGCTTTAAATTATACACATGATATGAGGAAGTTAATTTATAAATGGAATTTTCCTTATTGTAAAGATAGAAATTATTTTCTCTTAAGAAAATAAGGTTATCTTTTTACTGATTTGAGAAATAATAGTACAAAAATTTGTACTTTGTGTTCGACCAAAAAAAAAAAAAAAATAGAACTTGATGAAATATGTTTTGTAAATATTTTACTTTTTATGAGATATTAGTTTATATTAATTTTTTTTTAAAAAAAATTCCCATGATTTATTAATATTTTAATAATAGGACCTTGAGAAAGGATAAAATATTTAATTCTTTGTCTTTGCTCCATGTGTGGTCATGTGATAATGTCTTTTTACTAGAAGATATTTACTTGATTATATATATTAATAATATAAGTAGTTGATAAGTACTTATGAAGAAAAAAATACTCCACCACCTAAGCTATTAATATAAAAAGTACTAGCAAGTATCATTTTCTCCATTCTTCCAAATTTCAACGAAGAGCTCTGTATAACTTTCTCCATCTTTCAAGTTTGATGAAGTACTGCAAATATTTTTTTTCCATCTTTCTATATTCAACGAAGTGCAGCAACAATTATAGGGGGTTTCCTTTTTACAAAAATACTTCAAGTTCTTTAAAAGCAAGTTCGGGATTACTTTGTGTTGAAGTTGAAGCTTTTCTTCTTGGTGAAGTATCCTAAGATTAAGGTTGTTCTTGTGTGATTGAGGTAAGATTATATCTTTTCTCTATGTTCTTGAGTTAGTTTAGTCTTTAGTCAACTTGTTAGATAAAGAAATTGTGGAAGAGAAGTTAGGATACATGCTAGAGCTCTTCTTAGTTTTGTGGACTGATTTGGAATATGATTTCGAGTTATTGTGGCTGGATTTTCTGAAATATAAGTGGGGGTTGAGGTTGTTATGTTGTTGTTCTTGAACTTGGAAGAAGAAAGTGTATAAAGATATCGTATACGAAGCGTATATTGGGCTGTTTTGGTGTATATCTTTGGAAGTTGACATTTTGAGTTTAAAGAGGCTTATATGAGGTAGTTGTTGTTGGTTTTGTTGATTGAGTTATGGTCGTTAAAGAATAGGGGAAATGCTACCCGTTTCATTTTAGAATCGATTTATCTTTTGATATACGCGATATACTAGCATCTAAGTTCATTCATGTACACCTTGTTATAGGATTGGCATACTAGTTACGACGAGTTCGTTGTTGGATCGTATTGGCAACACGAGGTATGTAGGGCTTTTCTCTTCTTTTCTTGGCATGGCTATAATTCGAATGCATTTTTTTTAAACGTTATCCCGTTAACTTGTGTTGATCATATCCAAGAATGAATGAGCTAATCTCCCCTTCCTATATGACTTGTATAAAAGAACTCTCTATACTTCCATATTCCGTTTGGTTATCATTTGAAAGGTCTTCAATTAAACATGTACCGAGGGTGTTCCAAAATGATTAACCTTACTTCTTCTCATGAATAGTTCACATTGAAATACTTTCTCACATTTCTTATCTTTCTTGTTTACCGAGAGAAGTATAATGTTCATCGTGGTACTTTCCCCCTTAAAGTTGAGTTGATTTCATTCCCTAATGGTGAAGGTTGTTTCCTTGATTTATATATGGCTTGTGTTGTAGTACTTTCCCGCACCTTGTATCATTCTTGTCGATTGGAAAAAGGTTGTTCACTATGTTATTCTTCCTGTTGAAGTTGAGCTAATGGTATTTTATTCAATTGAGCCGATCTTTATCACTTATATAATCCTTATTGAAGTATATCTCCTATTCTCCACATTTGTTGTTTCATGAATTGAAAAGATAAAGAACGTAGCGAGAATAACGATAGTCGGGGAATAACGACGATAGGTCACTCCGACTCTTTCTGTGATGTCTCCTCTGATGTCAGTCTTGCATTGCATATATATATAGACGGATTTCTTTCTTTACCGGGCCGTGTTGTAGGGAGCCGGTAGGCACGTAGCTGTGCACCTAGATGTATTTCTTTCTTTACCGAGCCAATTTGTGTAGCGGCCGGGTAAGCACGTAGCTGTGTATTGCCACTGATAAGTTGGGCAGAGATGATGTTATGATGATGAGCTCACCCCACAGAGAGATTTTTTATTATATGATATGATGTGCCTCCACAGTGAGGGATGATTCTACGAGCATGCATTTACATTTATGTCATGATTATGGTCGCTCTCAGTGGCCTCGTTGAGAGTTTCAGGTTGTCTCTACATCTCTTCCCATGTTATCTGTATCTCTTATGCTTATGTTATGTTTATGCTTACCGCCTTACATACTCGGTACATCTTTCGTACCGATGCCCCTTTTTGCCAGTGGCGGACCAAGGATTCAATGGTCCTGGGTGCTCACCTTAAAATCAGCAAAAAAATATATTGTTTTGAGTAGAATTTGAACTCTACTCCTTCATGGCTTAGCCTAAAGCCTACAAACCTTTCAACCAAAGCACCAAGATCTTTAATTGCTTGTTGGGTCTTTATTTATTATTTTATACCAAAAATTCAATATTTTCTATATGTCAACATAGAGTATCCGCTATGGTTAATGGGTGCTCGAGCACCAAAAATTGACACATGGGTCCGCCCCTGCTTTTTGTGCGTTGTGATCATGCCCACAAGTACAGATAGACAGGTTGGTGTGCCACCCTGGTAGGGTACCAAATGTTCGCCGGTTGGTTGCCGCACTCCATTCTCGAGGTTGTTGGTCGAGTCTTGAGTAGGAATGCATGCATGTATATATATATTATGAGTATGGCTATGGGTACGTCGGGGTCCTGTCCGGACCAGTTGATGCATATTAGTGCTCTTAGAGGCTTACAGACTATCAGTCAGTGTACAGGTGTTGTGTTTGGCCTTGCCGATCTTCTGACTAGTTGTCTTTCTTGGTTGTGGCCTTGTCGGCCCTAGTTATGCATATATATGTTGGTGGGCCTTTTCTGCTTGCAGGTTGACATAATATACTTCTTACAATTGTTATTCAGCGGCCTTGTCGGCCTATGATTCATGTTACAGAGTTCAGATATCACAGTTGGTTCGCTCGGCCCTTCGGGTGCCAGTTGCAGGCCACACCCCTAGGTTGGGGTGTGACAAATTTGTCTGCTTTATGTAGATTAATTGGTTGAAGATTCAATACATATAGTTGAGGTGTTAGCCAATTCTTTTTCTTTTGTTACTTTAGTTACTGTTGGACTTTCATGTTGTGGAGCAATTTTCATTTTAAAAAATGGTGATTAGTACCAGGGGCGGAGCTAGAGGGGCTTTATACTGATGTTTATTCAAAAGAATCAATTGAAATTAATAGGAAAAATACAAAGAGCATTGGGGACTTGAGCAGTACCTCTACAAATCAAAGTTGACATATCTCGATTCTTTTTGACTTTTAAACGTATGACATTAGCAAAATATAGACAAGTGTGATTTCAGACTCACAAGGAGTGGCGATTATTTAGTAGTAGAAGTACTCATCATCATGATACGATTTTTTCTTTGTTTTCCGCCTGAGCTGAGTTTTGAACGATACCAGAGCATATTTTGATATATCAATATTAAGTCGATTAAAAGATCGCTCCACCTGTTCTTGTCCGATTTGTTCATCGTCCTCCTCTGTAAACAAAATGCCTGCTATAGAATTATATAACAAAGGTCAAGATAACCTCAATTATTTATTAACTGAATTTATGCTTGAGCCCAATTACTCAACTAATAATAATGAGGATGAATCATACAAGTTGAGGCCATGTACTCTGCTAATAATCTCTATGTAAAACACTATTAAGTAAATGAAAATAAATTTGGCTGTCTCAAAGGAAGAAAACAAATGTCTTATTCATAAGAAGATAACAAACACTTCAGAAAAATCACAAATTATGAAGATAAAGGCTTATATTTGCATCACCAGCAACATATTAGACTTGAATCTTGTAATTTTCAAAAATGAAGAGTTAAAGTTAATTAAGAGCAAGGGCTTGATCAGTGGGGCACAAATGAGGTAAGGATGAAAAGGAAATAAGTTGACTGAGAAAGCTATATATAGCAGAAACAATTCAAGTTTTTGATAACCGATTTCCGTACTAAAAATTATACAAATTAAGTTAGTAGAGAAGAAATCAAGAAATTTTTGCTCTATTCCTCTATTCAATAATATTGAGTTATATATAGTAGAAAGCAAAGAAAAATTTACTATCGTAGCTTTGGAGTACTCAATTGCAGGAAGGTCACCTAGTCATTTTCGATAAAATTTAGACTTATTCCATGAAGACTATTATTTCAGAACCAAACAAAAAAAGGAGACTATTATTTCTAAGATTTTTTTGCAGCTCTACCCAATATCTAAACAACCCACCAGGTCGGAGCTACAAGCATATCTCTACTTGTGCCTAAACAAAGAAAAATCTGTGGAGAATTGAAACAAACAAAAATAAATAGAGAGATGAAAGAGAAGAGAGAACGTACTTTGTTTCATTCAAAGCGGCGACCTATCTCGTTTCGTAAATGTGTCCATAACTATTTTAATTTCTCACAGCTCAGATCCCTTGTTAATAAATTAAGATAGATGAGTGAATCGAAGCAAGCTATTTTGCACAAAAATTGTGCAACTGTTGGTCCTGTCAGCATCCTAATAACAAGAAGTTGTTAGAAAACTGGAAAAAAGCGGGTTCTCACTTCCCCCCCAGCGCGACTCAAACCTTCAACCTACCGGTTGATGGTAGAGGTGCTTAACCACTTGAGCTACCCTCGCTTGTCAAGATGGAGGTGTTGATGATCAAGCCATCAAGGTTGTTGATAATGGTGAGAGCACGGTGATTTTTACCTTTAATACTAGTCGTCTGAAGTTCAATTTTGTACTGCAACTTTAATAGCAGCTTGGGTTTGCGTGCTGTATGTGGATTGGTTGAAGAATCAACATGTATACTTATGATGTCAGCCAATTATTTTTCATTTGTTAATTTGGTGACTAGTCATAGAGTTGTGACAAAGTTTTGCTTCCGCTATCGACTGACCATCCTGTTAGCAGTGCTATTTTGTTATGGAGCAATTTTTTATTACAAAAAAAGAAAAAAAATGATGATTGGTACTTGTTCCAATAATTCACCTCCTCTACTTTTCTTTTCACTTACTCTCTCCTTTGATACACGATCATTTCATTTTCAACTTATTTTACATCTCTTGACCCCATTTCCAACAATAATATTTCCTTTATTTCCCTTTCCACGTCTTCTCTTCTCGTATCATTTTACTTTTGAGACAATCGGGAGATCCAAAATTTTAAGTTTATGAATTATGAGTTCCTACAACGATCTCAAGTTAATACTATATAAATCTTTAGCTTTACAATTAAATATTTACAGATATTCAGAAAATTTCTTAATATATACATGGTTCGGGTATAAGCTACTGAGTTCTCGTAATTCCATAACGAATGCTATAAATCCGTCCCTAAGTAACGATTAGTGGTATGAATAATATAAATTAATTCTGCTTGATGCAAGCCTGAACTCAAGTGGATTGAACTAGCAGAAATATTCCAAAAGCAGGACATGTTGAACAAAAGAAGAAATGGAGTTATAAGTTTTGAATTTGTTTCGTGATCAAGTGAAAAAAGGCAGCCCAAAAAGAGCATATTTGATGCTTTTTCTTAAAGAAACATTTGAAATTTATTAAGAAATTGGTAAATACAAAAAATAGAGGGACATATTTTCGATTCTTTTTACAAGGAAAACTAGCAAAATATAGACAAGGGCAATTTTCGACTCACATGGAGTAACGATTATTTAGTAATAGAAGTATTAATCATCACGATATGATTTTTTCTCTTTTTGATTTCCGCCAGAGGTGAGTTTTGAACGACACCAGAACATATTTTTTCTTTGGAATTGATCCAGCGTATCAACGCCTTGCATTGAAACTTAGCCCCAAATATTATTCATCAGAAAACTTGAACATTCCTATGCATAGAGGTTTATCAGTCTTGAAGTACTTTCTCGATTGCCTTAAGATTTTGGATTAAACACTCAAATGCTTTTACGTTTAGAAGTTATATGTTTGCACTTTAGAGTAATCTTATATTTAAGCCAATTAATCATATCATCAAGGACATTCTTAATAGGTAAATGTTTAGCTTGCTATTGAAATTACTTAATGTAATTAAGAAAAAAGATGAGATAACCTCATAGATTTATTAACTGAACTTTGCAGTTGAATCCAATTAGCTAACTAATAATATAGACTGAGTATGTAACAAACAATTGATAAACGAAAACTCATGGTTCTATTCATATGGTAACAAACACTTCATGAAACATCACAAACTAGGAAAGTAAAAGCTTATATTTGCATCACCAGCAACATAATAAACTTGAATCATGCAATTTTAAAAAATGAAGATTCAAAGTTAAGAGCTTTAAGGATGAAGGAGGTAGAAGGAGAATATATATACATTGTTTTTCAAAAAAAATCTTTCTTTTAAAATCACAAGCTCGGAAAGTAAAGCTTCTATTGCATCCCAGCAACTCAAAGACATGAATCCTGCAATTCCCAAAAATGAAGAGTTAAAGTTAAGAGCTTAAGGATGAAGGAGGTAGAATATATACATTGATTTTATAAAGAATCTTCTGAAGGATAAAGATCAAGTTGAATACCTGGAGGTAACACACTATTTTCTTTTCTTGTGCTTTTGCATTCTCGTAATAATTTTGTGTTCTAATTCGTCAACCATCCTCGAAAACCATGCTGGATATTGGGTTGCCAGCATTATGTATATTACGGAGAGTACAACAATTAGACCACAACCGTAACCCATGAGAAACGCCTGCCAACTGATGATTGTTGAATCTCCTTCTCCTTGATCTAGCTCAACTGGAGTTGTCGCTTGTGGTACCCCATCATCACCGCCACAATCTTTTGAGAGAGGAAATCCTCGTAATCCATCATTCCCTTGGTATGAACTATTCTCAAACGTATCAAATTGTTTTCCTTTGGGGATGCATCCAACAAGATGATTGTGAGAGAGATTTAAGACTTCAAGTGATGTGAGAGATGCAAGTTGTTGCGGTATCCCTCCACCAATTTTGTTAGATGAGAGATCCAACGATTCAAGTACAGATAGATGTTGCAGTGATGTTGGTATATGACCTTCCAAGCCATTGTGAGATAAGTTCAACGTACGAAGCCCAATGAGATCTCCAACAATACTTGGAATATAACCTTCAAATCTGTTCTTCGAGAATTGATGATTATGTTCGTAGTCAAAACTCCAGGAAGTTCAAGATCCAACCCCTTTGTTGTAACTGTCAAAGAACTTCTGTAACCATAACCAGCATATATACCTCCTACATACTCTCGGGTTCCACTGTTCTCACCAATTATTTTCATAATGTGGAAATTCTCAAAAAGGCTCACTGGTAAATATCCACTAAATCCATTGGATGAGAGATCTATTACTTGAATTTGAGCAAACAAGTTTTCGGTCCTTGAATCTTTTATAGGGCCATGCAACTTATTTGATCTCAAACTTAAAATCTGTAAATCAGGTAGGGCTCCCAACCATTTTGGAAATGTGTCATTCAACTCATTGTTACCTAAATCAAGAACTTTCAAACATTTGCAATTGATCAAAGATGGTGGCACTTTCCCCTGTAGCTTATTCACGTCCAATTCAATGATGGAGAGTTTGTTTCCAATACTAAAAGTTGTATTAATTGTCCCACTAAGACTATTGTTGCTTAAACTCAAAACCGAAAGCTCACTCATCTCACCCAAACATTCCGGGATTGATCCCTCTAAATTATTACTTTCCAAAACTAGCACTTTCATTGTTTTCAGATTGCAGATAGCTGAAGCAATCTGTCCACTGAGATTATTTTGAGCAAGGAAAAGAGATTGTAGGCTCTGCTGGTTTAGGAGTGAATTTGGAATAGGGCCTTGCGGCTGATTGTGACTTAAATCAACTGATCCCAATGTTTTGGACTTGAAATCCTTAATTTTGGTGAAATTGTTATTGCTCAAGTCTAACCAATATAGTGATGGCAGAGAGAATATACAAGAAGGTACTAGACCAGTTAGGGAATTGTTTGAAAAATCTAGCAGCTTTAGTTGGACCGGCTTTGATAAGCACTCAATTTGGCCATTCAAGTTGTTGTCCCCAAGATATAAGTACGCTATGCTGGTGAGATTCCATATAGGTTTAGGAATGGGCCCTGAGAAATTACAAGATTTCATCTCCAATGTTTGCAGTGAAGTTAGATAGCTAAATGATTCGGGTATCTTACCGGTAGAATTCACACCACTAAGATATAACTCCATGAGGGATGCACTGCTATTCTATTTGGTTGTGGGAAACCTAATAGTGAGCTGGGGATTGGATGTTGAATCAAGATATTCCAAGTTGGAAAGGTGGAAAACTCTTTCGGGCAATATACCAAATAACTGTGTGTCTGAAAGACTTAGAGTTGTTAAAAAAGAGGAGAAATTTAGAGGAATGGTGGAAGAGATGTTCACATACCTAAGGTCAAGCTCTCTTAATTGGGTCAAGTTCTTAAGGAGCAGTTCAAAATTGTGAGGTCCGAATCTAAGCCCATATGGATGATAATTCTAGATACGAAGAACGTATAATTTGGAAAGATGAGAGATTTCAGAAGGGATTAGACTAGAAAAACCTGAATTCGACAAATCAAGATGCCTCAAACTAGAAAACTCACCAAATTTAGGCGAAATGAGCAACCCGGAAAAATCATTATAAGACAAATTTAGCCTTTTGAGATTGGAGAGTAGAAAGAGGCTACTATTGGAATGAAACTTGCCTTGAAGTTGGCTGCATTGGAGGTTAAGCTCAATCACTTTACCTGTCGTCTCCTCACAATAAACTCCATCCCATGAGCAACAATCTGTGCTCTTGTTCCATGATAGTGTTGTTGGATAAGAAGGATCACAATAAGAATTAGCAGAAGCATTTATAGAAAACATATGCTTGAAATGAAGAAGAGCAAGGGCTTGATCTTTGGGGCACAAATGAGGTAAGGATGCAGAGGAAACAAGTTGACTGAGAAAGGCTATATATAACAGAAACAATGCAAGTTTTCCATAACCCATTTCTGTTACTAAAAAGATCAAAATTCAGTTGGTAGAGAAGAAATCAAGAATTTTTTGCTCTGTTCCTCTATTCAATAATATTGCGTTATATATAGCAGAAAGCAAAGAAAAATTTACTTCTGTAGCTTTGGAGTACTCAATTCCAAGAAGGTCACCTAGTCATTTTCGGTAAAATTTAGACTTTTTCCATGAAGACTATTATTTCAGAACCAAAAAAAAAAGAGACTATTATTTAATCTTTCATTACTAAAGTTCTGCCAAGTAACTGCAAGACATTTCAAATACAAAATCGTTTAAAAATTTGATTGGTTAGGATGAGAGTGTAACTTGGTGTATTTGACTTACAGAATAACATACTTTTCCTTTACTCTGCTTTCTCTATAAAATCAAGAATCTGTCTAATTCTGCAGTTGCTCCTAATATTTTCCACCAGCACACAGTCTACGATTCAAATACAGTCCTAAACAAAGAAAATTCTGTGGAGATTAAAACAAACAAAAATAAATAATAGAGAGATAAAAGAGAAGAGAGAACGTACTTTGTTTCATTCAAAGCGGCGTCATTCTGCAACTGCTTTGATTTTTACCCTTTTTTTTTTTTTACGGGTATGGGTCAAAGTTACCCTTCAAGTGGGCAGATGTTTAACATTCTTTTCATTTAATTGCACGGTTTGCCCTTCAAATGGGCTGGACTTTGATTTTTAAGTCTATCTACTTTTTTAGTAGACTTATTTTTATTTTTAAAGCCATGACGTAATTTTTTTCTAGTGGTCGGGTCTGGTTCGTTTAAAAAAATGGGTAGACTTATTTTTGTTTAAAGCATAGCAGATTTTTTTTTTTAAACAAACGAGACAACCCACTAGCAAAAAAAATTGTCTCGTGGCTTTAAAAAATAAGTCCAATATGAAAATACATAGACTTATTTTTGTAAAGTCACGTGATAATTTCTTAATTAAAAGATAAGCTAAATGATTTTTTTTTTTTAAATCTGGCAGCAAAATGGGTATATTTGCACCATTTGTGTACGCTGTTTTATTTAACGAGGGCATACATTTGTGCCTCGTGATCATGCCCACAGCGATAAGACAAGTCGGTGTACCTCCGTAGGGTACCAAATGTTCACGGTTGGTTGTTGCACTCCATTTCTCCGAGTTGTCAGTCGAGTCTTGAGTAGAATGCATGCATGTATATATATTATGAGTATGGCTATGGGACGTCGTGGTCCCGTCCGACCGCTGATGCATATTAGTGCTCTTAGAGGCTTGGCGACCGCGCCGTGCGTGTGTGTTGTGTTTGGCCTGCGATCTTCTCACTAGTTGTCTTCGGTGTGGCCTTGTCGGCCCTAGTTATGCATATATATGTGTGGGCCTTTTCCGCTATGAAAGTGACATAATATACTTCTACAATTGTTATTCAGCTCTTGCTCGCCTATGATTCATGTTACTGAGTTCGATATCATCAGCTTGGTTCGCTACCTTCAACAAAGGTGCCACACCCTAGGTTGGGGTGTGACAAATTTGTCTGCTTTATGTAGATTAATTGGTTGAAGATTCAATACATATAGTTGAGGTGTTAGCCAATTCTTTTTCTTTTATTACTTTAGTTACTGTTGGACTTTCGTGTTGTGGAGCAATTTTCATTTTAAAAAATGGTGATTAGTACCAGGGGCGGAGCTAGAGGGGCTTTATACTGATGTTTATTCAAAAGAATCAATTGAAATTAATAGGAAAAATACAAAGAGCACAGGGGACTTGAGCAGCACCTCTACAAATCAAAGTTGACATATTTCGATTCTTTTTTACTTTTAAACGTATGAAATTAGCAAAATATAGACAAGTGTGATTTCAGACTCACAAGGAGTGGCGATTATTTAGTAGTAGAAGTACTCATCATCATGATACGATTTTTTCTTTGTTTTCCGCCTGAGCTGAGTTTTGAACGATACCAGAGCATATTTTGATATATCAATATTAAGTCGATTAAAAGATCGCTCCATTCGTTTGTCCGATTGTTCATCGTCCTCCTCTGTAAACAAAATGCCTGCTATAGAATTATCTAACAAAGGTCAAGATAACCTCAATTATTTATTAACTGACTTTATGCTTCAGCCCAATTACTCAACTAATAATAATGAGGATGAATCATACAAGTTGAGGCAATGTACTCTGCTAATAATCTCTATGTAAAACACCATTAAGTAAATGAAAATAAATTTGGCTGTCTCAAAGGAAGAAAACAAATGTCTTATTCATAAGAAGATAACAAACACTTTAGAAAAATCACAAACTATGAAGATAAAGGCTTATATTTGCATCACCAGCAACATATTAGACTTGAATCCTGTAATTTTCAAAAATGAAGAGTTAAAGTTAATTAAGAGCAAGGGCTTGATCAATGGGGCAAAAATGAGCTAAGGATGAAGAGGAAATACGTTGACTGAGAAAAGCTATATATAGCAGAAACAATTCAAGTTTTTGATAACCCATTTCCATACTAAAAATTATACAAATTAAGTTGGTAGAGAAGAAATCAAGAAATTTTTGCTCTATTCCTCTATTCAATAATATTGAGTTATATATAGCAGAAAGCAAAGAAAAATTTACTATCGTAGCTTTGGAGTACTCAATTGCAGGAAGGTCACCTAGTCATTTTCGATAAAATTTAGACTTATTCCATGAAGACTATTATTTCAGAACCAAACAAAAAAAGGAGACTATTATTTCTAAGATATTTTTGCACTCTACCCAATATCTAAACAACCCACTGGTCGGAGCTACAAGCATATCTCTACTTGTGCCTAAACAAAGAAAAATCTGTGGAGAATTGAAACAATCAAAAATAAATAGAGAGATAAAAGAGAAGAGAACATACTTTGTTTCATTCAAAGCGGCGACCTATCTCGTTTCGTAAATGTGTCCATAACTATTTTAATTTCTCACAAATCGATCCCTTGTTAATAAATTAAGATAGATGAGTGAATCGAAGAGCCTATTTTGCACAAAAATTGTGCAATCGTTGATCCCCAAGATCCTAATAACAAGAAGTTGTTAGAAAACGAAAAAACGGTTCTCACTTCCCCAACAACGACTCGAACCTTCAACCTACCGGTTGATGGTAGAGGTGCTCAACCACTTGAGCTACCCTCACTTGTCAAGACGGAGGTGTTGATGATCAAGCCGTCAAGGTTGTTGATATTGGTGACAGCATGACGATTTTTACCATTAATACTAGTCGTCTGAATTTCAATTTTGTACTGGATTTTAAATAGATGGTTTGCGTGCTGTATGTGGATTGGTTGAAGAATCAACATGTATACTTATTATGTCAGCCAATTATTTTTCATTTGTTAATTTGGTGACTAGTCGTAGAGTTGTGACAAAGTTTTGCTTCCGCTATCGACTGACCATCCTGTTAGCAGTGCTATTTTGTTATGAAGCAATTTTTTATTACAAAAAAAGAAAAAAATGATGATTGGTACTTGTTCCAATAATTCACCTCCTCTACTTTTTTTTACTTACCT
>NC_081351.1:20206890-20280270 GCF_029784015.1 Lycium ferocissimum
CCATAACATAAAAAGAATAAAATTCTCACCTTTGCCACTTTGTTCTTCCCTTGACTAAGGTTGAAAATTGCATGAACAAGAGATTAGCTTCTCCAACAACCACTCCATGTTGTTTAGGACCTTCCAATAGTGGAAAACATGGAAGAAATAAATTTTTTGGGATCCAATTGGAGGGCGATTTCGGCCCTTACATAGCCGTATGCTTTTCTTTTTTTTCTCTATACTTCTTGAAACTTCTAGGAATGAGAATGATAAAGATGACTTACTTAGTCATCTTTTATGCCCACTCAATATTTCCACATGTGGCCCTATGGCCCACACACACACATGGCCATTTTCAAATAATAGCCAACTTTCCATAATTCATTTTTAGGTCCCCAAATTCTTCCGACTTTCATTCTCTAATTTTTTCCTTATTCCAATCTTACCCTTAACGCTCGTACCAACAAAAAAATGAATATGCATCTTATGCATTGAGACAAAATCAACAAAGCGAAAATTAAAAGTCTTGTCCATAACTCATCGCAACCAACTTAAAATATTTCAACGTACAAAGTACGGGGTGTAACACTTTATATATTCAGTACAAATTTCGTACTGACCCCCTTTCTTCGGGGGGCTGCGTTTCATGCCCGCAGGTACAGACGCTCACTTGGGTGATCCGCCAGCTTAGGATATCTATTCTCGATTGTCTTGGAGCACTCCTTGTTCGAGCTATATTTTGGTACGGCTACTCTTTCATTGTATATGCATACGTCTATTCAGGGGTACGGCGAGGCCCTGTCCTGTCATATGATACTATTGTTACTCTTAGAGATCTGTAGACATATATGTGGGTTGTGAGTAGCTACTGTTCGGTTGTGTCTGTGTGATTTGTGTTTTTGGGACGTTCCCCTATATTGTGACAGCCTTGTCGGCTTATGCACGATATGTATGTATGTATGTATATATATATATATACTAGTTATGTGAGGCCCGGGCTTAAACTCAAGATATAAAAGTAGATATTTTAACTAAAGAAATATAATTTGTGTTAGTACAAGTGTACAACAACAACAACAACCATATACCCATTGTAGTCCCACAAGTGGGTAGTTATATAAAGCAAAATTTTCATTTCACTCCTTTAATATTTTAACTTCCATTTTGATGAAATTATTTAATTCAAATCAAATTTGGAACGAGAATTTGACATTATAACTTATGTATCCTAATTTTCGAAGTTATTTAGTTCTAAATAAATAATCTATACATAGTTAATGAACTTTTAAGACAAATACATAATTTAACTTGTACGATGGAGTCGCTCCTCTCTTAATCAAAGGATTAGTGGGTTCGAACATGGATATGGAAAAAAATCTTTGGAGGAAGCGCTCCCCCGAATAGGCGCGATGCGTTGCGAATTATCCGGATTAATTGGGCTCAAATGCGGATATCGAGCACTAATCGAGAAAATCAAAGAACGTGAAAAATGAGGTAGGAGATTCGATAGCTTTTGAAAAGTAGACTTTAAAAACAAAAACAAAAAAATTGACTTAAATAAACAAGATTAGGACCTAAAAGTAATTAATTAAAAAGTTATAAAAAAATTTGAAAATTATTGTGAGGACTACAAAAGTCCCCAGGTTCGATAGCTTTTGAAAAGTAGATTTTAAAAACATCAAACAAAAAAATTGACTTAAATAAATAAGATTAGGACATAAAAGTAATTAATTAAAAAGTTTTTAAAAAATTGGGAAATTATTGTGAGGACTACAAAAGTCCTCACATTTGCTCTTATATAATATAGTAATATATATGCGACAGCTTTGGGGCGACGCCTCGCCTTTCTGTATGTATAAGTTCTTGATATACTAGCTGTGGACTGATTATAGTTAGCAGGTGTGTACGAGTGTCCAGCTCGGGCACTAGTCACGGCCTACGGGGTTGGGTCGTGACACCGAGCCTCCTCTACCACAAGACAGACAGTTTCCCATAACATGACCAGGCTGCCCACAAGAGTAACGCACCCCCATTCCTTGGCGACGCGGCTGAGAGTGGCCTTTACCGCACCGGTCACAACGGGGCAATGGAGGCCCGGCTCTCGGCTAGATTCTCCTCGGTAAGAAAGCGACGCTTTCGAGTCTCGACTTGGTCCAGAATAAGTGGGTCTATCATGACGCTGCCTCTGGAACCTGGAAGGTGTACTAGTCGCTGAAGGATCGGATCTTCTATGCGGATAGGGCTTATAATCTTCCTGATAAGCACCTGAATAACACCGCGGACCGGCCGCTATGGACCGCCCTTCTCGATTCTTGCTCGGTCGCCTGTCGCATTCAAGGTCCTCCAAATTTTGGGCATACGCCGAATACGAGCAATATCCATACCACCCCGTAATGTGCGTCATACAACTTTCAATCAAGTGAGGCCCAGTCCGTCCACAAAGCGATGTACCCTGTCTTCCATCTCAGCTACCATCGCCGGGGCGTATCTGGCCAAGGAGTTAAACTTCAAACTATATTCCCGAACGCTCATATTATTCTGGCGAAGTAATAGAAATTCATCAGCTCTAGCTCTACGAACTTGGTCGGCAAATAATGATCCGAGAAGGCTGCAGTAAATTCGACCACCTTCTTGCCGGGAGGTGCGTTCGGCCCTCTCGATTGTTTCCAAGACTCGTACACAGCCTGCGCCCACGTCCGCGATCTATGAGAAGCTAACTCCACTAATTCTGTGTCAGAAGCATACATTACCCTCAAAGCGCGGCCCATTCGATCTATAAAATTCTGAGGGTCATCCTTCGGGTTTATCCCCGTGAATACCGGAGGGTCCAAGGTATAAAAATCACGTACACGGGAACTAATAGCCATTATCCGAATGCTGCTGGCAGCGCCCACCAATCTAGTCAATAGCGGTGCATCTCGCAAGTCCGGTAGTAACGACGGGGTGAGTGAGTCGGGTCGAGGAACGGAAGGTCCGCAGCCTGTCTTGCTCTCACACACTCGATGGGGTAGAGGTGTAAAATGCATAAGAGTAGTGCTCTGAGCCTCGCTATGCCCTAACTCAGGTGGCGGTACTCTGCTCGGGCCTTCCCCAGCAGTGCCTAGTATTCTGCTAACTTTCTTCTTTTTCGGAGGCATTACTGAAAATTAAACACGAAAAGATTAGATAGTTGCATTCTTAACTTGGTTCTATCGCACAATCTAGATCATGCAGAAAAGTATCTTTCTAAATGCCCTGTAGCCTCCTGGCTATAGATATGGTGCACGACATATCGATAACCAGGACTCTACTGGACACGGCTCATGGACATCCTAGATCGAATCGCGCTCGATACCAATTTGTCACACCCCGACGAGAGGAGTATGACGGAGCTCCGACCCGTAGGTCGAAGTCATCGACTTACCGTTACTTGGACTTCACGTGCCGAACTCAAAGAATATTTGCTCGCGGAAAGGAAAGGCAACATAGAGAAATACTTAATAATTCAACACACACATGCGTAAGTGACCGGCAAGGTCGCTACACATAAAGTATATCATAAAGCCGACAAGGCTATCAGAAACATATCAAGAAGCCAAACAAGGCCGACAAGGCCACACATAATAATTACATATCCCACAATGTCCATGAGCCTCTAAGAGCATACTTATATACATATATTAGACTACCGAAAGTACCTAAAAGAAAGCAAGCCGGAGTAGTGGCAACCCCCGCTAACACCGGATCCGGAGCAGTCCCATCGGGGTTGCTCCTCGATAAATCTGTCGAGTCCGCAAGAAGAAATGCGGCGTCCGTGCTGATGGG
Source organism: Lycium ferocissimum (assembly GCF_029784015.1). Classification (NCBI taxonomy): domain Eukaryota; kingdom Viridiplantae; phylum Streptophyta; class Magnoliopsida; order Solanales; family Solanaceae; genus Lycium; species Lycium ferocissimum. The sequence goes on from NC_081351.1 coordinate 20,210,677, forward strand.
ACGTCGGTACGGATAAAAGTGCGAGAGTATGTAAGGCAGGAGGAAAACAACATAATTAAAATAAAATGTGACATTAACATAAGCAAAAGAAAACTGAACATCTGGAAATGACACCAAAATGCAATGCATGATAAAATTATTTGTATGCTCATATCTGTATAAATATATCTGTATGTAATAGATAGTATCCATGCCCGGCCGTAAGGCTCGGTGTCATATATGTAAAATCATGCCCGGCCATTAAGGCTCGATGTTATCATCATTAGCCCGCGTCCGGGCCTCCCGCGTCCGGGGGCAATATCATAACATGCCCAACCGCTAGGCGCGTGCGCATCCGCGCGCCATGCCGCCGACTATAGCGCGGCACGGTGTAGTAAAATAGTGCAATACATTTATATATACGTATATACCATTATTGGACTGAACTGAAAAAAAAGGACTGCGCAGAGTTCCGCTTTCCTTCCGCGATGCGGAAGGAAAGCGCAAGGTTCTGAGGGCTTCCGCTTTTCTTCCGCGATGCGGAAGGAAAGCGCAGGGTCCTGGAGCTTTCTGCGCAGAACTCTGTTTTCCTTCCGCAGCCATGTTCTGAGGCTAGTTTTGAGTGAGAAATCAAGGATCTGATTCTTGGCCTTTCGGGGTGACATAAGGTCGTTAACCCCCGAATAGTTTATGGAATTCATATTGAGTCCAAAGGATTAATCGATGACGATGAGTGAAATAATGTCTTAAAACCAATCAAACGACAAAACCTTAAGATTGAAAATACAAAGCATAAGAATGAAATGGAATATGTTATGGAACGCTCGTGTTTATGTACTAATTGGATTCGTGCCAAAGGAAGAGGGAAACGAAGACCTTACATACCTTATCCGTCGAGCCACCACTTAAAGAATTCCTTATATCGAGGCTTGCCCTTCACCGAGCCTATATATATATATCGAGAAATATATCATTAATCATATTTACGCCTTTTCATCAACTCATAAGTACTAATTATGGAAGACTAAATTTAGGTTACGAAAATTTGGGCAGCACCTCCGCTATATCGTCGACTTCCTCCAAATGCTACAACAACTTCCAAACAGTAGCAACAACGTTAACAACAACATTCTCAACATTTCACAAGACAATTATATATATTTTTCATACAAATTTCTCTTCAAACTTCATCCATAAGCCAACAACCTCAACACAACAAACTATGACTTTTATTCTTACAACTATTCCTTGATCAAGGTTAATAAAGGAAGAAATTCAAGGATTCATACCTTATATTTACTAAAGTGGCAAAATCTTCAATAATCACTTGTTCCCAAGTTAACTCTCGCACAAAACGATATGATAATCGCGACTACAAGTTGTCCGGTCTTCGATTAGTACTCCGGAGCTTGAATTTTGCTCAAGATCCTCACTTTTATGTAGTATTTGAGAGCTTTTTTTGGAGCTGAATTTTCTGGAAATTTTCAGAAGTTTTGGATGAAAAAAAAAATGGGGTTTTAACCCTTTATATAGGGGCTGAGGCGGCGCACTGTAGCTACGGTATTATGCGATCGTAGCGTACGTAGCGGATCGTACTGTAGCGATCTTGTTGCGGTTCGTTTCTGCTTCATCAGCTCAGTTTGTAACGTCTATAATTCTCTACTCCGATATCCTATCGACGAGCGGTTTGTTGCATTATAATCTAGACTTGACAAACTTCATTTTAGGATTTTGAAACACCTTAAAACTCCTAATACACATGGAGATATGCCCCTCCAAAGTTGACTCAAAATCCTGTTTCAAATTTTTTGACAAACTTAATTTCCTTGATTTGCTTGGTCCCCGAGTCTTCCATAGATTATTATATGAATTCAAACCCTCGTAACCATGAGATGAATGCGCCGCGTCTAGACTTAACCAACTACTGCCCAATAGATTTCACGTACACGACTATGAGGTGTAACAAGTCAGTCCAAAAAAAGAATGATATCGTTCTATATTTAGTAACATTTAACTTAAATACCTACTTTGACGATGATTTTTGTCCAAACCTTCAACAAAACGGAATTCAATAGCTCTTCCTTGAAGATTGTATAAGAACTTAACAGTTGACTCTTCAATCTCTTCCCAAGTAACATTAGGTTGAGGCTCTTCATTAGCACTTGCGTTGTCGTCTTCTGCATCAGTTGTCTCTTGTTCTTGTAATATTATAAAGAGTGTACGACTATAATAAATGTCACTGCTGTTATTGGTAGAATGTTTTTATGTAAAAAAGTAAAACTTATAACATGAAAAATAGATTTGAAAAAAAAAAATCAATCCGTTATAATGAAATGTTGTTATTAACATCGAATGACAATTATAGAGAGGTTTGACTGTACCAGACATCCTAATCCTAGTAATTTCCAATAGCTTGCAAATAACTCCTTGAAGAAACTTGCAATCTGCTTACTCAAAGCTTTGGTTGTTCGAAAGATAAAGCAGCAGTTGTCTTCATACACTGTTCAACAATTTCCATTTGGGTCAAGATTTTCAGGAAGGTTGGTTAGTTTATTTCATCTCAGCATTTTTTTTTATTTGCTGTGAATTGATGAATATGGAGTGATCGTTGTTTTGTTGACTATTGATTTAAAAAAAAAAAAAAATCATCAGGTCTCTTTATTTTTATTTTAATAAAGAAAGAAATGAAAAAAAGAGTAAAACGTTTTTTTAATGTATTAAGATGATTTATTATTAAGGAAGACTCTTTGAATCTAGCTGCATTTCAGAGAAACTTTAGTCTATAAATAAACATTGACATAGAATTCACATGTTCCGTGAAATTAGTTAAGGCGCGTGCAAGCTAGCCCGGACACCATCATTATCAAAACAAAAAAAAAAAACAAAAAACAAAAAAAAATTCACACGTGACGTTCAAATTTGCAGTTTTAAGAATGATTTTAATTTTAAGTTCAGCACTTTCACATGATAAATAACATTGAGGAAGAGTAGAATATTAGAATTTGCCTTTGTTAGTGTGTCAAGTTGAGAATAAAGGCGCTGTTAACGCAAAAAAAAAAAAAAAATACCAGACTTGGTATCAAATTAAGTTATATAAAAAATTTTAAGAAACTAATTAAAGTCACTGATAAATAACATTGAGGAGAATATTAGAATACTGCCTTTGTTAGTGTGTCAAGTTGAGAATAAAGGCGCTGTTAAAGCAAAAAAAAAAGTAAAAAAATACCAGACTTGGTATCAAATTAAGTAATATAAAAACTTGTAGCTTTTGCAGAAACTAATTAAAGTCACATGATAAATAACATTGAGGAAGAGTAGAATATTAGAATCTGCCTTTGTTAGTGTGTCAAGTTGAGAATAAAGGCGCTGTTAAAGCAAAAAAAAAGTAAAAAATACCAGACTTGGTATCAAATTAAGTAATATAAAAACTTGTAGCTTTTGCAGAAACTAATTAAAGTGCAAGATCAAAGATTCTTAATGTTCATTCTCTGTATATATATGCATGGATGGTCCAACTGATCTTATCGCCTCTTTGAATACACACACACAAACATATATCAAATGTCAATTCCTTCGGTTGATGCCATCAACAGTATAGGAGCCGAAATGGCTGACTGGTTACATTCTGTCATTGATATACCTGGCCCTCCGTCTGATACAACGCCATATGAAGAGCAAAAGCCAATCAACATTTCTCCTAAGCTTCTCGAGAATACTAGTGAGGAAGATTATGTCAAGTACTACAAGCCACAAGTGGTTTCCATTGGTCCAATCAATCAAAACGGAGGACCTCATGATAAACCCATGAAGGAGTTCAAGCGGAAAGCAGCGAGGGAATTAGCAGAAAGTGTAAAAGACGAGGTATCCATTGAACAACTGTATGCAAGTGTGGAACAACACTTGCTCAGAGCTCGGAATTGTTACTCTGGCTCTTTTATGAAAGTATTTGAAGACGGTCGTGAGTGGTGTAAGATGATGTTCCTCAACAGCTGCTTTGTTGTTGCATTCATTTGTAGCAGGTTGAAAATGAGGAAAGATGATAGCGATTTGGTGCGTAGCGACCTTTTATTGTATGAAAATCAATTGCCTTTTGAGGTTCTAGACGCGTTAGCACACGCATTTAGATGTAAAGAGGTTTTTCGTGATGGTTTAACCTGGATGTCAATCCTAATGTCGTTCATGTTAACGACATCTTCTGTTCCAGCTCCTACATTTCTTGATTATATCGAGAGTTGTTTATGCATTAAATTTAGGCGGGGCCCGTCATTCTTGCCGGTGGGGGAAAAACTCCGCCAATTCACTCACCGTCCAAGTCAGTGGGAGGAGGCCCAAGCTCCTGCACATCTTCTTCAATATTATTTAGACCTATTAATCTTTTTTTTTTAAAAAAAAAAAAAAAAAAACAACGACGACGACGATGACGAACGTTGTAGAGATATGACGGGCATCGACGACGACGAATGTTTTAGAGATATGATGGGCATCCTCGAGGAGCTCCTCATCCACCTTCCAGCTGCGAGTTGAAGAAAGTAGGTATTAAATTGCACTTCCCAATCAAACATCTCTTTTTATTCATATATGTTATCGGGGAAGTTGTTCCTTCTAACTTTCGAGTCGGAGTATTAGAAATAAAGAAGATAGTAGAAATTTTGTTGTATTTTTCCTTAATGAGATCCGTACAAGGCTATGTATTTATAGACTAGCTAGAGCATAGCGAAAATATCCAATAGGATAATGTACTATGTACTACTACACCTGTCCCTATACTATATGCTATTGCCTAACAAATCATATGGATTATTTACAAGTGTCCACTAGAAATAAAAATGGAAATACAAAATACTATACAGGTTGTGTATAGCTACTATTTTGTTTTGTGTACAGGTACTATTTTGTTTTTCTTATCTGATAAACTTGAAATGTTGTCTTTTCTCGATACATGTCGGTCCGTGTTGTTGAGATTCGGCCCAAATATTGTAATGTTGGTCCATTGTAAATTTGCTGAGAGTTGGCCCAAATGAATTGTGACCCAAATGTGTATTAGGCCCAGAACTATATAAGGAAAATGATCCCCAATTCTTCAGACCAAATCCCTAAATTGCTTCAGACACAAAGTACAACGAACTCAGATTCGTTGCTCATCTTCATTCATCGTCTCTTTTCCTTTCCTTCTTTCTTCTTCTCTTTTTCTCGTCATTTCATCTTCTTCATTTCTTGTGTATATGTTGATCATTAATATCAATACCCCCTCAAGTTGGAGGAGAGAAACACTTGCCCAAAAACAGACGATGTGATACCCGGATAGGGGTTTGGTGAAGAAATGCAATCGAGCTTTAGATGGAACGAAAGTGAGTGAAATTAACCCGTAAAATGCCTCACAAAATGGCAGTCTAGATCGACGTGCTTGGTTCTTTCGTGGAAAACGGGGTTTCGGGCTATATGAAGGGCTGCTTGACTGTCGGAGTGGACGGGAACTGGTAAGGGTGTCGGAACTGACAGATCGGTAAGAAGACGAGTCAACCAAGTGATTTCGGCGGTTACTCGGCGCATGGAACGGTATTCCGCCTCAGCAGATGAAAGGGAAACAGGGTCTTGCTTTTTCGACTTCCATGAAATGGGTGAACCGCCCAAACTTATAAAAAAACCACTGACGGAACGATGGGAGTCTGGGCACACAGTCGGCATCGCAAAAAGCACAGAGATCAAAAGATGGTTTGGAATTCATGAAAAGACCTTGATTGGGGTTGTCTTTAAGGCATCGAAGTACTCTAAAAGCTGCAGAGTAGTGAGCAAGGTGAGGTTTTTGCATATACTGGCTAAGTATCAGCACAGGAAAAGATAGATCTGGACGCGTATGGGTAAGATAGTTGAGTTTGCCCACCAGACATCGGTACAGTGTGGGATCATCTAGTAGGGGTCCAGAATCAAGCCCTAATTTGATAGAAGGGTCCAAAGGGGAAGATACTTTGGTAAGGTGGGAGTAGTCGAATTCCGAAAGCAACTCAGAGGTAAACTTTCGTTGACTCATAATCAATCCATGTTGTTCTTTTAATATTTCAATACCAAGGAAATAATGTAGATTCCCTAGATCTTTGATGCAAAACTCTGAATTTAGAAACTGTTTGAGTGTTGCAATTTCTTGTGAATGATTGCCAGTGATCATAATGTCACTGACATAAACTGCAATTAGAGTAACATACCCATCTGAAGTCTTGAAAAATAATGAGTAATCGTTTAATGAAGAAGAGTACCCTTTGAAACTGAGAGCACCTGCAAGCCGAGCATACCATTGCCGTGAAGCCTGTTTCAAACCATAGAGGGACTTTCTGAGTTTACAAACATGGTGTGGACTTGGGGAAGGCAGTCCTTTGGGAAACCTCATGTAGACTTCTTCCTGTAAGTCCCCATGTAAAAAGGCATTATTGACGTCTAATTGAAAAATAGGCCAGTTCTTCTTAACTGCTATTGCAATAAGACATCTAATGGTGGTAATTTTAATAACTGGGGAAAAAGTCTCATTATTCTATTCCCTCCTTTTGAATGTCACCTTTAACAACAAGCCTGGCTTTCAACCTTTCAACAGTACCATCTGATAGATGTTTAACTTTATAAACCCACTTGCAAGGTAAGGCCTTCTTTCCTGGTGGTAAAACAACTATGTCCCAAGTCTTATTGTTTTCTAAGGCTTCAATTTCCTTGTCCATAGCTAATTTCCAGCCAGGATGATTAGCAGCCTGGAAATAACTTGTAGGTTCTGAAATCTGAGAAATGGAGGTGAGAATATGTTGGTTGTGTGAGGACAAGTCTGAGAAAGAAAAAGTAGGAGGTCAGATCTTGGTGTGGTAAAACAGGCCCTAGAAAATTGGTGAGAATAATGTCATCACATATATAGTCATTTAAGTAACTAGGCATTTTAGTAACTCTCACAAGTCTTCTAGGTAAAGAAGTGGAAGAAACAGTAGGGATAGGAGAAGAAATTCCTGTAGTACTGGTGGGAGGAGATGTAGGAGAGGGAGATGTAGGATCAGTAGGATTAAAAGGTGAGGTGGAAGATGTGGGGCTGATAGGTGGTCTAGGTGGAATTAGGGAGAGATTTTCAGTGTTGTTTTGTGGACTAGAGGTAGAGTCAAGTGTTGGTAAATCGAGTCAAGTGTTGGTAAATCATCAAGTATCCTGTAGTGGTGAGAAAGAGGAAAGATAGTTGATGGAGTTGATGAAATAGTAGCAAAAGGAAAAGAATCCTCCTGAAATTTCACATCTCTGGATACAATGATTTTCTTGGTTTCCAAATCCAAACACTTATAACCTTTTTGATTATCTGAGTACCCTAGAAAAACACAACACTTAGCTCTAGGTTCAAATTTTCCCCTGTTGCAAGGTAAAATAGACACATAAACCAAACAGCCAAACACTCTAAGTCTTTCATACTCAGGTTTTCTTTGAAACAGAACCTCGAAAGGGGTTTTCCCATTTTGTCAACAAACATTCTCCCAATATTTCACAGAACAGAAAAAAATAATCCCCTGGCCACTTCTAATAAATGCCTGTGTTTTCTCTCTACAACTCCATTTTGTTGTGGAGTAGAAACACAGGAAGTCTGATGAATTATTCCTTTAGAAGCTAGATAATCAGAATTCATTGTGCTTTTTCCTAACTCAAAACCATTGTCAGACCTTATTATTTTAACCTTGAGATCAAATTGTCTTTCCACCATAGATATGAAATTTTGTAGAACTGGAAAGGCATTACTTTTAGTCTTCAATAAACGAGTCCAAGTTGCTCTACTATAATCATCAACAACAGTGAGGAAATACTTGAAACCTTCATGTGTGGGTTCTTTATAGGGACCCCAAGTATCAATATGAATTAGTTCAAAAATCCTTTTGGATTTGATATGACTAGTAGGAAAAAACAACCTAGACTGCCTTGCCATGGGACAAACATCACAAGTGCATGTAGAATTTGAAGGAAACTTGAAAGAACTAATGTATTTCATTGCATGAAAAGGCAAATGCCCCAATCTTTGTGCCAAAAATTTACATTAGAGTTTGATTGAATAGAAAAAGAAATGATATATAACAGGAGTAGCCTCTGAAACTACTACATTTTTGTTTTCCTTAAAATAAAAACTCCTAGTCGTACTATTAGGTTGGAGAAGAAAGAGTCCATCCCTTGATTCACCAAAAACTTGTGCCCTCTTCATAAAAGGGGCCTGCAAAAGACATCCAGTAGGAGTGAATAAGAGGATTGATTGAAATTGTTTAACAAATTTATCAACTGACATTAAATTGTATGTAAAAGAAGGAACATATAGGACATTTTCTAAAACAATATCAGCAAAAATAGACACACTTCCTTTATAGGTAATGTTTATTTTAGAAGAATTTGGTAAAATGATGAACATAGGATCAGAGAGAGGAGTCAAGAAACTGAAAACTTTAGGATTGAAGTTGCAGGCTGAATCTATGATCCGGGAACTAGAATTTTTAAGCTAAACATGTAGAGAGAGTGTATAAGTTATAAGAGAGAGTGTATAAGTTATAGCATTTATGCTTTCCCTGTTCCTTCACCGCTATTTAGTTGAGCCTTCTCCCATTTTCCCAATGTACCGATTGTATTGCTCTTTGGTTAGCTGATTCATGTTGTTTCCCATATTATTTCCCATGTTTGTGTCTTGACTCATCATCTCTGTTTCTTCAATTGTCGAGTTACTTCTTGCTTCAGATTGGTTCTTCTTTCCTTGTGTTTGTGAATTTAAAATCAGGAGGAAACCCAATCAATCTGTAACAACCTTGCCTGGTATGATTAGTTTTCTTGCAGTAGGTACAGAACAGGTTGCTTTGTTTGGGCTGAAACCTTGTTTGTGATTTGTTTTCCCAAACCCCTTGACTAGATGGTTTGTTTCTCTGGGCTGCATAGACATGATTGGTGACATGGTTCTGATTTTCTGCATAAACTTGGTTAGTTCCATATGCTTGTTTTCCCGCCAAGCCCCAAGAGATACATTAGCATTAATGTATGATTCTCTTTGTTCTCTTCCGCAAAAGTAATTTAGGCATTGAGATCAATCATGAGGATCTTCATGGCCCATAGGTTTCATTTAGCCCCATGAGGAACTTAATCAATCTCTCATCTTCTAGAGATTTAGTTAGCTTTTCCTTTCCCCCACAAATGCAGTTGCAGCTGCATTTGTTGTCTGTATTTAATGAATCTAGCTCATCCCAAAGCCCGCCAATTGTGTTTCCCTGAACAATGTCACTTAACTCTTTTTGCAAATGAAAGAGTTTAGCACCATTTGACTGTCCAAATCTTTGCTCCAGATCTGTGTAAAGATCCTGTTTTTAAACCTAGCTGCTTACGAATTTTCGAGCAGCCCAAAATATAGATCCTTAGGGTTCTCATCATACTTGAGTTTCATGGGTATGTTCATTCATGGAGAGGAAGATGTTAAGGAGCTGCGAGCCAGGGGAATACTCCAGGTCAACAAAGATGACGATGATCACGCAGCGCTTGACTTCTTCAGATATATAACAGCACATCATGAGCCCAATCCTAAAGTTATTAAGCGTGTCAAACGACAGATTTCTACTTACTGCAAAAGCAAAAGGCTCCCTCTAAGAGTTGCCTATGCTGAATTTCAGCAAAGGTAGTTTAGCGGTCCCTGGAATTTCCTCGTGTTTCTTGCTGTTATTTTCACGGTCAGTATGACTATAATTCAGACCGTCCTCATAGGCATTCAGACTTTCAAAAAAGACTGACGATTGTGTAGTACCCCTGTCAATCGTGTCATTCTGCTTTTTATTGAAGTCTTGTATCTTCATAAGTTGTTGTATTCCCATTATGGTTGTATTTGAATAAACAATAATTAGGCAGGCCTAATCGTTTTAACTGCATATTTGTATGTAATTGTACTTTTTCATGTATTCGTTGTATGTTTGTGTTCTTATAATAATAGTACAATATAGATATGTTAAATGAGTTTACTTGATGAAAACTCATGCAATTGATCATCATATCTATATTATATTAAAAGCATGAACTCCCTAACTTGAAAGTTAAATTACTTAAATACCCCTATATTAACCTAATAAGTACTCTAATAATTAAAAAAAAAAAAAAAAAAAAAAAGAACGCATACGCACAACCCAACAGTCACAACCCTTGCATTCATTCTTTTCTTATTAGCTTCCAGATGTGAGTCCTAATCAAGGCGGTGGCTATTCTCTTCAAACTACTTGCCGCAATATATTGGAGAATGAATCTGGTCATGAAGTCTCTAAAGTTTGAAGGCTAACGAGAGAAAAGTAATAACTTTTTCTTTTTTATGTTTGGAACTCATCAACTTCAGTTACGTGAAGAAAAACATATGGTCATGGAGCAAAGTAAATGAGATGTGCTAATGTTTTATTTATATTCTCATTGAAGGATTATGATACACAACCAGCGGATATGGGCACATGGGACAATGCTGGTCCAAAAAAAAGTGGCATGTGATGTGAAGCCAGTGGGTTCAATCAACTTGAGAGAAATTTTTCGAACTGTCGCTATTGCAAATATTTCCTTGCATTTCAACAGGTTTAGACCAAAACTATAGTATACTGTAAGATCTAACATAATTTATTCAATCTATATATGTATTTTGTCTTATTCAAATTGGTCTTTATGTTGTTCCTTTACATTGTCACCTGAGTTTTCACGTATTTGACAATTCTAAATAACATTAAAATTGAACAGGAAAAAAAAGATTCAATTCTAATGGACAACAAATCAATGCGAAACTTGGCAGAATGCCCCCTTACCAAATATTTTTAAAAATAACACGTCTACTACAAACAAGCCATAACCCACAACGGTTCTATTTTACAAATAATATCCTCTCACAAGTACATTCTCCACTAAATAATGACGTCTGTGATAATATCTTCCAACGTGTTAGTGGGGAATTCGAATAACGTAAACACTTTGTTAGTGGTGTATGCCTATTTGTTATTTTTTGTCCTTTTTCCCTCCCTTTCATTTGATTCCCAAATTGGACTTGAAGATGTGAAATATGAGTGCTGTCAATGAGTGTCGTTTTTTTTTTTTTTTTTTTTTTTTACACTTTTGGAATCAATAAATGCTACGTTTTCTTGGAAATGAAAAAGAAGAGGATTAGTAGGCACTAGGCAGTACAAGGTATATATTCCCCTATCTTTTAGGAATTAAAATAGAAAAGATAAACAAAATACTCATGTTAGTTATGGAATCTAGCACCTTTTTTATTGACGTTGAAAATATATAGTGAAATTTCTTATAAATTTTGATGATCATAAATAGATATGTGCTGATTGTTTAAGCAGCAAAGATTTTGTACTTTATACAAAATATAAGAATGGTCCAGTTTTTTACCACTGCATGATATTGTGTTTAGATTTGGTTCTGTTCGAATTTATATGGCACCGTTCGGATTTAAACATTTAAATCTTCACTGTAAATTTAGACATGTAATTCCTAGATTGTTTTTTCCATATTTTGGAACTACGTAAAAAGAATTATATGTCACAATAATTAATAATTTAAAATATTTAAAAGGCATATATAAAAAGATCCGATAAAAAAATTATTTGACTCTCAAATTTAAAATGTGTCACATAAATTAAAATGGAGGAAGTATATATTTAAGGTAAAAAGTGATAGCTAGCACAAGGGGGCAAATGAATTGTGCACTTATAGTGTAGAAAGGAATAGTTATAGAGAATATAAAAGTTAATACATTATAGAGAATATAAAAGTTAATACATATGTAGAAAAAAATAAAGCTGAACAACAATTAAATAGAATAAAAATTATAAAAAAAAAATTACAATTACTTAGAATATCTAATTATCTCTGTAGGGTTAAACGATATTTAATCATCTTGATCTCGACAAACAAGTTATCATACGACAATTTACATTTATCCTTCACATAAATTTGTACAACATATTCTTTCATGTATAATTATTTACTCAATATTTTATTTTAATAATATTAATGTTATTTACAATATTGTAAAATACATGACTCGAAATACGCGTGCAACGCACGTGTTGAGAGACTAGTTATACTAAAAGTGGGAAGACTCTAAGCATAAAGTTGAATTATGAAAATGCCCATCATATTTTAATTCATCATTTTGCCCGGCCCTTTAATTATTATTTTTTAAAATTAAATGTATAATTTCAACTACACTAAATTCTGTACATGGCAACTCTTACAGTCTCCACTATCGACTGAACTTTAATTATTGCAACTTTTAGTTTTCCTTCCGCCCTTAAATTTGCATACGTTCATACATGCTTTGATTGTCCTTTTAATGTGAAATTTATGAGAAGCAAATAGCATAGCAGCGCATACAGTTACTCCATTATGGAAAACGCCCGTACACCTTCATCTTTCAATAACTGTACAAAATAACACAATAATAATTTAGATTTGTGTCCGTTTGTTCTTACACTTTTCAATAATAATACTAATATTTATTCATGGCAGCCTCTTTACCTTCTCTGTTTCAAAATAAAACAAGGTGCACAATGATGTGTAACATTACTTCCCCTTTTCTTATTTCTAAGAAAAAATAATTAACAATTGGTAAAACCTTCTTCCCATGTAAGCAAATTGTTGGTATCATATGGTATATTTTTCTCCATTTGCAATGTACAATTAATTTGCATGTGTCAAATTAGGTAATTTTATTCCTCTTTTCGTTAATTTTTTAAATATTATTGTGGTAACATTAAAGATGTTCTTTCCTTATATACTTTTCTAGAATCCTTATCATGAATTTGTACATCAAATTGTAAAATTGTTTGTTTGCTTGAAATTTAAAAGAAGAACTGTCTAACCTTATTTATGATTCTGGAAAAATGTTGCCCAGATGTTCAACTCCATAAATTATTTTCTCAATCTTTTATTTACATTTGTTGATACAAATTTTCACTTTGTTCAATATATATATTAATTTTTTTTTTCTTCAAATTGTGCATGCTAGCAGCTCTTAAAGTTGGACAGCCAAATTTGGAATAAATACTTAAATAGCAAAAATTGCTCTCTCCAATATATGATACTTTGAAAGATTATTTTATGATATGTTGTGATTGTAGTATCGAACTCCTTGTCAAATTCTCAATGTTAGCTTGTATTTCCTGCATATGTTTTCTCTTATGGATAACTGTACGTTTTGCTCTCAAGAACGATATTAATGCTCATAACAAGAGTTCGGGTTATGACAAACATTATAATGGGAGATATACCACTAAATCAACTATAAGTAGGTGTTTGAGTGAGACACGATCATATCACATGTTTGTACCAAATAACATCAAAATTTATTTCACTACGTATCATACTTACATAACTAAAAGTTTACTTATTCAATTTTCAAATGTTAATCATTTCACATTTAACAATTAAGTGGATCGAATAAGCTCAAAAATCATTAGTTTGAGCTTTTATTTTTCGCTTTTAATTAAATTTCTACAACTCATCACATAAATTCTATATATTATTTTAGAAATATTATACTGATTAGCATAATATACACGTGCAACGCACGTGTCGAAAACTAGTTAGAGAAGAAGAGAAGGAGAAGCAAGGATGTAATTTTTTTAAAGCTATATATTTATGGTAACACCAATCTTATAGTGAGTAATTACAGGAAAAAAAAAAAGCAACTATTAGTGAACTGATAATATAATAACTAACACTTAATGTCTAATGAATGTCGTACATGCACAATGAAGTCCGTAGGTCACACAACAATACTTTAATTATTAGGGCCAGGGCCACGAACACTGGAAATTTTCTTTTTACATATTACTGAAAAAACTGTTCATACAAATTAATTGAAGAATATTATTTTCTCAACTATGTCCTTATAGCTCATAGTAGATTACTGTAAAAAGAAGCTAGCCAAGAAAACTTTCTCCTATTTGTCTCAATTAAGAAATTGTCCAAATGAAATGATGTTCTATTTGCAATCAAACCCATAAAATTATTGAATGTTCCTTCCTAAACAAATAAGCAGAGTGAGAAAATCAAAGTGAGAAGAATAAGCTTAGAAAGAGAGTAGCAAAACTTGCGAGAGATATTTAAGAGTCTTGATGAAGCAGTTTACATATTCATTGCCTAATGTCTAATAACAACATTTCTTCCCAAAAACAAAAAATATGCACAAAGCATATCGTATATATGTTATAAAGTTATGTTTCAGTTGATTATATATAAATAGAAGTAAAGCTTAAAAGTAGTAGAAAAAAATAAATCTTGAAGCTAATTTTTTTACGTAATTGTTGGTGTTGGGTAATGTTACAGTTAAAGCACATTTTTTGTCCTCATATCTAATTTTTTAAGAATCTGGGAGCCTAACATCTCGTTTGACCAAAAAGTAGAACTTAAGGGATAAACTACGGATCATCTAGCAAAACAGGAAATATTATCAAATTCTTGAATTCAGAATGTTTTCTTAAATGATAATAATATAACATCATATTTCAAAACCATGTAATAAAACATCACATACTTGCTCATAAAGGTGATAATAATTCAGCCCAGATTTACTTGACTCAGCAAAAAGCAAAAATGATTTGGTGAGCTCATTTCTGGCCTTATTTTGAAGTCACCCTATAAGAAAAAGAAATAGCTAAATATAAACGTATTAAAAAACGACCATATGGAGGAAATTCGAAGTCCAGTACTTCAAAATAGAACAACTCACTCGAAATAAAAGAAAACTTTGAAACAAAGCGTCATACTCCCAAAACTATAATGAATTCTTACCCCACCCTCAAATGTAAAAAAGAATTGAGTCTAAGTTATATTAATCAGCGTTAACATGCCAATTTCAACGGTTCAGAGTGAATTACTGATGAATACTTGTAATATGTGGGAGTTTCACACATAGGTGGCACATGAGCCACTTTGTTAAAGTTAAGTCTAATAAGATGAACATTTGGCATATTCAAATGGATAGATATGTGCATTTATATATATTTAATAATATATCTAAATGATTTGGACTTGGGCTTAGGGCACGGGCCTGGTCGGATCTTTTAATTAAAGGTCTTATTTCGTATTTTAATTTTGAACAGATTTTGTTTATTTAAAATCTGAATTTAATATTTAAATTTCAAATAACATAGAACATTGTGGCTGAATTCTTAAGTTATGTCGGACTCCATACTTGTGTTCTTATAAGGCATGAGTAAAAGGTGAGTTACACGCGACCTTTGAAATCTTGTCTTGCAATTTTTTAAAAAAAATTTATGCTTGAGCGGGGGTTCGAACTCAAAACCTCATGATTTTGCGTTCTATAAATGCGAAGGGCAAAAATTAAAGACCTGCAATATGAGGGGCATAATTTCAAATATGAGGGGCAAAATTTAAAGACCACCCCAAAAAAAGGGCAATCCGCGCAAAAAAAAGTTATATATATTTAATAATATATCTAAATGATAGGGACTTGGGCTTAGGGCACGGGCCTGGTCGGATCTTTTAATTAAAGGTCTTATTTCGTATTTTAATTTTGAACAGATTTTGTTTATTTAAAATCTGAATTTAATATTTAAATTTCAAATAACACATAACATTGTGTCTGTTCAGAAAAGGTGAGTTTCTTCAGTCTCCTTTTAATCCCTATAAAATATCCCATGATACAATTTTCATGTATGATTTCAGGCTTTGTTGTATCCTGATAGAGATTTGCTTGTAATCCCTAAAGAATATTCACTAACTCTTGAAAGATATTGACTTTAAATGCCTTAATAATTTCTCTGTTATTCTTTTTTAACATAAATTTGGGGCATTCAACCTTCAGCAATTTTCAAACAATATATGAGGAAGAAATGTCAAAACACACACATGCAGTAACTGAATAACCATTTTACAGTCCTGGGTCTCCTGAAAAATAATCAAACGGTGAGAAGCCATGAAAAATGACATGCAAACAACTGAGATAAACTTTTTCCAAATCAATAAGAGAAGTACCTTTAAACTAAATTATTAACACAGAAAAAGGCACGAGACTTACTGTATTATGATGGATTAATTAGGCTATATTGATCAAGTCAAGTAAATTTTTCGATATGTCTATATATTCGAAATGAATGTTTGGGTTTATGTTTGTTTCTCCACGTAGTAATATTGATTCTTCTATAATCTGATACAAGAATTAATTATTTTTGTGTAATTAAATTTTAAGCCTCAGACTATTTAACTTCTAATATGTAACAAAACAGTTGTTGCTGAAAATGATAGAGAAGATCGAATTAGTTATCTGCCAACCAATATTATAGATAGTACCCTTTGAACTCCTGTCTGTTGAAGATGCAACAAGAACAAGTGTTTTATCAAAAAAATGGAGATATATTTGGGCCATGCACCCAATTATTTGGTGCTGCATAAGTTCTTTTGTAAAAGATTATCAGTTGCATCTAAATATGTCTTCAAAGAAACCGTAGATAAAATTCTCTTACGGCATCTTGGAGATATTGTGAAGTTTGATCTTGATGTTATAAGAGTACATTTGTTCTCGTGTCCAGATATTGATAGAATGCTTTATGCCACCAGCAATGATGTTAAGGAGTTAACTTTTAACATGTCAAACAATATTATTTGTAAACTACCTTCTTATATATTCAACTGTCTGACAATGAAAATTTGAAACTCTTCAATTGTGTCTTCAAAACACCTATTTATTTATTTTCGATTTCGGAATCTTAGAACACTTTATATGGAAAATAACATTTGTGCCAATGATAGAATTTTGGGTTATCAATGCACCCCTTCTTGTCCGTTTGACATTGAAAGAATGCAATGGTACATAGTATCTCGAGGCACTGTGTACCATTGCAGTCTTTCAAGGTCAAACAGACAAGAAGGGAAGCGTTGATAACCCAAAATTCTATCATTGGCACAAATGTTATTCTTCCATACAAAGTGTTCTAAGATTCTGTTGAAGACACAATTGACAAGTTTCAAAATTTTTAGTGTTGGACAATTGAATATATAAGAAGGTAGTTTATATGTAATATTGTTTGACACGTTAAGGGTTAGCTCCTTTAACACTATTTCTAGTGGCATAAAACATTCTATCAATACTTGGACAGGGAAATAAATGTACTCCTAAAACACCATGGTCAAACTTCACAATGTCTGCAAGATGTTGTAAGAGAATTTTGTCTACGGCTTGTTTGAAGGCATATTTAGATTCTACTGATAATTTTTTACAAAAGAGCTTATGCAGCACCAAATAATTGGGGGCATGACCCAAATATATCTCCGTTTTTTTTTTTTTTTGACAAAATACTTATTCTTGTTGCATCCTCAACAAACAGGAATTCAAGTTTACCATCTATAACATTTCTTGGCAGATAACTAGCTAATTCGATCCTCTCTATCCTTTTCAGCAGCAACTATTTTATACATATTAGAAGAAGTTGAATAGTCTTAGGCTTAACATTCAATTACACAAAAGTAATTAATTCTCGTATCAAATTATAGAAGAATCAATATTACTAAATGGAGAAACATTTAGTAACCCAAACATTTATTACGAATATATAAACATCAAAATAATTACTTGAAACACACCTGAATTTCATGATTGATTCTACCGATAGCTTTAAGAGAATTTCAGTGATGAGATCTGCTGACAGAATGAAGGCTCTCCTCAATCTTGAGTTGATGTGAAGAGCAATCAAGAAGGGTTAGTGGGATCATAAAAAAAGATATTAAGTTGAAGTGGAAAGCAATCAAGAAGGGTTAGTGGGATCATAAAAAACTATATTGTTGAATAATATGAGGAGGAAATAGTTGTATTTATAGGGGTTTTTTAAATTTTTATGGAGATTACTACAATATGGAAATGTGATTAAATGGAAGGAACTTCGTAGCTAGTAGAGTTTTTGGCAAAAGATTACTTTACTTACCTTTAACATATTCTATCTAGGTGGGTTAAAATTAGAAAGTACATAACTTGGTGACTTAATTATCCAATATACTAGCAAGTGGAGTTTTAGGCAAAAGAATAATTTACTTACCTTTAACATATGCAATCAGGGTGGGTTAGAATTAGAAAGAACATAACTTGGTGACTTAATTAATCCAATATAAATTAGGAAAACAAGAATTATAACGTAGTTCAAGATCTTATAAATTCTATTATATTCTTAAAATATCTCATTTTCTTAAGAAACATGATTAGTTCAGCTTATGATAAAAAGACGCTCAAGTCATATTAATATTAAATTAGAGTAAAGAGTCGTACTTTTTCGATTTTACGTGGATAAGTAATTCCTTTCGGTTACGCCGTGCAAAAGTGGAGGGAGGGGAATTTAGTCATTATTTTTATATTAAAACAACTATATTATATTCGCTTGGAAGATTCACTAGTTTTATTTGTTGCTCTATCCGTCTTTTGTCCGTATTAAATGCATGCAGCTTGGATCCTATATTCATTTTTGCGTAATTTATTTTCCATTGTTGCCTATATCTGATTCATCTTGTTCATTTGCCAGCACTAATACATGAGATCGATACAAAACATATAAATCAAATATTTCTTTAGTCCTAGCAAGATACAATTATGTTTAAGGTGTTTTTCAAAATTTTTCATTGTTTAAAATTTTTTTTTTTTTTTTTTTGACCATAATCTAAAAATAATTCAGTTGGCATTTTTACGGCAAGAAAGAACGTTGTAGCTTTCAATTAACTAAAGAATAGATATATATTAGAAGTGGTAAATTGAATTTCTTTTGTTGATAAGAAATGGTCGTCCTTATATAAACAATCTAATAAATAATAGCTACGAAAAAATTTAAGAAATATTGCGAATAAATAAGATATATCTTGTTCTTTACGAAGCTAAAACCAGAAAACTACTTTTGTGGAAGCTTATATCTGATTCATCTTGTTCATTTGCCAACTCGTAATGGATGGTCACTTTTTTTTTTTTTTTTTCATTCAGTTAGCATTTTTACGAAAATAAAATTTCAATTAATAAAAAATGATTGGTCGTCCTTAATAAACAATCTAATAAAAGCGCAAGATATATCTTGTTCTTTACGAAGCAATAACAGAAAACTACTTTTGTGGAAGCATGCACCAACTCGTAATGGATGGTCACTTTTCAATACGAAAATAAAATTTAAATAAAAATATTTGTACCTAAAGCACAAAAAAATCACACAATGTGTACTGAAAAGAGCTGAGAAACTTAGTCTTTGCCTAGCGATGTGCCACTTTGTACACTAGAGAGGGTTGATTCATCTTCGATATTTGGCACATGACTTTTTGGTTTTCCATTCGGTATTCACAACTATTTTCGGACATGATTAATTTGAATTTTCATCCGAAAACTTTTTAGACTTTGGAAGATAAAACTTTCTTATCAAAGGTGATTTCATGTTTAAGTCTCGACCTCAAAATTTTTGGATAAAAAATGAACAAGTATTTATTATTTATTATCATCTATAAATCACGAGTTTGAACTGAAGAGTAAACCGTTAATATTTGCATCGGGATAGATTGTGCGTCTCTTCTTTATAGATTGTGCGTCTCTTCTTTAAGTCCTATTTAAATATGAAACATTGTGTGTACTGAACTGTTTTTCACTAAAAATAATATTTGTGGAACCTTGTCTACTCTAGATGTGACAATTTGCTATCCTAGTGTTCCTATAAGCCTCAGCACATGAAGAGGGTGGGTTATTGGCAGCTTCAATATTTGACATTTGTTCTTATAACATAAACTAGTCCTTGATTTCACCATCAACTGAATTTGTGGTGGCATTGAAATTACAAGAATAAAATTTTCACTTTCACTTTTTTACTTCCATTCTAGTTTGAGTTAATGATAAAAAACATATTTATTATCTCTTTTATTTTTATTGGTTTTGTCACCTAATCTTCGATACTCGCTTTGGAGCTCAGAAATGATCTAGCCTTGCGTACCGGATTTATTTTGAGTGTAGTACTCAATTGCAGAACATAAATTCGCGGAAAGTACAACTAATGAATAGTGTATATAAATCTTTAATTTTTAAAACATAATGAATTCAACTGTAAAAACCTTAAGGGATCGTTTTGTATAATGGATAAGGAAAAATAGTCTTGGGATAAAATTTAGTATCACCATCTCCCTTGTTTGGTTACTAAAAATTGTACTGGGATAAGTTATCCGTGACAGAGGGTGGAATAACAATCCCAAGACTAGTTATCCTAGAATAAAATAATGAAAATGACAAAAGTAGTCCTGAGGTCCCTTAAACCCTTTTTCTACTAAATAAGGTGGAGGATATTTTTATAAACAACCAACTTTTTCTTAAAAATTATGCAATGCATGTTACTTTTAATACGACAAACCAAACAATCAATAAGAAATAATATGAGGATAACTAATCCCAACATAACTAATCTCATCATAACTTGTCTTCAAACCAAATGATCCCTAAACGTTGAACTCATAGAGTTTAATAAATTTGATTCATCTTTGTTGGGGCAATTAATTCGAGTTCGTGCGAAAAGTCGCATTTAGAAGCAAGTGATAGTTTTTTTTTTTTTTTTAATTACATAGGGGTACGGGAAGGGGAAATGGGGAAGTGAATTACAACATGGGGATTCAAACATTCGCTAATAAGGTGAAAATTCAGGTAGCCAATCAACTGAACTACTAAGTGATACCTTACGTAGGCGACGACTCAATTTAGCTAGAACTCAAAACTTCTAATCAGGGATAAAGGCTACTTACCTTCCTACCAAAATCTTTACCTATTCTTTTAATTTGAATTTTGTTTTGGATACAACATCAAAACTATTTTACAAACTTACTCCTCAAATACATTATATATTAGCTCATAATTCCTCTGTATTTCCCATATAGACTGTAGGAGTTTTTGTTCATATGCCTTCACCATCACCATTGAGAATAATCAAGAACAACAACAACAACCCCATAATGTCAGAGCTAAAAAAAAGACTCTTTTTTCACCAAAAACTTTCAAGACTCCATCTGTTAGGACTCACACGTTTTTCACTTTCTGTATTCAACAATCCTTCAGTTAATAACCATTCCTCTATTTGGTTCAAGACAATCTTGGAGAAACGGTCACATTTTTCAAATTTTTTTCCTCAAAGTCCTTATGCTCATTCTCCCATATTTTCAAGAAAAAATAATGGGGTTTTGGGAAATTGAATTATTCTTCTTATTCTCAAAATGAGTTTCAAATTCCTAAAACCAATAAAAGTCAAATCGAATCAAATCAACCCGACATTAAATGTATTCAATTTTTAAAATATTTTATACATAAAAAAGTTTTTTTGTAATATAATTTATAAATATTTCTTCAATTTTTTCATATATATTTTTGTTTTATCTATTATCATATTATTCAAGCTTGAAATTAAATTTTGAATGTCAATAAGTTTTATATCCTATGGATGTTAGTAACTCAAATAAAGTCCAAACCAAAACCAACTCAAAACTAATAATCTTGATAAAAGAAATTCAATTTACTACTAGGAATGACAATAATGTTGGATATCTATTCTTTAGTTTTTCATAATTGATTTAGAGAGTGAAAATACATAACTTAAGTTTTTTTTTTCTTTGTCATGTAATTAATACTTATTAGCCGTACTTATTTTAGCATGACTTAATATTTTTAGATTATGGTCATTTTCTTTGTGGCTTGTTAATTAGCAATATTTATTTTAATCGATTTTATTAGCTTTTGTTGAATATTTTAATACAATGTCATCACTCTTCTCACGTTTTGTGTTATTTTCTTAAGAAACGTCTTAATTATATAGTTATATCGTACTAGGACTAAAGAAATATTTGAAGTAAAAGATATATGTTTTGTATCAAGACTATTCCGAAAACAAAAAAACCCAAAAACCCAAGAAAACCGAATAACCTGAGAAAACCCGAGGTTGGAAAACCCGAATTTTATTGGTTTGGTTTGGTGTATAAATTTAAAAATTCAATGCAATTGGTTTGGTTTGGTGTTTAAAAAATTCGAACCAACCCGGTTCATATACACCCCTACCAATAACACTGAAAATGGTTTGAATAATGATAAAAATGAGGCTACTTCCAATGAAAAAGAAGATGAATAGAAGTAAAAGCTAGAACTTATGCCTAGAGACGAATCTAGAATTTTTATAAGATGAGTTCACTACTAAAGAAAGAAGGAAAAAAAAAGAAGCTTCAAGTGGTATTGATCCTCGAACCTCTAGGTAAATTACTTAGCTTTCAACAAAGTGCATCACCAAGCTTTTTGTAGCATGTGTTCCAAAAGGTAATAATATTACATATATTTTAAGAAGTATACACATAATATACCGAATTTAGTCGGGTAACCATGTGTTCACGTAACCCTTGTTTACCCCCTATATTTGCCACTGCTTTTGCCTGATGGGATATAAAAGTTCTTCCCAACAATTTTTTTTTATTTTTAAATTGAGGTTATTTCGTACAAATTTAATAAGCCGGGAACAAAAATTCAAGACCGGACACTTTTGGAATACCACGCATCTCAGATATAACTAATTAGCAGCCCATAGGAGAAAAAATCTTCTTTTTTTTTTTGCTCGGATTGTCCTTCAGTTGGGTGGTCTTTGATTTTTGGCCTTCAACTTGATGGTCTCTAATTTTTGCCCTTCGCCTAATATCCTGAGGTTTTGGGTTCGAACCCACCAGCTCAGTAAAAAAAAAAAAAAAAAAAAAAAAAAAAAGAAGAAATTTTCGCAAGGCATGCAGAATTTTGCAAAATTCTGTCCTTGCATCTTGCGAATTTTTTTAAAATTTTTAATTGAGCGGGGATTCGAACCCGAAACCAAATTTTTTTTAGTGAAGGACAAAAATTAATGACCACCAATTTGAGGGACAAAAAGTAAAGACCACCCGCAGTGAAGGACAGTCCTGCAAATTGCCCGGAAAAAATGGGCTTCACTACGTTATTTGATTGGACCATGGGCAAGACTGCGTTTGGGCTTCAAAAGATAAATTAGCTCAGCCCATGTGGTGCGATAAATTAGGCTTAGATAGCCGATTTAAGAACAGCTATTTCAACCATAGCCGAAGTTCATAAAACTTTGTAAATTTAGCCGTTTAAAATCAACTTCAAAGCTACGGGATTCTGCGTTTGAAGTTGCATTACTCAAACAAAATGTCGGAAGTTTGACATATTGTTTGTGCAAGCAAACTTCGAATATTTTTGTCTGTAATTTGGTTTTCCAGTTCCAAATTTCAAACATTTCTCATTTTACATATGTACTTCCATTTCATTGTATTTAAATTTTTGTTCCCAAGAAGGTTGTTTCTTTAATCTACCCAACAAAAGATGAATTCAAATATGACACTCTTTTAATTTGATGTGCTATAGAATGTTCAAAGCAGTACACTTACTAACATTATTGGAGTATATATTTTTTTAACAACTCTTAAGATTCATAGTCATTTTACTATTTAAAACTAGATAATGCGAAGCCCGTGCACGAAAAATGAGTCGGTCTGATAACAAAATTATGAAAATTTTATTACATAAACACAATTACAATTCATATAGCATTTGTTATAATCCTATATTATTACGTACAGACTAAGGGGTTGAGCGCTAGCTTTGGCGAGCTCTTTGCCTTCCACTGTTCAAATCCCATTAATTGCATATAATTCCTTTTTTCCTAATTGCTCTCTCTCCGGATGTAATACGAAGAAATTTTTTTTACATAAAAAGTACAAAACAACTGCTGTATCTTAATACTTTTCAAAGAATATGTGTACACACATCTTAGTGTTTTACGGGTTCAATCTAAATCCACTTTTTTTACTTTTAGTTTTCTTGAACTTATTATGACTCAGTTTCGGATGCACCCCTTATATTTTAAAATCAAACACTTATACCTCCTACGCTAAGAAAATTATACACCTTCACCCTATGAGGTATATTTGTACTAAATATATTAAAATGTAATTATTAAAAATAAATTACAATTGTAAATAAGAAGCTATTATGTATTTATTTTATGAAATTTAATAAAGAAGATAAATATTTCTTTGAATAGCTTTATTCACATATTTGATTAAAATAGAGAATAAATATTTCTGAAACATGTATCTTTAGAAACTTATTAATAAGAAATGAATACAACTTACACTTTAAACATAATTTACTTTTATTTTATTAAGAGATATAAAAATCTTTTGAATATTAATTAACACATTTTTTAAATATTCTGTTAATTTTGTACAATAACCAAATGTGGAAGTAAAATTTAATCATACTTTATATCTGAAATTTTTTCTTCGAAAATGAAATAAATAAAAAAATCTTACTGTAAATATTTATTATTTTATGCTTATATAAACGGAGCAGTAATGATCTGGTCCGCGCAAAATATCACTACATCATTGAGGACCCACGCATGACTTCTTTATGCAATGGCTTAAATAAATGCCCTCAAAATGAATTTTAATCTCCAATAATTAACATGTCGACGATCCATGTGGCTCACCCTCTTCTAATATACTATAAATTTAAACTTTCATTTTCAACATTATTTAAAATTCTACTTTTTCAAATATTTTAATATTTCTATTTACTAACATTCTATCTTAAACAACCACAGTCCACCTTCACATATGGTCGTTAAAGAACCTTTGAACCACCAAGACATGGGAAATTGAAACCCTACAAACTTCCAGATTTCAGAAACCCGGAAATAAATGGAGACGCAAAGTGGATTGAAAAATAGAAAACCATATATATAGTCCAATCTGATATATTTTTCATATTATAATCCTAAATTAGTAAATTAGTTCGGAATGCAAGATCTACGATTATGCCGTGGAAATCAGGCATTGGAAAAAATTCTAAGTTGCATTTGGGAATACGTTTTAGTCATATCAAAAGGCCTATAATTTTAAGAAATTTGTTGAATTTATATACCATCAGAAAATATAGAGTACTTCTAGTACTTTTTATTTCTATATTTGTATAATATTATCGTGGAATCAGTTATTGATAATGATAAGTCCTTTCCTGGACATTGAGTGAGTGCGGAATGATTTATGCACGAGCTGGCCTTTTTCATATTAACTTGAGATGAGCTTAAATATATCAATAAACTAGCTAGGATTCATATAATCTGACTGTAATTTATTTGAAATTGAGAATAACTATTATTGGTGCAGTAATCTTAATGCAAGATCTATCATTATGCCATGGAATAGGGCATGATAAGTGGTTCAGAAGTTTCAGCGTCACATGGTCCTTTAGTAAACAGTCTCAATATTTTCTTAATTTTCTCAGCCACTAACCGTGCTTATCATCAATGAAGTTTTTCCATTTGTGAAGTTAATTAAGACGTGGGCTAATGAGAAATGATGATGAAATGACACTTTTTACCAAGGTAATAGCACTGTCGGTTATAAAATGGGAGGATTAACTTCTGTGCACTATAGTGTATAATTTTGTTAGTTGTTAGCCTATTAAAAAATGTTTATGGTATTAAGAGACAAATTTTTTGTCTACAATAATGAAAATCTTTTAACTTAATACCGAATCTTGTCAATTTTAGATCAATTAGTCTTTGGCTAGTAATGTGCCACTTTATACTTAGGAACCTAAGGCACACGAGTAGAGTGGGTTGATTTTCATTTTCGATATTTGGCATTTGTCATAACTTTTTTTATTTTTGTGCTTGGTGTTCATACTCGGGACTCAAATAATCCAGAATTGCATCAAAGTTTCACTTTGAAAGATAAAATACGCATTAACAAAGTGATTTTATATCATATCTCAAAATTGATATCTCTAATTAAAAATGAATAAGTACTTAATATTTCATCACAACTTCAAAAGTTAAGTGTTCAAGTTATGAAATCAACCACCACTTAACATAGAATAATTTTTCGATCAAAATACTTTGTGCTTATTCTAGCCTTTATGGGAAAAAGAATTTTGTTATCAATTTTAGATCATTTATTGTCTGTCTAGGATGTGCCACTTTTCTATCCTCGTGTTCCTGTAAACCTTAGGCACATGAAGTGGTGAGTTGATGGCAGCTTATGTATTTGACATTTGTTCTTATGGCATAAAATAGTCCTTGAAAGTCACCATCAATTGAATTTGAGGTGGCAGTGGAACTACAAAAGAAAACTATTCATCTTTTACTTTTTTTTAAAAAAAAAAAATCTAAATTATGGAAAATAGTATTTGAAGGAGAGTTTAGGGGTAATGAGTAAATTTGTCTCTATATAATTTATAGATTATAAATTTACTCATGGAACTAATTAGCATTTAAATAGACAGTCTATATTATTCGTCCTTAAGACACAATCATTCTCTAAATCTTGCATAAATGTTGAACGCTTTAGGCATCGGGTTACTGTTCATTCTATTTCTCAATTTATGTGGCACGATTTAATTAAACATAAAGTATAAGAAAAAAATAAAAATTTAAATATTTTAATCTAAAACAAATCTAACACATTGTATAGCTATAAATTACAGTATTATCATTAAGAATAAAGATTATTTTTTATTATAGGAAGAATAGAAAGATGACTATCTTCCTAGGAAATACCAAAGAAAAAATATGCCACAATTGGAGTGAGTAGTAATTTACAGAATCTGTCAATTTCAGATGTGCCACTTTGCTATCCTAGTGTCCCCTATAAGCCTTTAGGCACATGAACATCAGTAAATGTTAGGTTCAGTAGTTGACATTTGTTCTGATAAGCATAGTTATTTCACCGACAACTAAATTGGACGTGGCATTGGAATTACAAAGACTTTTAATATTTTACTTTCTTTTCTTTTTTTAATTTTTATCTGTTGTCTAATATTTATTTTGCGACAGACTAATTTGAATTTTCACTGAAAACTTTCATTTTTTAGATAAAGTAATTCCGACCCAAGGGGGCAAAATTTTACGAGATATTCTTTTTGCAAGTTTATTCATTTTGAAACAATTCAGAAATATGGTATCTAAAATTATATGTGATTAAAGTTCAGATATTTTCTCCTCACGTTCAAATAAAAATTAGTGAACTTGAGTTGTATGTCTACGCACTTCACACAAAAATAACTGATTTCAACCACATAAAACTCAAGCATCGCATGTCTAAGGGTGTTTTGAGGTGAGGGGACATATAAATTTTCACACACACCCAATACATTATGATGGAGGTAATTAAATCTAGTATCTATGCACTTTGACATAAAAAAAACCTATCCTCAAATGTCATGCATAAGATATTCATGTATTACTTATTCTACTTTTTATCCTGCATAAATAAATAGATAAATTTTTTCATAACTTATAGTATATATTAGTATATAATATTAATCATTACTCACTATCAAACCAGCCACGAAACGACCCTTAATGGTTCTTTTAGTTTTTTTCTTTCTTCTGGAAAGCATTTGTTTCTGGATTACAACTACAGAATTATTTTACAAACTTACTCCTCAAATATCAATATATCATACATATACTAAGCTCATAAGTTCATAATTCATTCTCATATTTCTCCTCCCTTCTATTTACCATAGAGACTGTACAAACAATCTGTTCATATACTTCATGAAGGCAAAATCACCTACACCATCGCCATTGACAACAATTAAGAGCAACAACAACAACAACAACCCCATTATGTCCGAGCTAAAAAAAAGCTTATTTTCACCAAAAACTTTCAAGACTCCATATTTTAGAACTCAACGTTTAATGACATTAGCTTTTGGTATTACATTCTTGTTTTTTACTTGTGTGGTCTTCTTTGTATTTAACAATCCTTCACTTAATAACCGCTCCTCTATTTGGTTCAAGAAAATCTTGGAGAAAAGATCACATTTTTACACCTTTTTTGAAAACACTCATGTTCACTCACCCCAATTTTCAAGAAAAATTAATGGGGTGAATTTGAATTATTCTTCTGTTTCCCAAAATGGATTGTCAAGTTCAGTTGCTAAAACCAATAACACTGAAAATGGTGAAAAGGGTTTTAATAATGATGAAAATGAAGGTACTTCCAAAGAAAAAGAAGTGAAACAGAAGCAAAGATTGAATTTTTCATCAAATTATATGAAAAATGGAGATGGGATTAGTAAAGATAGTGGAAAATTAAATGGAAATGAAAAAATTGAGTCTTGGTGGGAAAAAATGAGTCATTGTGATATTTTTAATGGGAAATGGATGAAAGATGAAGCTGGCCCTTTATATGAACATGGTTCATGTCCTCATATAGATGAACCATTTGATTGTTATAAAAATGGAAGGCCTGATAATGGATATATGAAGTTCAGGTGGCAGCCTAAGCACTGTAATATTCCAAGGTACTTAGCAAACTTTTGACAAAATATACTTTTTGTTGCTTGATATTGTATGATTAAATGAAGAATCAGAGATTCATATAGTTGACCTCAACTTGTTTGGTACTGAGGCTTAGTTGTTGTTGTTGCATATTTATGATTAAATGAAGAATTGAAGATTCATATAGCCGATTCAAACTTATTTAGGACTGAAGAGTAATAGTAGTAGTAGTAGTAGTTGTTTGTTGTTGTTGTTGTTGTTGTTGTATATTCATGATTAAATGAAGTAGCGGATTTTCATATACCCGACCATTGCTTGTTTGAGACTGAGGCGTAGTAGTAGTTATATATTCATGATTAAATGAAGTAGCGGATATTAATATACTTCGATCCCAACTTGTTTTGGACTGAGGCATAGTTGTCGTTGTTGTGTTTATATTTATTGAATTGAGTTCAGTTTGTTGATGTTCATTTTTTGATATCGTCATTTTTTGATATCGTATTTTGGTTCATTTTGAAGGTTGAATGCCAAAGAGATGTTAGAACTGTTGAGAGGTAAAAGACTAGTTTATGTTGGTGATTCTTTGAACAGAAATATGTGGGAATCAATGGTATGTTTGCTTAGAAACTCTCTTGAAGACAAGAGCAGAGTTTTTGAGGCCTCTGGTAGACATGATTTCAAGAAAGAGGGTGCTTATTCTTTTATATTCATGGTATGTTTTCTTCAATTTTGACTAGTGATTTCATCAACATTATCATATGATTTTGGCAAAGTTATTGCAAATATTATAAATAGAGAAGTGAAGATTCATATGGTCGAACCCAACTTGTTTGGGATTGAGATGTAGTTCTTGTCGTATTGCAAAGTTTGGTAAACCGATACGATGAATTAATGGGGTGAGAGGAAGCCTAGATGGTGTTGTTGTAGATGATCATAGTGAATGGGCCGTAGTGCATAAGGGGTCATTTGGTTCAAAAAAGGGTTATATAATCCAGGATTATAAATATGGGATGGATAATACCAAGATTTTGGTATAAAATTTATAGTGGTAGTAGCTAATACCAATAACCAAACGGTGGATAAATGCAATCCCAAATTTAACATAATGACGCCTATGATTAGTATCTATCATGAGTTAGCTGTCTTGTACTATGTCAAATGTTTATGCTGATTCATTAAATGTATCGACATGATCAGTGAGAATTCATATAGCCGACCCCCAACTGTTTGGGATTGAGGGATATAGTGGTAGAAGTTATTATTACACTTTTGCGAATGAGAGTAAAATGTGTTGATTCTTCGAAGGAGAACAATTTTGATAAGGAGTTCTATTATATGCATACCTTAATAACCAACCAATTTAGATTCATTAAGTCCTTGGAACAATCTGCTAATCTTTTGCTAAATGTTTGAGCAGGACTACAATTGTTCAGTGGAGTTTGTTCGTTCTCCGTTTCTAGTTCAAGAATGGGAAGTACCGGATAAGAACGGATCAAAGAAAGAAACACTCAGACTTGATCTTATTGAAATGTCATTGGACAAATACAAAGGCGCTGACATCCTTGTATTTAACACGGGGCACTGGTGGACTCACGAGAAAACATCTGCAGGGTACCCTCTCTGTTTCTTCATTAATATTTGGATTTTCTTACATATCTGTTTGCAAAATGAATTACACAAAGGATATATTTTTGCTACTTCTTTGCATAAATTTCAATGTGGTCGGTTCTTTCTTTTGAAAGGGCTACCAAATTGTCCATGTAAGGCTACCACTCACATATGTTACGCAGGTCACTTAAAAATCGTGCCATCGCTCTATGATATGTTTCACTTCCTTTTATTTTCTTGGGCATATTGTAGTAAGGAAAGGAAGTGCCAGTACTAATTTAGCATGTTGATAAACTCTGTAGGAAAGGTTACTATCAAGAAGGTAGCCATGTTTATAGTGAATTAAATGTAGTCGAGGCATTTCGAAAGGCAATGACAACATGGTCAAGATGGATCGAGGCTAATGTTGATCCAATCAAGACTCAAGTGTTCTTCAGAGGATATTCAGTCTCTCATTTTAGGTAATTACACGCTCTATTCGGTATAAGACATTAAGACCATCAATTACTACTCCCATTGTCCCAATTTATGTGGCGCCTTTCAAATTTCGAGAGTCAAATTTCTCCTTTTTATCACAATTGTTTCATACGCCTTATAAATTTTTTTGAATAGTCAATTATTGTGACTTATAGTACTTTTTAACGTAGTTTCCAAATATTAAATTTTATTTCAAAATAATTAAAATTCCATGTACAAATTTACAGTCAAAATTTATAAGTTTGACTTCGAAGTTCGAACTGTGCCACGTAAATTGGGCCCAGAGGGAGAATAAACTACGTGTAATGAGAACGAAAATGTGAAATTTGATGCCTTTGCAGTGGAGGGGAGTGGTATTCTGGTGGAAAATGTGACGGCGATACTGAGCCATTAGACGATGAGAAAGACTTATCGCCTTCTCTTTATCCTCCAACAACGGGGATGTTAGAGAATGTGATCAGGTGGATGAATGCGCCGGTTTACTATTTGAATATTACTAGAATGACGGATTTTCGCAAGGATGGACATCCATCAGTGTACAGGAAGCCAAACATGACGGACGAGGAGAGGAGGTCGACGTTGAGGTACCAAGATTGCAGCCATTGGTGCCTTCCCGGTGTACCAGATACCTGGAATGAGCTTTTATATGCTCAACTTCTGATGAAACATCATCAGAAACAACAACAAAAGCAGCAGATTGGTTCCTAGTTGAAAATAGCTCTATTAATTTGCCTCGTGCGGAAGTATTTCCTCTATCATAGAAGGTGTGAAGTAGGCGGGTTACGTGGACCGTCTACGTCAAGTCTTCCAACTTCTAAGGGAGAACGAAGTTTACATCAAGAAAGAGAAGAAGTCCGGATTCTAATGAGCTCCTTTTCGGTGAACTATTAATGAAGCATTATTAGACACATAACTAGCAACAACAGCAGCACATAGGTTCTTAGGCACACCGCGGTAGTGTAAAGGGAATCCCGTACACAAATATCGCTCTATGCATGGGATCCGCAGAAGGGTCAGACCAAATTGACTATTGTATGCAACTTTACATTTACTCGCAAGAGAACATTTTTTGGGGCACATCTTTCGTGATCTCTCGATTACAACACAACTCCTCTTACCATTGCACCGTAGTATCACTAGTGTGCAGATATTTGTGGAGTCTGGGGAAGGGCCAAACCGCACTGTCTATTGTATGCAAATTTACATCTCTGCAACAGGCTGTTTTCATGGCTTGTAGCCGTGATTTCTTGGTCACATTGCGCCATAGTGTCACTAGTGTGTAGATATGATATTGTTAAGACAGAGTGCCTATAATGTTTTTGATTATGGAAAGTTTGGGAAATACAAGATATAATCTTCTTTCCCTCTTTGTCCCCAGCACATTGTAACCGGTAACTCTATACAGTGGAATACTATGAGCTCTGAAATTCACACTTTTATAAGACTGACTGTTGTAATGATTAATTTAATACTCTCAATATGAACCCCATTCTATGATTTTGATTAATTTAACTTCATTACCTTACTTGCCATAATTTTTGCCAATTCAAAACTCTAGCTTCATATCCTTTCTATTTTTTTCCGTTTACTTCTCTTTGGGGGAAAAAAAAGAAAAAGAAAAAGCCTTTTAAATTTTGAACAGTCAACCTCCTACCAAATAAGGAGCATCAAAACCAACAGCCAGGATCCATTCTTGAGGCGAAATGAAATAAATAATTATTTTTAGCATCAATAAGCGTGAAGGTTTTTTCCTTTGTATTATATTTTTAGATGTCTCTATTTTAAGTAGCATCCAAGAAAGCACACCTAAGCAGAATTTTATCACAATCATATTTTCATAAGCATTCAAAACTGCCTACTCATTAATAGTGAAAAAGCAACAACATAAATATTACGAAATCAAGAGCCACTTATCTGAGTGTTTTATCAAATATCATCGTCAAAGAAATTCTCTTTTATCGATTTGTTGTTACTCTCTTTTTCTGGGGACATATTTGAATAGCCACATAAAGTAGCCTAACAAAACTCATTCAATTTTGTAGCCATACACGTGGACATGGCGGCTTAATGGAGTTGTGGCCTAGCCAAATTTAAGTCGAAGCATTAAATATATATTAGATAAGATTCATTTATATATTTTTATGTGAACGTGAAAGTCAAACAGAAAACGTGATAAAGAATAAAAAAGAATATGTATTTCAAATTATTTATATTCCATTAGGACAATACTTGGTAAAAGTTGAAATTGGAAAAGATAATAGAGAAATCGCAATTAGGTTTGGTTATGACCTTCACAAAAAAATCGAAGTTTTGTGATGTGCAGATTTCACCAGAAATACTTCACATGTCACTTTTTCAACTTTAACTTATCTATGTCAAGTCGAAGTTGAAATACTGTGAATTAATATTGGTTGAGCATGTAGATTATAATACGAGTTTTAATGAGAGAGAGGATGAAATTTCTTAAACATATATATATATGAAAATAAAGGTATTAAATTCTTATATAAACATTTATAGGAGTAGCAATTTTTGGGGCCTAGACCTGTTCAAGAAAGAAAAAGAATGAAGACAGAGGTTTCACGCAAAAAAAGTAGTTGGGCTTTTATTAAATATAGTTATCAGTAAGTGTTTCTTTGATTGTGATTTCATGATGTAAATTGTTTAACCAATTCATTATTAGGTCAGAGAATCCATTAAATCCATCCTCAATAATACCGCTTATGATACGCGTGGCAAAATTCAGTAAACTTTAATTCAAAGCTTGTGTTTGTCTTAAAAGATCATAAACGTATAAACTATATATAAATTTAGAATTTAATAACTCCGAAAAATTAGAATTCAGAACTCACAAACTTCAATTTTTAAATCTGCATTAATAACTAGTCAACATATTGGTAAAATCAACACATGTATTTATCTTGTCTTAATCATATTGTTTATTCAAGCTAAGTTTGACTATATTCACCTTAAGTCATGATATATAAAATTGATCAGATGGTAAAACTAAAACGAATTTGTCGTCTTAATCATATGATTACGCTGAAAGATTTGCATTCAATAATTCCACCGGCAATGTAACATATACACCATTAGGGATTGTGACGGATGGTAAGTATTTCATCTTTAATTAGAGGTTTTAGGTTCGAAATTTGAAACAAAGTCGTGTTTGATAGGAAGTGATGCGCTTTACACTTAAAAGCAGGATTTTCTGGCGCGAATTCAAGTACCAGGCGTTGAATGCCTATTACTCTCGAAAGCGGAATTTTTCAACGCGGATCAATATTAATCGGGGCCCAAAGTAGGTTTTGAACACTGATGCACTTTACCCTTAAAGTGCATACCTGATACTAGATGTGCTTTACCCTCTAAAGCAAAATTAATTAGCAAAATTTTCCAACACAAATCAGGATTACTCAGACCTCAAAGCGCTTATCAACGATCGAAGAAAACCAAAATAACATACACAACAACATGAGTAATTCTTTTTTGTTTTGTTTTAAAGATACACACTTCATGTCAAGAATTTATTCTACACTATTTCTAATAAAATCGTCTCCCCCACTTAACCAATCTTTTGTCCATGCAAATGACAATCACATTTATCCAATTGAATCCCTACGAGTTGATCAATTATATCCTCTTGGACTAGTCGTCCATGGACGTGGTTCTCAATCACTTCGGTTTCTTTACAATAGTGACATGGCGGCTAATTGGCCCTCTGTCTACCTAATTTTCTTGGCAATAATAGCCATAGCATCTAATGTTTTTGTTTTCTCAGTATCTCTTCTGGAGCCCGATTAATTCGAATTTATATTAAAAAAAATCACTTTAAGGGTAAAACGTTCTTCATCACCAAAGGTGACTCCATACCAGGGCTCGAGCCCGAGATCGATTTACAGTCAAATGGCGGAGCTAGAGTATAGCTTATAGATTTGTGCAAACTCAGTAGTTTTGTCTTAAACTCTGTATTTGTCTTAAAAATCCATTGAATATGTATAAATTATTAATTTAGAATCCAACAGCTTGACTCCCGAACTCATAAACTTCAAATGCCATCTCTGCCTATGGTTAACTAGGACAGAAGAATAGTTACCACTTAGGGGCTTATTTACAGAGAAAGCTACAAGTTCAACAAACCCCAGTAACTTGTATTTGTGTGTTACGAAATTTCACTTAATATGTAGAAATTATTTTATCAAAGAATCAATTAAGCTGTCTTAGAATTTAGAACTCAAAAACTCAAAATTCTCGTTTTGCCTTTGTAATACCACTCAACCACAAACCTTAATTGGTGGTAGCTATAGCATCTAATCAAGCGAAGCTCAACTTCACTACTAAATTCTATAAATAGCAACTTATTCTTAAGTATTCTTGCATGAAAAATAAGCTCAATTAATCAAAAAGTGTGTCAATTAATCATGTCTTTTTTAAGATTTGTAGTTGCAATTCTCTTCTTGGTTTCAATTTTTGGAGTATCAAATGCTCATTATAAACTAAGTCCTACATTCTATGATCGCACATGCCCTAATGTTACAGATATTGTACGTGGTGTCATGGCGCAAATTCAAAGTAGAGATGTTCGAGCTGGTGCCAAGATTATTCGCCTCCATTTTCACGATTGCTTCGTTAATGTAATTACTCTCGTAATTAATTTTCGATGATTCAATTTTTGATTCAGTCGGAAATTCGTGCTTTTTTAGTCCTACATATGTTTTCATGCATGTTTATGTGTCTTAATGCACTAAGTTACGCATTTTAGTTTTATACATGACGACATAGTACCTTTTTTTACACTATTATCAGAGTGTAACATGTGGATGATTGTAGCTTAGTTACCATTTTAACTGAGAATATAAGTAATATGCACTAGCAGTGTAAATAATCTTTACACTATAGTGCATGTTGAACTGATTATATTAGGTTAATTATTATTTTATTTGTTAGATTACTGTATTGAGCGTGATATATAGAGTTTACTTCTTGTTGTAGCATGTAGGTCTAACATAATAGTGACAAATTCTTTGCACTGTCAGTAGCTGTGCACAATAAATAAATTCTTTTACCGGAATTTAAGTTTTACACGTTGAAGGTGTCGGAAATAATTACACAAGCAATTCATTTATAAGGTAACAAACAAATTAATTTCTATAACACATTAATTCATACATAATCTTATTATAAAAATGGTAATTAACATGTTATATCATTGGTTAAACTATGCTGATAATGTAAAAAAAAAAATGATGTTGTCAGTGTATATAATGTAAATACTCTACAAAATAACAAATTAAATGCTTGTCACAGTGTTTAAGTTGTAATTACCTTATATCAATTTATTTATGTAAATATATTTTACATCGTCAATGTATCATAACTCAGACAATTAATGGCATTTAATTTTGTACAGGGTTGTGATGGATCCATTTTGCTAGATAATGCAACTGGGATTGCAAGTGAGAAGGCTGCAGCACCAAATGTGGGGGCTGGAGGATTTGATATTGTGGATGAAATTAAAACTGCGTTAGAAAATGTGTGCCCTGGTGTTGTATCTTGTGCTGATATTTTAGCTCTTGCGTCTGAAATTGGAGTTGTCTTGGTAAGTCACTAATGTCACATTCTCAATTCTTTTTATTTTTCGTCTGGTGTTTGGTATCCGTATTGGTTGGTCCAATTAATTCAGGTGAAATTCACAAATAGTCCCTTTTTAACGTCTTGTGACTATTTGTAGTCCGGCCCTTCGCCGGATCCTGGGCATAGCAGGAGCTTAGTGCACCGGACTGCTCTTTAGTCACTTTTTAATCTCAGTAATTAAAAAAATAGTCCGTGTCATGAAATTTTAAAATTCATATATATCATGCAGTTTCACCCGTGTAATTCGGGTAAAATTCACAAATAGTCACTTTTCATATGATTTAAAAATAGTCACTGTGATGAAGCTTTAAATTTCATAATGATTATTTTCAAAAACAGGATTGAAAAGTTGGCCAGTGAGCGCTATTTCTATGACTAATCCAAATTCGCGACGCGTCAGGCCGATTAAAGGGGAAATTACTCCCTATAAGAATATTATCTATTTTTGAGATTCGAACCCGAAATTTCTGATAAAGGATGGAAAAATCTTCTCTATCCTTATTGATTTTCACCATAAGATGCCATATTTTCTGTTCTTGAAGTATTTTCGAACTTTCCCAGACCCCACCTGGTGGGATTATACTGGATATGTTGTTGTTAAAGTCTTTTCTAACTATTTAATGATGATTTACTTACAAGATTAGCTTTAAAGTATTTGGAAATAAACTCAAAATTATCTCGGCTCTAAAAGCTAGAAAGATGATTTTATATGAGCTGTCATTGAAGCCCGCGTTGGGGTAGACTGTCAACATTACACCTCTAGGGTGTGGCCTTTCTCCAAATCTTGTCTAAACACGAAATACTTTGTGCACCGAGCTACTTTTTTCTCACTAGTGAATGTATTGCAAAACTCTAAGTCAAATTAAATTTTCAGGCGGGAGGTCCATCGTGGCAAGTTCCTTTAGGGAGAAGAGACAGCTTAACAGCAAACAGAAGCGGAGCTAATACTGATATCCCAAGCCCCTTTGAAAGCCTTGCTGTTATGATACCACAATTCACTAGAAAGGGAATGGATTTAACTGATCTTGTTGCTCTATCAGGTAATTAACCGGTTTGACTTATTTGAATTCGTGTTTTAGAAAGTTCCCTATGTATGGAGGCTTTTAGCTCAAAGAGAACTACAATCCCAGAGGTCGAACTCGAGACTTCTAATTAAAGGACGCAAAAACTTTTGTCATTCCACCACAGCCCTTCGTTAGTAAAATTTCATGTATTACAACATGTAGGTTGACAGTATGCGTGAAAATAGTCTAACTATGATGAGTACTTTCATGAAGAGTATCAGTTATATACACCTTCAGGCATCGGTATAAGTAATCTTTACACAATCAGGTCATCACTCAAATAAAATTTACAAGTAAGCCTTCCTAAAATGCGAAATTTGTAATCTTGAAATAAAACAAATACCGGCTACAAGTAATGGTAACTTGATATAAAAACTCCTCACATTAAATATATATAACTTAAGTTCTACTTAGAATAATAGATTCCGAACGAAATTGATAAAAAGGATTCATATAACTAGTCCTTACTGATTTGAGATTGAAACATGGTTGATTTAACGTTAACAATTTCTTTTTCTTATGGAGTTTCAGTTATATGCACTAACAATATAAATCTTTTTACCACCAGCATTTGACACCTTATAGCAAGTTACACCATTTATCCTATATTATACAAAATTACATATCGTGGGACTACACTAAATATGTTGGTGCTGTTGTATACATAATTACATATACTTAATTACCGTTATCTTCTAAGTGATCTAATCATGTGAATATTCATGATTATTGGGTAGGTGCACATACATTTGGAAGAGCAAGATGTAGAACATTCAATCAAAGACTTTTCAACTTCAGTGGAAGTGGTAGACCTGATCCTACCATAGACCCAACTTATTTACAAACACTTCAAAGACTTTGTCCACAAGGTGGAAATGGGGGTACTTTTGCAAATCTTGATAAATCAACTCCAGATGAATTTGATAATGACTATTTCACCAATCTTAAAAACCATCAAGGGCTTCTTCAAACTGATCAAGAATTGTTTTCTACATCTGGATCTGATACAATTGCCATAGTGAACAATTATGCAAAAAACCAGCGCAAGTTCTTTGATGATTTTGTTTGTTCAATGATTAAATTGGGAAATATAAGTCCATTAACTGGTACTAAGGGAGAGATTAGGAGAGATTGCAAGAGGGTTAATAGTTAATTAATTAATTTAATTTGCAATCAAGTGTGTTTTACTTTATGCATGTTTTCATGTGTTTGTTTATGTCCTAGAGAAAGAGAGATTGTCAAAGTTTGATACTTTGATATGATCATGAAGTGTAATTTTTAGTCTCTTGTTTGTTTTTGTGTAAATGTAATGTGTGCTGAAATAGCAAATCGCCAATAAGACATGTTATGCTGAAATAGCAATTCCAACAAGGATTTAACTATTCCAACAAGGATTTAACTATCTACTTCCGTTGTTCCAATTTACGTGTCTTATGTTCATTTTTAATCTATTTAAAATAATTCTGGGCGCTAACTTGAAGCTTGGCTCACTTGGAAACCCCATTTTTCATGACAAATGTTCGATAGTCTTCTTTGTATCAGAAGCATTACGATAATTCATGTACAATTAATCCGTAATCCCAATATATATAACGAGAACAAGTTTCATCAATCACAAACCAAGGACATCAAAACGATCTGAACATCCGAAGTAAAATGACACGAGATTCGCTAAAGTAGTTCTACAATTCCAAAATCGAAGTAGGTCTGGGGAGGGTGGTGTCTACACAATCCTTACCCCACCTTGTGAAGGTACAGAGGACGTTGTTGTTGATTGACCCTCGGCTCAAGTAAAACATATCAAAATCAGTAAGAAAAGGGCTGAGAAAAGAACACTATCAACAACAAATAATACGATAACCGAAATCAAAGAAACAACATATGATAATAAAATCGAAGAATAAGATAGTAGGAGAGTAAATGAGAAACAATAATAATACTGCTTAGGAAAACTAGACAACACTCAGACTATATACTATCCTTCTAACAAGGGGCGGAGCCAGCCCTTTGGGTGTGGGTTCGGCCGAACCCAGTAGCTTTTGTCCGAATCATATATTTGTATTAAATTTTTTGTCAAATATATACAAATAATTAATTACGAACCCAGTAACTTTAAAGAATTAGAACCCCGAACCCACAAGCGTCAAATCCTGGCTCCGCCTCTACTTCTAACCTAATCCTTAACCCCTATAGTCATGTCCTCCTTAAGGCGTAAGCTGCAGATGTGCCATGTCCTGTCTGATAAAAATATCTACCTGAGTCAAATCTAATGCTTGTCCTCCTTGGGGATGTCCTTCTTAGGTGTCTACTTTGGCTTTGCCTTCTCCATTGACTCTTTCTCAAGCCAATGGCGAATTTGACGGACGTTACGTTTGAAGATGGAGGCAGACTGTTTGACGTCGCTTTTCATCAGTAAAACCGCAGCGCTTGCTCCCATCACCGTCAATAAAAAGTTCATTAACGCCATATATAGGAGAAGAAATCTTAGAAAATCTTTGAATTACTTAGAAATTTAATTTGTGATTAATCAAGTGGTGATGAATAGATGATTAAGATGGTTACCTGATTTGTTTGTAGGGTTTTGATACTGAATTAGGGTGCTTGCGTCACAAGAAAAGTTTCTTAATTTACTGACCTGATTAAATATGGACTCGTCAATAGGTCACTGTGAGAAATTTGGGTCCGGCTCTTCTCGATTTCTCTTCTCTCCATTTTTTCCCAAGTTTTAACTTGGGTAGGTGACATATGTTCTATTTTAATATTGATGGTCTAGATTAAATTAACTAAACTAAGGCTCTAACCGTAATTTAGATAATTAATATTTTATTCAGTTTAAAGAACTCCCGAATATTTCAATATATATATTCGCTCTAAAAAATTCTAACAATATTCATAGCAGCTAAATTACGATCTTTTGTCAATAACAGAAACGTCTACAGTTAATCCTTCCAATTTTTTTTTTTTTTTTATAAAATTAAAGCTATTATCTTTAGACTTTATTTTAATCTGTTTCTTTTTTCTTTTATCATTGAACATGGGTGGTTTGATGTTAATCAATTCAAAAAACTTCTCTTATTCTATAAATTGAACAAATAATTAGTTATTAATTTTTATAAATTTGACTTCATATTCGAAAGTATGTTCCTGTTTTTTGCTATATATGCTTATTGTGACATCACTTGTTCCTGTTTTTTGCTATATATGCTTATTGTGACATCACTTGCCATAAAAACTCTTAATTGATATAGGTTGTATATCGTTGTTCAAAAAATTCAAAAGGTAGCTTTCTACTACCAACAAAAATAAAAGATGTTTTCAAAATTGATTAGCTTGAAGTATCCAAGTTCAATGATAAAAATCGAGAGGTGGCAAAAATAAACTGTAAAAATAAAAGCTTAAAATTTGGAGGGGTTAATTGCTGTAGGATAATTTGTTATTAATAGAATATTAATTATTGCATCCGTAATTCAATTGGCGGGTTACCAAATATTTTGGGAGAAATCTATGGAAATATATATTAAAATATATATTACTTTAATTATAGTTAAGACCCTCAGTTTATTTAATTTAATCTAGACTATTGATATTAAAATAGAACACATGTCACCGATCCAAGTAAGAACTTGGGAATAATGAAGAGCAGAGAAATAGAGAGGAGCGGGATCCCAGAAATTTTAACACTCATACCAAAAAGGACTCCACTATAAGAGGAAGACTAATTAGTGAGCGATAACAAAGAAGTCGGGAGTATTTGTTACAAAGCCGTCAAAGCGGGTTTAGTTACACTTGGGAAACTTTTTTTTGCGCGGAGTGCCCTTCTTTTGGGCTGGTCTTTATATTTTGCCCCTCATTTATGTCTTCTTTAAATTTTGCCCTTGCCGCCTGTTTAATGAAAGTTTTTTGACGAAATTATCCTTACCCCATTAAAATCCTTTTTATTTCGTCATTTGCCCCCTTTTTTTTTTTGCTTCTTCTTTCCTCCTCTGTTTTGTGTTTGTCTCATATGTTCTAAAACGTAGGTACGAATTTGGATCTTTTGCTCGTTTCAATATTTGTTTTTATGTTAAATTGTTATTTGTTGAATTAATATCTTTGTCTTCAGTTTTTTATATTTAATTGATCCTTTTTTATTTAAAATGATAATGTCTTGTTATAGTGTATGTATGATTTTTTGAACTTTAGTTTCATTCCCCATGTATATATTTTAGTTTTTTGAATGTCGTATTATGAATGTCGTAATATGTTTTAGTTGATTTTGATATGCGTTTTGGTTTTCTCTTTGTTGAATCATTGAAGTTTTGCTGTGAACTCCGTTTTATGTTGTTGCTTCTTTTTTTATTTAATAATCTGGTTTTTGTGAAGAATGTGTTTGTTTGAGGCAACATAAGTCGAGTTATTGATTTTGGGAAGTTATGCGGTTCCGGCATAAAGTTATGCTTGTTCCTAAGATAACTTCATGAATTAAGTTAATTTATGTGTGCTTGGTTTTATGGTGTTTTCTTGTTAATAATTTTGATTTTTATGCAATCTTATGTGTTTTTGGTGTTGTTTTGTTAATAATGTTTTGTTTTGGTTATGAAAAATGAAAGTTTGCCTCTCACGGCATACTTTGTAATTTTTTTTCCGGCAGACTTGTCTAATTCTTAACACTTGTGTATTTTTTTGTTTTGGTTATGAAAAATGAAAGTTTGCCTCTCACGGCATACTTTGTAATTTTTTAAAGTGAAAAGACTTGTCTAATTCTTAACACTTGTGTATTATTTTTTTATTTTGCTTATGAAAATGAAAGTTTGCCGCTAACGACATACTTTGTTCGCCTCCTCGTAGAGACTTGTCTAAATCTTAACACTTGTGTACTTTTTTATTTTGCTTATGAAAATGAAAGTTGCCTCTAACAAGATACTTTGTTCTTTGTAAAGTGAACTTACGCCTCCTCGGCATACTTTTCTAGTTCTTAACACTTGCGTAAATTTTTGTTTTGCTCATGAAAATGAAAGTTTGCCTCTAACAAGATACTTGCCTCTAACAAAGCATACTTTGTTCTTTTGTAAAGTGAAATTCGCCTCCCGGCATACTTGTCTAATTCTTAACACTTGTGTAATTTTTTATTTTGCTTATGAAAATGAAAGTTGCCTATAAAATACTTTGTTCTTTTGTAAAGTGAACTACGCCTCCTCCGACATACTTTTCTAGTTCTTAACACTTGCGTAAATTTTTATTTTGCTCATAAAAATGAAAGTTTTTCGAACATACTTTGTTCTTTTCTAATGTAAATTTCTGCCTCCTCCGGCATACTTGTCTAATTCTTAATACTTGTGTATTTTTTATTTTGCTTATGAAAATGAAATTTAAAACATACTTTGTTCTTTTGTAAAGTAAACACGCCTCCGACATACTTGTTCGAACTTTGCCCACGATTATTTTTTGTTAAAGTTACTATAATTTCAAGTCTAAGTCATTGAGCATTGTATACTAATCAAATGGAACGTATAAACTAATAAAAATCGAACAAAGCAATAAATTTGATCAATTCTATGTTGTTGAGTAAAATTATGATTCGCAATGTTGAATCTCAGTTGCATATCGAGTTGTTTAGTTCATAGAAGATGATTTGTTGTTATTTTCAAATATTAACAAATCTAAACTTAATAAAGCATGAAATTGAGTTGAATTACATTCAATTGAAACGCTATATATTATATATTTTATCTTTTTCGATGTTGTAGCAGCAAAATCAATGGAGATTTCTCGTGAAATGTTGGAACGATGGAACGATTGAAAGGTTTGTTGTTGAAATGATGGATAGGTTTAATTGGATGTTTGGGGTTCATTACGGACTTTTAGATTTTTATATGTTATGGGTAGGGATAGTAAAGTCTTTTCTTATTATCTTTTAGCTTAGAAGGGCAAATATTAAAGACCACGCATTACGGGGGCAAAAATTAAAGACCAGCGCATTTGAAGGGCATTCGCGCCAATTGCCCCTTGGGAAATGGGCTAAGTTGGAGATTGTTTGGGCAATTTGCAGGATTGGCCTTTCTTTGGGGTGGTCTTTAATTTTTACGCTTAAAAATGGTGGTCTTTAAAAAAAAAAATAAGTGTTCAGCGAAATTTACATGGCACGAGCGAGTTTTACGCAAAGTCTGCTGTGCGGCCCAATTTGCCTTAAGACAAAATTTCGCTAGGTAGATTTGCAAAATTTTCGAACCCACAATTTTAGGGTGTTAGGCGAGGGCTAAAATTTAAAGACCACCAATTTGAAGGGCAAAAATTAAAGACCACCCCAACTGAAGGGCAATCCGTGCAAAAAAAAAAAAAAGGATTGTTTTAAAAGGGCAAAGAATGCCCTTATTTTGGGGTGGTCTTTAAGTTTTGTCCCTCAAATTGGTGATCTTTAATTTTTGACCTTCGCCTAATACCATGAGGTTTGGGGTTTGAACCCAGCTCAGTAAAAAAAAAAAAAAAAAATCGCAAGATAGAGTTTTATAGCAAACTTAGGCCTATTCGGGCCAAAGTTAGGCCTGCAAGCAGAATTTTGCCTACTTCAGGCGGAGTTTCAAACTCTACCTTAAGGTAGAGTTTTGGACAAAACTCTACTTTAAGGCAGAATTTTCCTGAACCATAATGAATGAAGGTGTAAAAGGGGACAATGTAGATCATTTTTGCATATTTTCACAAATCGTTTTAGAAAGCATACTTTCACCAGATCATTTTTCAATACACTAGGGCTGTTCACGAACCAAA
This sequence comes from Lycium ferocissimum, assembly GCF_029784015.1. Lineage (NCBI taxonomy): Eukaryota > Viridiplantae > Streptophyta > Magnoliopsida > Solanales > Solanaceae > Lycium > Lycium ferocissimum. The sequence goes on from NC_081351.1 coordinate 20,254,517, forward strand.
CCGAAAATTTAATCAAAATGAATAAAAAAACCGATATTTGGTTTGGTTTGGTTTGATTTGGTTTTAAATTTTAAAAACCGATAATATTTGGTTTGGTTATGGTTCTATTAAAAAATAACCGAATAAATAACCGAACCAAACCGATAAATTATATACATAAATTTTATAATTATTTATATGTATAATATTAGTTTTTCATAAATAATTATAAATATTTTATACCTTTTAATCGTTAATTTGATTTTTGGTCTACTTATTTCATATGATTGTTTAAGACCCATGTTTTTAAGAATATGTCCAAGCCCATGTCTTTAAGTCTTTTAACTATTTAAGTGTTAAGTGTAAACCTACAAACAGAAGCTCACGTTAGGGTCTAATGTCTTTAACTTAAATTTTTAGCCTTTCTTTGTCAGCCATTTGATTTTAGGTTGTTTCTTCTTTTTTATTTTTTTTATTTTTTTTTAAATTTATACCGTTCTTTTTTCTTGTCTGAATGAGTTCTAAACTTCTAATATTTTTCATATGAAAAGGACAGAGGTTGTAGATTTGGAGGTTAGAAGATACTTTAGTAACATCAACATTTGCTCAAGCACATGGTAATGCCCTAATACTTCTTCTGTGGGTAATCCTCCTAAAAAGCAGAAAAGAACAACTCCTTGTAGTCGAGATCCTAGCCTTGGGGATAATGATAGAAAAACATCTGAAGTTTGGGATCATTACACAAAGTTTTTTTAATAAAATGGGAGAATTGAAGGCAAGATGCAAGTACTACCCCAAAGTTTGGGATCATCAGACAAAGTTTTTTTATTTCACATATTTTCATTTTACTTTTAGGTAGTCTTTATGTTTAATTAATGTGTATGTTTGTAACAACAACTAAAAGCTCCTATGCTCTATTTTATTTCCAGGTATGTGTTTTAAGATGACAAAAATGGTGCAGCCACTACTAAGTTAGTTTTTAGCTCTATATGTAATAGTTTAGCAACGTTGGGTAACTTGAGTACTACACTATCACTAATAGTGAAAATGTTTTTATGATGTATGTTCCACCTTAAACTATAAATAAAAGTTATCGTTTGAATTTAAAAAAAAAAAGACATGTCTTTTTCAACTTTTTAATGTTTCTTGATAGCTCTCATGGCTGCTAGTCATAAACCGAAAAATCGAACTAAACCGAACCAAACCGACAATAACCAAACCGGTGGTTATTATTTTATTTGGTTTGGTTATGGTTTTAGACATTTAAAAACCGACTAAATTGGTTTGGTTATGATTTTAATTAATAACCGACCCAAACCGAACCATGAACACCCCTTGCATACACTAAGTGCTCTCAAAGATCATGATCACAATGATTAATGTTGGAAAATCAGATTTGAAGAACACGGAAAATGAAGGTAAAATTCTGCCTTAAGGCAGAGTTTTGCCCGCGAAATTCTGCCTTAGGGTAGAGTTTTGAAAGCAAAATTCTACCTTGAATTCAAGTTCTACTTGGCGAAATCTGGGCGGGAGTTCGAACTTGGAACCTAGGAATTTTAGGCGAAGGCAAAAATTAAAGACCAGTGCATTTAAAGGGCACTCTGCACACAAAAAAAAATGGTTTTAAAATGGATTCGATTAAAGCGATTAAAATTTAATTTATTATTAAATTATTTTGTGTCCAACCCATAATCTTGGCAAATTAGACGGTTCACTAATGTTTGAGCCACATTTGACAACCCTAATTAAAAGAGAAAAGAAGAAAACTTAAATATACTCACTCCGGTCCAAAATAATTGAGGTTTTAGTCTCTAAAAACTGGTCCAAAATAATTGATGTTTCACAAAATCAAGAAAATATTTAGTTTTCTTTTCCAAACTTGCCCTTGACACATTCACGTATTCCCATAATAATTATGTCAACCTAAAAGGAAAAGAAAATCATAATTAAGGGTATTTTAGTCAAAACCCCTCTTAGTTTTAGGAGTTAGTGAATTCCTTAATTCATGTGTCCAAACTTAAAACTTCAATTATCTTAGAGCGGAAGGAGTATTAATTAAATTAAAAGATGATTCTTAAAGTGCCTATTAAGGGGAGTTGTGTCTATGAAGAATATTTATCCTCTTAACAGATTCCTACAGATTTTATAAATACCTGCCTTTTGCCTCATAAACATATACAGTACAACTTATCAGATTTGCCTAATAAATTACTTCTCTTCTCAAAATATTCACATCCTTGTTCTCGTAAGAAATTCAATTTATTGTTGCCTTTGTAAATTATTGAAAAGTTCTGCCACAAAACTCATGTTATAACATAAGGGGTTTAAATCCTTTTAGGACAAGCATTACTCTATCAAAACCCGGCTTTTTTTAATTACCAAAAGTCTATTTTCCCCAAAATTTAATCTATTAGTGCACTCTATGTTACATACAATTTCTAATATTCATACAATCATATTCTATGTTACTCAGATTTTTAAAAAATATCAACATGTGTGTGTCAAGTCCTCTAAAAATAACATTTTGAAAATCAAACACAGATGACGATAAAATTTTTAAGAATTCGATCAATATAGACAACACCTAGTTTAGTACTCCTTCATGTGCTGACTTAATTTGACATAGTCAACTGAATCACGTATTGCCATTTGCTTAATGTCATTTAATGCACTTGACAAATGATAACTGGTCATAGTTCTCAAATATGACCAATGTGAATATGTTCTCAGCTCATATGATTATATTGTTGATGTTTACTAGCTTTATCCTAAAATCAGTACTTATAATAAACTTATTTAATTCTAACTTTGATAGTTCTAGTAGTGTTTGAATTTAACTTATTATATACATTTAGTATAAAAGCGGATACTCAACACCAATTGAAAAAACAAAAAGAAAATAGTGCAAAATAAATTAGACGGTAAAGTCCTTATTGGACTAGCTATTTCAGCACAAACGTGTCTTATTTGGAATTGCTATTTCAGCACAAACATGTCTTATTTGGAATTGCTATTTCAGCACATACTACATTTACACAAAAACAAACAAGAGACAAAAATTACACTTCAAGATCATATCAAACTTTGACAATCTCTCTGTCTCTTTGGGACATAAACACAACACAAGAACATGTATAAATTATATTAAAGCACTCTTGGTGAAAATTCACTTAACTAATTAACCCTCCTGCAATTTGTCCTAATCTCTCCATTAGTACCAGTTAACGGACTAATATTTCCCAATTTAATCATCGAGCTAGCAAAATCAGTAAAGAACTGAGTCTGGCTACTCGCGTAACGATTCACTATGGCAATTGTATCAGATCCAGGTGAAGAAAACAATTCTTGATCAGTTTGAAGTAGCCCTTCTTGGTTTTGAAGATTTGTGAAATAGTTATTATCAAAATTATCAGGAGTTGATCGATCAAGATTTGTAAAAGTAGCACCATTATTTCCACCTTGTGGGCAAATTCCTTGTAGTGTTGGTAAAAAAGTTGAGTTTATGGTAGGATCAGGGCTACCACTGCTACTGAAGTTGAAAAGTCTTTGCTCAAATGTGCCACATCTTGCTCTTCCAAATGTATGTGCACCTACACAATACAAAATGAATATTTACACCATCAGATCACTTAAAAGGTGATTAGTTATGATAAACTCCATATACAGTCGAACTTTTTCATAATATATTTCACTATAACGGTCGAGTTTCTTTTTGAAACTGATTTTTTATGTTATGTGATATTATATGTACTCCTTAACAATATTTTGCTAAAACAATTAAAAAAATTCTAGATAAACGATGTTGTTATAAAGAGGTTTAACTGTAATAAACATTGATTGGTAAGTTTGGATAAATGGTAACTTGCTATAAAATATTAAATTATACTAATGATACAAAGTGTATATAACTTAAATCCATATAAAAATATATTGCTAATGCTAAATCAATCAATTATGTTTCAATCTCAAATTAACCTAAGGACTAGTTCTATGAACCATTTATATCACTTCCGTTCAAACTCTAGTAGTCGTCATAGTTAGATTAGTTATCTACAAGAAAAACTGAAACTAACTGTGAACTTCATCAGTAATCTGTTCTAAATTACTCGTAACTAATAATTTTTTTTGATAATCTGTCGCTAATTCGTCGCTAAATAGGATTAGCAAACGGCAAAGGTTTTCCACCCTTATCCAGAGGTCCCGATTTGAACTCTGAGGGTGTAATCCGGTGAAAGAGCGCTCATAATGAACTTTCTAGAGCGTGAATTCGGATTGGCCGGGCTAGTAGATCCGGACTTCGGATTCTTAAAGGGAAAAAAATGATATTCTCTCTTTCTCATTTAATTAGTACCTGATAGAGCAACAATATCAGTAGAATCCATATCCTTGTTACCGAATTGTTGTCTCATTTGGTCAAGGCTTTCAAATGGACTTGGGATATCAGTAAGAGCTCCACTTCTGTTTGCTGTTAAGCTATCCCTTCTACCTAAAAGAACTTGCCATGATGGACCTCCAACCTGAAAATTTAATTAGATTTAATTTAGAATCCTCAATTTATTTATTTATTGGAAGTGTAATGATAATTTATAAATATTTAATGAATTTCTTAAGATAAATATAGGCTTTAGAATACAGTAAGTGGATTCAAATGAACTGGTAATTTGTATTCTATCGTTGCCCTGCTAAGGATTGCGGTGAAATGGATAAGATCCCTCCACCCTTAATCAGATGTCTTGGGTTCGAGCTCTATAATGAAAAAAAGTTCCTTGACTAGAGAGCTTGTTTCCCTTTAATAGGTCATAGATCCAGGATTTTTAGTTCGCTGGATCTGGACCACAATCTTTTTTGCTTATTGTGTTCTCAATAGATTATTTATACATATTAAATAAATTTTTCAATACAAAGTAATTACAGGATTTGGGACAAAGCTAATAAATTATGTCGAATTCGTAACGATAGCGATCGCTTCGCCTCTGGTCGAGACACCAAATCAAATATGTATAAATAATCGATCCGTATTAGTGCAGACACCAAAACGGATACCAAACACTAGACAAGAGACAAAAAGAAAATTAGAGAATGTAACATTTGTGAGTACTTACCAAGGCAACTCCAATTTCAGATGCAAGGGCTAAAATATCAGCACATGATACAACACCAGGGCAAACATTTTCTAATGCAGTTTTAATATCATCCACAATATCAAATCCTCCAGCACCTACATTTGCAGGTGCAGCTTTCTCACTTTCAATCCCAGTTGCATTATCTAGCAAAAGGGATCCATCACAACCCTATACAAAATTAAATACCATCAATTATTTGAGTTAGGATGCATTGACAATGTAAAATATATTTATACAAATAGGTTATTATATGGTAAGAATTACAGGTTAAAGCTCTATGATAAACAAAAAATTTGTGATTTCCTAATGGATTTAAGTTATACACACCAATAGCGTAAATATTTTTTATACTATTAGTGTGTGAAACTTAAACTCCAGTAAAATAATTTATTTTTGTGAACTGACACTGAGAATGCAAAGAATTTTGTTATTATCAAGGTTAGACCTATAGGATGCAATAACAAGTAACTCTACATATCATGCTTGATATGATAACTTGGAAAATAGAGTAGTAACCTGATTTAACCGGTTAAATTGTACTAGCAGTATAAAAATTCTTTACACTACCAATACATATGACTTAAGTCCTTAGTTAAAGTGGTGACTAATCTACATGTTAAACAATACTACGTATGTAAAAATATTTTACACCATCAATTTATATAACTTAAATACGTAAGTTAATGCAGTAAGACACATAAACATGCATGAAAACATAAGTTAGAAAGAAACAATACTAAGAAAACGCGAACTTCTAACGGAATCCATCAAAAATTGGATTGTCCAAAACGTTCTCAATCAACTTGCGTTCTGAGGGAAAGGTTTGTTAGAAATTCACATTTTTTAAATAATGATATACAGTGAATCATTACGTTAACGAAGCAATCGTGGAAATGAAGGCGAATAATTTTGGCACCAGCTCGAACATCAGTACTTTGAGTTTGCACCATGACACCACGTACAATATCTGTAACATTAGGACAAGTGGTAGCATAAAATGTAGCACTCAATTGAGCATTTGATGATCCAAAAACTGAGACCAAGAAGAGAACTACAACAATAAATCTTAAAAAAGACATAATTGTTGAGTAATGACAACTTTTTTTTAATTTCTTGTTTTCAAGAATACGCAAGAAATTAAGTTGCTATATTTTAGATGTTCATTTTAGGTTGTTATTTATAGAATATAGAAGTATAGTACTATCATTATCAAAGTAATTATTATAAAGATAATAGGGAGACAACGGCACATATTAGCCACCAAGTATGACTATTCTAAGAAAACGAGTGAAGAAAATTATTGATTTTCTTTTCAAGTTAGTTAAGAATTTTCAAGTTTTGCATTTAATTAAAATCTACTAGTATAAGGTTGGGCCATATGGTAGACAAGTCCAAAGAATTTAATTGGCACCAACTTGTGATTTGCATGGACCAAAGACTTGTGAAGTGGGATTTAATTATGTACAAGTAGAGAGTGGACTAATAAATTCTTGATTTAGAGGGATTGATGTGTTTTCAAGAAAAAATTGTTCACGTTGTTGTGCATGCATATTACATTGTCGGTAGAAATAATTTTGAAATGTCAATATCACTTACTCTATGATAATTAGTGCAGCTACGCGAAGCAGTTTGAATGATGCATCTTAGATGATGGAAGATTAGTGGTCGAAAACATCACTAGTTTAGGCTCTGACACAAATAACATAGGACACGTAGAGTTTTATGTGAATCAACAATTGATTAACGATCATCTTGGTAGAGTGATTCTGATGGCGAAGTTGTACCATGAGGAGAGTATGAAAAGAACGTAAATGTAACCTCCAAAGCAGTGGAAGGAACCAATATTTAGAGGCATATGTAAAAATCTTCCTAAAATTTAACTTCATATGACTTAAGGTGCAATTAGTCAAACTTAGTTTGATTAAAACAGTATGATTAAGACAAGATAAATTCGTTTTATTTTACCATCTCAATTAGGTATACTCACTTTAAGTGAAACAAGTCAAATTTAGGTTGATTACACGATCTCATTATGATTAAGACAAGATAAATTCTTTTTGATTTTACCATATATCAAAATAGGTATTATTAAGTAAGGGACTTATGTTGACTCCAAAGTAAGTAAAAACTCAAATTTCGAAATGGAATTTTCTGACAGAATCCATCAAAAATTGATTTTTGTCAGAAATATTCTGTCGAAAATCTCATATTTCTAACGGCATTGGATAAGAGCGTCCCTAATAATTTCAAGCTTTTTCAAGTAATGTTTACTTGTCTTACATAATAATGAATTAGTTAAAGAACGAACATCATGACATCACAATCAAAGAAACACGTACTAAGAAATATATTTAAGAAAGGCCAACTACTTTTTTTGCATTAAACCTATGTCTTTATTTGAACAAATGAAATGTACATCTATGGATAATAGGAGTAAGGTCAAACTCATCGACAAACACAAGTGGTCGTCCACTTCTTTCACTTGAGCACCTAAAGTGCCCCTTCTTCCATTTAGACATCCGAGGTAGGGTTCAAGCGTGTCATTTAGACATTTTTTACTGACATGGCAACTTGGGTGAATTACACGCTAAACAGGCGCGTGAGGACCTTAAAGTTTACGATTTTTTTTAAAAATCTTTTCTTCTTCCTTTTCTCTCCTTCTCTCCTTCCAACAAGTTTTTTTTTTTTAATTACTTTTTCCTTCTCCTTTTTCATTAGTATAGTAGTACTTCTGAAAGCTTTAGTTCCATTTTTTTTTCGTTTTCTTTTTCTTCTTCTCTCTTTGCCTCCTTTTCAGCCTCAATTTTGTCACTATTTGAAGTTTGTTGCCAAAAATAGGATTAATGTGTTTAGCTAAGGTGAATCAAATTCTTTGCTACAAGAAATAGGTGACGAAGAAGAAAGAATCATAACATCGGGATTGAAAAGTTTTCTAACTTGTTTTCGAGACCCAAATATGGAAGAACTTTGTAAAGTATTAATTGTAACCCAAAAAATCTTCATGATTCATAAAGTTATGCTCTCAACTTGGATAATGTAGATGACTGTGTGTGATGAGCTTTTGCATAATTTTTCATCTGGGTTTGCTGTTTTTTCTTTGGAATTGCTTGCTTGATAAATTAATCATTGTTGAAAACGAAATGAATCTGTAAGAAAATTAGGAGAGAGAAAATCTAGTAGAAATTTCGATAGTGATAGAGAAGATGGACGAGAGAGAAAAGAAAGAAAAAACATGGAGGAAGAGGGTGAGGTTGGGGGAACGGAGGTGGAGGACGGAGGGGTTAGGTGGGTGGGGTGAAAATAGGTTTTTTTTTGGCTCCTTTTTTTAATTTACTAAATAGTTTTAAAATAATTTTTCTATTCATATTTTATTCTTTAATAATTATTTTTAGTATATATGCCACATGTCTTCACTTAATTCGCTGTTTTGACACGTCATCGGCGAGTGTATTACACTCATTCTATATACTTGACTGATAGTACAAAAAGTGTCTAAGTGGAACAGGAAGTGTCGACTTGAAGTGTCTAAATGGAACAAGGGGCACTTTAGGTGCTCAAGTGAAAGAAGTGGATGACCACAGGTGTCTCTTGATGGGTTTGGCCTAGTACTAATAGAGATGAGAGCAACAAACATGACATGTCATTAGTATAGTACCATGTGCATATGACTTGTACTGTACTCTTTTAGAAATTATTAACTCTTACACAATCAATCAATCAATCAATATATATTATAAAACTATGTATAGACAAGGTGATGTGACACCTCTCTATGACTGCCATTCTTATATATCTTTTTTCTCATTTTTTTGAAATTTTCCCCTTATTTGATGTCCAAAAAATCTCAATAAATAAATAAATAAAATACACCTTCTTTTATATTATTCGTTATTACTCCATTATTATTCGTCAGTGGTCTTCTATGGCTCTCACTAACGCTTAAGTGCACGTAGTCTAGCACTTAATGCTTTTGGAAGGCATTTATTTATGTGAATTCTTCAATTGCTTTTCAAAATAACAGTTATTTGTTTTGTATTGTAACCGGTACATTTAATGAGCATGTTAAATTGGATAAGGGAATTATGAGAAGACACTGAATGAAAATCAAAAATAAATTATAAAGCTAGGCAATAGATAAGTGATGTGAAAGAAAGAAAATTATCTTTTTTCCTCACAACTATTAGTATTACTAGTAAAATAGCCCGCGCTTTGCGCGGTCATAAGAAAAAATATACATTTGCTTTTAAGAAAAAAATTACTGAATTTGCTTGCGCAAAATGAAATGCATCAATAAATTCAACTCTTTTTTTTTTTTTTTTTTTTTTTTTAATAGATTCCATCAAAATAGAAAAAAATAAAATCTCAAGTATATCCATACAAATATTAATTTTATCCATACAAATTTTTGCAACCTTATGTGTTTGGCTTTGGTTTTTGCTTTCTTTTTTCTTACTCTTTTCTACCGTCCTTTTTATTACCTTTTTTCCTAAAGATAAAAGAAAGGGTAAACTGACTTTGTCTTTTAAGTCTAGGAAACTATATCAACAATCTTTCATCACAACTATTGTAAGCATAAGTTGCAAAAATATAGAACACAAAAAGAAACAACTTTTGAAACGCCAAACAATTAATAGGTGCTCTTGACTGTAAAATCTATAATCCATCTATAACTTATATCCATGAACCAAGTAATCACCATGTGTTCAAAGGTAAAAGCCTTTTAGCACAAGGTGTATAGACCAAGCCTTTTAGCACACGGTGTATATATCAAGTCAATAGATGCATAACGCATTTGCATAAAGAAGTTTAACATGATTAATTAACATGCACTCACCTCATTAAATCACTTAATTATATAAGTTACCTAATTTGGTGTAAATACCGAGTGGATATATAAGTACTTAGAGAGTGCAAATATGTATTTTCGAATACCACAATGATTGCTTATTCAATACATTTGAAATCTGCGATAGAAACATAATTGGAGCACATGAGTTTGTGATACTGAATTAAAAGATAAAATATGATATACTCATACCTTGCACCTATAGGAAAGCATATCATTAGTTCAAATGAAACAAACTAAAAAGATTTATACTTTATAAGTATTTAGATGAAAACAAAAAAGAGATGAAATCCACTTACCCGTATCAAAGCAAAGCCAAAAGATAAGTTTGTATATATAGTTGAGTTCAAAATTTGATGGTAAAAAATCCTTTGGAATTCCACAATTAAGGACGGAGTCTTTCCATTTTCCAGACTAATTGAAGGAAAGAATGTGTTCGTGCTAAAATTTCTGCATGGGCTTTAACGGTTATCTGGGCTTTAATAGGCAAAGCAGAGGCGAATCTTTATGGGCATGCAAGTAAATACTCAAAAATTAATGAGCAAGTAACTACAAAACGTAAATTCTTTCCACATGGCCTGCTTGGATGGAAGAAAGGATATAATAGAAAAATTAGTTTGCTGCCTTAAGTGATATGCCATTTATTTGTTGCAAAACGTTTCATTCATCGAAGTAAAAACTTAAGCACATTTGACATAATAAAGAGAGTTTAATGAGTGATTATTAAGCTTTTTTTACATAGCATGTAAATGTGAAAAAATAGGAAAAAGGCCAAAAAAAATGAGAAAAAAGATAATTAGGAATGGTGGTCATATAGAGGTGCCACATCACCTTGTCTATGCCTAGCTTTATATTATATATAGATTTACTACCCCAAAGTTTCATAATCCTTATTGAAAATCAAAACTTACAAGCATGTACTGATTCCATTAGAATACCCCATTAATGGTCCCTAAAAGCTCTCATTAATTACAAAAAGAGGAAGTCAAGAAAGTGTAAATTATAATACAAAATATATGGGCAATCTTCTTCGGATCAAATGACTTATGGATTGTTCTCCAACACAATATTTTTACATAATAGATATTTACACATTGTAAAACCTTACCAATATTTTCCCCATACTTTGTTAAGAAAAGAGACAAGGAAAGGGAAGCTGCTATACAATCTGAAAAAATTTCTGCATGACCTCTTCATCTCCTGTGTCCGGAACACAGTGTATACATTTTTATATAAAATTGATATTTGAGTTCTACTCCTGTGTTCATTGCTTTTCCATTATGGGGGAAAATGTTATTCACTTTCATTTTCGTTAGAAAAGAAAGGACACGAAAGAAAAAAGTGGTCTCACCCAATTTCGAAACACGAAGGTGAAGCCTCTGATCACCATATGGTTTGTTTGTTTTCTTATAATATTTTTCAATATTTAGTGGTTAAAATATGAAGTAAAATTGCTGAAAGATTCTGCAATGCCGTAGAATTACTATTTTTTTATTTTTATTTCAGAAGTAACTTTTTGATCAATTCTATCAAATGTGTTGCTTGATAGTTGTTGCACTGGGCTTTTAATTTCTAAGTGTTGAAAAGAATTTGCCAACAAAATTATTTATATCTGTCTATTCAAACTATTCATACAAAAGTCAACTTTTTTGGTCTCTTTAGAAACAGAAAACATGAACAAAGCAGCAAGACACGTTGCCTAAAGAATTTAACCGCAATCAATTTAACATCCTATTCCAACTTCCAATAAAATTACAATAATTAGATCTATTAACATCTATATCACTGGATGATTTTCACTGATCCCTACCACATGCATGTAAGGTTTTCTTAATAGAATGAGAGTTTAACTTTACTTTTTAAAATTGAGAGAAGTGTTCTTCGAGAACACTGTAATTATGAAACTATAAGAAAGTAGTCAATGTTTTCTTTATTTTGATTTGCTTTCCTGTTTGATTTTTCATATGTACATTGTCGTCAAACATTAGTTTTTTTTATTTTATCATATGCACGTCTTACATTACATATATTTTTAATTTTGGTATTATAGAATTTTTATTTCTTTTATATCAACTAAATATGTGGAAAAAAATGTATGACCACGCGAAGTGCGGGTTGGTTAACTAGTTTAATAATTTAGGATAAAATAAGTTCAAACGTCTAATTGAATGCTTCTTCTCAAAAGTTTTTACCAAAGAAAGAAAAAACATTTCTCAACTCAAAACATTTCTCAACTCCCTTACATGCGAAGCACTGATGAGTTAAACTACTTGTATTGTATGGAAGTCAGCTTGGTGAAACTGATTAATTCCATAATGTTAATAGGATTCCAATATTTCTCCTCAGCTGTAAGATTTATTATTATCACCTTTTCAACTCAAGAAACGCTAAATGTATTTAGAATTGGTAGACTGTTTTTTTATGGGGTGATATATTGCTATGAAAGACAAACTTCCCAAGGCGCGAGTACATAAAGTTTGGACAATATTTGCAGCCATGTATCCACTGCCCTTGACTTGAGCCAGATTTGCATCCTGGTAAACTGATTCCATTCTCCTATTGCAATTGCCCTAAGCTCAATATATTTAACCTTTAATTTGAATGTGTGTTTTTGGTCCCTTTATGTGAAAAATATGTTATATTTGACCATTTATAGTACTATATTATCGTCAAATATAAAATAATAGTACAAATCTAACATATCATGTGAGGAATAAAGTGATAGTACGACTAAAAATCATGATTTTGTGAATATTCATAAGCAACTGGATAATAAATGCACAATTCAATTAATTGACAATTTAATGTGGTTAGTTGGATATCATAGGAACTAAAATCAAAATTTATCAAATAATCCAGGAATTAATAGTTTAACTTCATATGACTTTTAAGTGAACAAGTCAAATTTAGCTTGATCAAACAATAAATGAATAAGACAAGATAAATTGATCATTTGGATTTTACAATAATGTCAATTAGATGCAGGACTTATGTTTACTCCCTTGTCTCACCTGATGATTGTAAGAAGTTCACTTGAATTGATTGAATAAAATGTACACATCATAACGAGTTGCAATCTAAGAGATAGTAATAAGTTTTATAAATTGGCCAGCTTTACTTATTTCCCTGAAAGCTCTGATCTTTGTTTTTTGTTGAAAAAGTCCAATATTATTGCACGTGTAGGGCTACACAATTGGACAAGTTTTTAATTTGTTGGGCTCAATAATTAAGTGAACATTGTCAAATTTGTGATCTCTCGAAAACAAAGAAAAATAGAAGCAACTTTGGTGATATCATCACATTATTAATTACTACAAATCAAAATCAATTTCTGATGAACGTATTCGTCGAAAAATTAGCTTCCAACGGAAGATCTTGAAGCATTTGTAGCAAACAGGAGCGGACCCACATAGTGCAAAGTGGTGCTTCATAGCGGCAGAGCTAGGTAGGCTATCGGAGATTCATCTAAACCCCCTCGGCGAAAAATTACAGTGTATGTATAAGACTAAAATTATTCTCTTATTTATATACAGTAAATGTTGAACCCCTTGCCTTTTTCATGTATTGACTTCTTCATATTTTTGAATCCCCTAGGTGAAAATCCTGACTCCGCCAACCGGGCTGCTTGACCGCATCCTGAGCTATACATATTTATATATAAACGGAAAAGGGCTAAATATACCCCTCGCTATACTTTGGGGCAAAATATACCCTTACCGTTATACTTTGGGCACAAATATACCCTTCATTTTAACGGAGGACACGTGTCATCATATTATCGGCGTATTTTAACTATTTTCAAATTAAATAAAAATTGAGGCAAGCTCCATCAATGACACCTTCGCCACCATCCGCCGCCGCCGCCGCAGTCACTGGCGCTAGTCAAAAACATATTCACCACCACCACGCCACCCTCCTCCGCCGCCACCTTCATAACGACGGAACTTCTTCTCATTCACTAATCCAGCAGCAAATGTTTTCTCAAATTTCTCTCCTTTTTCGGCTAAACATTTCACAGCAACAACTATTCCATCACTAGATAAAATAGCTCTAAAAACCTTGCCAAATCCACCACTTCCTAAAACTTCATCCTCACTAAATCCATTAGACCCTATAAACAGCTCAGAATAGCTGAAAATCCCTGGATTATGATGATGATTATGATTATCACCACCACCTTTCTCACCTAGCTGCATACCTTCTGTGTGTCATGAAAAACACCAGAAAATTACTTATTTCCAAAATCTTGATGACAACAAGTTACACATTTTGAATCAAGTAATTTAGAAAATGATTCTTGAAGAAAATCAAGAGACAACCCCCCTTGGAAAAAGACTCATTTTTTACTTGTTTTTCAGGGGTCAAAATTTTATCAGGGTTTACAGTGAAAAAAGAACCACTTTTTTACTTCTTGAACAAAATTGAGTTTTTTTCTTGAGGTGGCGGAAGGTGGCGCGGAGGAGGGTGGCATGGTGCAAGAAAATATGAAATTAGCGACGGACAAAATTTCGTAGCTAAACAGTAAAATCCCATGCTAATATCATTTAGCTACGGATTAACGACGGATTATAAGAAAATCTAATTAGCGAGGAGCTATTTAGCAACGGATTACTGACAAATGCCGTAGCTAATTTCATGTTCTCTTCTGGCGACGGCGGTGTCATTGATAGAGCTTGCCTCAATTTTTAATTAATTTGAAAATAGTTAAAATAGGCCAATAATATGATGACACGTGTCCTCCATTAAAATGAAGGATATATTTGAACCCAAAATATAATGATAAGGGTATATTTGGCCTTTAAGTATAACAAGGGGAATATTTAGCCCTTTTTCAATAGTTCAAGGGTATATTTGGCCCTTTTCCGTATATAAAATCAACAAAATCGATATATAAAAGGCTTAACCATTGTACAAAGATGCTGTTGAGTGCTTTGGTTAAAGAAGGGAACTCAAAGCTATTGCTTGCTTGAGATTCAAGTTCAGTCCTTGCTTAGAGCGTTGTTTCTCATTTTTTGGGTAGATTCTTCCTTTTATTTTTACCAGCTGGCCGTCCTTTCACACTGCTTATTTGCTTTTTTGGACTTCTAATCTCCTTTTTTTAATTAGTTTGCTTAATTGTGGTAAAAAAGGGGGAAAAAAATCACTTGCATTAATTACGTGGACACAATAGTTTCTCTTTTCCCATCACTTTACATTTTCAGACGACCATAATTTGTCGTTAAAGGTGAGCACTCAGACCTTAAAATCCTGGGTCCGCCACTGGTAGTAAACACTATTACAGATACTCAAACAAGGAAGATGATTGTATTTAACGAACTGAAATAGGAAAATTAAAAAATGAAACAGTAACAAAGAATAGGGATGAGAAGCTTCAACTTAACCTATTTTGTCGCACAAGTCACTATTTAGCAACATGAATTCCATTCCGTTGGCCCATTTACAAATACTGGTTCAGGCCCAGTCATAACAGCATTCGTCGGAGACATTTCTTATGAACTTTTCATTCATGGTATGTCATTCTTGATTGAAATAATATATTTTTGGGGCACAGTACAATAATGTGATATAAGACTTGTACTTTAATTCTTTTGGAAATTAATTAACTCTTACATGAATAAGATAAGGATAAGTTTATAGCAGAGGTGGATCTAGACTTTGAAGTTTATGGATTTTTATAGGTTCTAAAGTTTATTGTTTACCTATTCAGTAAATTTCTCATCAAAAAGGGCTTTGACCAAAAAAACTAGTTCGATCTTTAAAAATTTTAACACTAAACTTATATGGGTTCAAATCTAATAATCATTCAAATTTTAGTGAATTTCTACATTTATATTTATGTTTCACGTCGAAATTACTGAATTTATATGAACATGTTATCGAAGAACTACATCCGCCACTGTCCACTTTGCCTAACTTGAAGTCTTGAACCATATATATAGAATATAATTGAACAACTTCTAAAAGAAATGTATATATAGAATATAATTGAACAACTTCTAAAAGAAATGTATATATCTATATTAAGTTTGCATCCATCATCACAAATTATTAATAGGTACTGTAATATTCTACATTCAAAACTTAAATTTTTAGATCCTTCTTGAATCAAGTTTGTTAATATATATAATCAGACTATAATATAATAATAGCAAAAAGATACCTTGGGAGAAATTAAAATAAGAGAGTGGCACCGTGAGATCGTTTCTAAAGAGTCACATAATTTTTTGTGTGTGAATTAGAAGAAGTCATGATATTCCTTATTGTATGCATGGCAGACTTTGTGGTATATTAATAATTAGATGCAGAAGCTTCTTACTAATAATAAAAAATAAGCCACTTCACAGCAGTAATAATAGACTTCTTTGTATTTTGATATTCGCATATTCTAGGACTTTTTCTCGAAAGAACCATAATATAAAATGTAATGACTAGATATATTAGGATCTTTAATAGTATTCAACTCATGATGACTCTTTTTGTTATGGGATATTCGAAGATATTTTCCCCTCTTATTTTTCCCTCTTTTGATGGCTTAATCATATTTATTTAGACAATAGATTATCTAAGCATATTGTCTTAGTGCTAACTGAGAGTTCAATTTTGTATTAATCTTCATCCTTATACCATTCTTTAGGACTATGATTACTTTTTTCATTAATTTTTTCTGAAATCCGAATAAATCATGCAGCATTTACCAGCTCCAAATATTGTCACAGAGTTTAATTTTATAAGTTCAAAATATTGAATACTATCCTGGAGTTCAATGTTATAAGTTCGAATCCATGGCACTATCTTGAAGTTCGAGTTCTACAAGTAAAATTCCTACATACTGTACTAGCTTCGTAAGAAAAGAACGAGAAGCGCCCATTCTATTTGACTAGCCTCGCTTCGTAGGATAACTACGAGAAGCCATTCATCTCATCTAGTATTGGTTACTATTGAGACCGGACCAGTTTATCCGGTCACGTAGGATAAGTCGGTGAATCTCTACGTCAGTAGGAACATTCTGCCTAATTGTAATAGGTTTGTGTTATTTATGGTGAATTTGTAATTATGGTAATATAGGATTTGTAAATTATTGGAATAAGTTTACCATATTAGACTAGGGCAAGGAGGCCTACATATATATAAAATCATTATGATGAATGAAAGGTAGAAAGAATTCTCTCATTATTTTTATCTCTCTAAATTCTCGTCCCTGTCTCGATTTTAACAAATACTTTATAAATGATGTGTTTAATTCCGCGGCAATTCCTTTAATATTAACTTTAATACCAATTTCGATGTCATTTTCATTGTATGTCTTCTCGTTTAATTTAATATATTGCTCTTTCATTATTAATCCACAGTCTACAATCCTGAACAATCCAATATGATATTGATAGTTAAATACGTCATATTTGAAGTTGGTTAAATGTTTTTAGTTGTCCGCAGAACCAAGAAAAGATTCCTGAAGTTTAAACTATGTTAGTTCAAAACTCTATAAAAAATTGATGAGCAATTCAATCTCCATGCAAATTTCCTAGAGTGTGAAAGCGAGTCCTTGCCACTTTCAAATGAGGAAGATAATGATTAAAAAATCTTCCTAGTTAAAAACTAGCTATTTTTCCAATTACATTTCAAACACTGGCTAAAAATTCAATATCAAACGAAGAAGTGACCAGCCCACAACATTTTTACGTATAAATGGACTGGCAATTGACAGTTATATACATTCCTTAGAAACTATTGGTATATTTTTAGCCAAGAATTATGTTTAGCAAACATAAGCTTAAAAAATTGGCACTTTTCTCTCCCTTCCCACCCATCCCACGTCAATTTTCCCAGTTTAATCTATTTTCCTCGACACAACTTGTATCAATTGTAAAAATAGAAAGTCAGAAAATTAACATTTCTTTTGTCTACACAGCATAGGACATTTAAACGAGAAGAAATAATAAGCATATAATATGAACCGACTTCATTGCATACATTTGCGTGATATACATTATTGGGTTATTAGATGCCAAAAACAAAATTTGCGCTATGTTGTGCAAATTGCATCCCACGTCAATCCCCCTAATTGGACCTACTTCAGAGCCCCAGGAAACGTGATATACAAAATGGGCTGCTACACAGTAGGCTCAGCAGGCATGAGCTTGAAATCGAATACATTGTGGTCTGTCTTAGATATACTGGCCCAGCTATAAACATTCACATTTCTATGGTAAACTAGACGGTCTATGCCCGTGCTGCGCACGCAACCAACACTTTTAGATTATAGTGCATCATGTGTATGTAGTTGTCTTTGAATAGTGATTTATATATATATATATATATATATATATATATATATATATTATGTTTAAAATACGATTAATGTAACATTGTAGTTTGTGCTCCATATATAAAATTTTATTATATTAATGTTTGCTACGAATCTCGGCAAATTTATTAATATTTTTTAAAAGAGAAGACTTGTTTAAAAGGAAACTATTTTTCACTTGTTTAAAAAGAAACTATTTTCCTCTCTTTGAGATAAAACAATAGCAATATTTAAGCATCAGTTGATACTTTCAATTTTAATTCGATTAATTTAAAGGTGTAAAATACTTATTATTTTTTATCAAATTTTGATTTGGATAATTCTAATTCAAATTATTAAATTAATTTTACATGTTTAAAACAAAACAAAGTAGAAATTGATTTTCTATTTAAACGAAGAAATACTATTTTTTAATTTTTGGTAAATATTCTCGGTTTAGCTCATTTTACTTGTCATGTTGTCTTTTGCATGGTTTTTAAAAAAATCGTCGATTAGAATTATAATTTGACTAATTTACCTTATTCATTATTTGATCTCCATTTGATATTTTTTTTTTACGACATTAATCTCTTTTCACATTTATTAGAATAAGAATAAAAATAAAAAAGTAATTAAATTCTATCTTGTTTTAAAATATAAATATTTTAAGTATATTTATTTTAGTGAACATAACAAATAAATGACATGGCGGAATAACAAATACAACACTTTAATATCTAGATTAGATCTCAGACTAATATAAAAAAAAAAACTGCATGGTTTGACTACGTAACTTTTTGAAGAAAAGCAATTTCATTTGATACACATGTGGCAATGAATCCATCATTATTGACTTAATGAGATACTTTGAAAATTACATGAATATTGTTTGATTTTTTAATATGGAGTGCACTTTTTTTTTTGACATTATTAATTTGCACTATATATATATATATATATATAGACACACTATGTTCAAAACACAATTAATATAACATGTAGTTTGTACACCGTATCTAAAACTTTAGTATATTAGTGTTTACTACGAATACAAAGTGTGCCCTTTTTTTTTACATTATTATATTTTTAATATGGGGTTCACTTTTTTTTTTTGATATTGCTTGATTTTGTTAATATGGGGTCCACCTTTTTTTTTTACAGTAAGTTTGGAGATGGCTTGTTCCACTTTTTTTTTTTTTTTTTATTTTTTATTTTTTAAATATTGCTTGATGTTGTTTAGTATGAGGTCTACCCTTTATGGGGTGCACCTTTTTTTTTGGACATTATTAGTTTGTACTATTTTTATGCATATAATATATATACATATACTATGTTCAAAACACGATTGATATAACATTGTAGTTTGTGCTCCGTATCTAAAATTTTATTATATTAGTATTTGCTATGAATACAAAGCCAGGACTTTTTTTTTTAACATTATATATTTTTTAATATGGGGTTCACTTTTTTTTTTTACAGAGTTTGGAGATGGTGAGTTCCACTTTTTTTTTTCCTTTTTTTTTTATTGCTCGGTGTTATTTAGTATGGAGCCCACCTTTTTTTTTTAAGGGACAACGGACGACGAATCATGGGTCTAAACTCATGCTTTATATAGTTTCTTTTTTTTTTTTTTTTTTTTTTTTATATTGCTTGGTGTTGTTTAGTATGGGGCCCACCCTTTTGTCTTTGAATAGTGATTATATATATATATATATATATATATATATATATATATATATATATATATATATATATACTATGTTCAAAACACGATTGATATAACATTGTAATTTGTCTTTCAGTATCTAAAACTTTATTATATTAGTGTTTTTACCAATAAAGTCTGTACTTTTTTTTTTTTTTGACATTATTTATTTTTTTAATATGGGATTGACTTTTTTTTTATTATATGTATTGCTTGATTTTGTCAATATGGGATACTATGTTCAAAACACGATTAATATAATATTGTAGTTTGTGCTCCGTATTTAAAACTTTATTATATCGGTATTTACTATAAATACGCATGCGGCAATGAATCTATCATTATTGACTTAATGAGATACTTTGGAAATTATATGAATATTGTTTGATTTTTTAATACGGGGTGCACTTTTTTTTTGACATTATTAATTTGCACTATATATATATATATATATATATTAGAATTATGGGGCCCACCATTTTTTTTAATATTAATTGTTGTTAAATATATAGGGCCCATATATATATATATATATTTGAATTATGGGGCCCACAATTTGCACTTTTTTTTTGCATTGTTTATTTTTTTAATATGGGATTCACTTTTATATATATATATATATTTGAATTATGGGGCCCACAATTTGCACTTTTTTTTTTGCATTATTTGTTTTTTTAATATGGGATTCACTTTTTTTTTATATATATATATATTGCTTGATTTTGTCAATATGAGATACTATGTTTAAAACACGATTAATATAATATTGTAGTTTGTTCTCCGTATTTAAAACTTCATTATATTAGTGTTTGCTACGAACACGCACGTGGCAATGAATACATCATTATTGACTTAATGAGATACTTTGAAAATTACATGAATATTGTTTGATTTTTAATATGGGGGCACTTTTTTTTTTGACATTATTAATTTGCACTATTTTTTTAATATTAGTTGTTGTTTAATATATATGGGGTCTATAATTTTTTTAAAAAAATTGAGAACGGAATTGCTTGATTTTGTCAATATGGGATACTATGTTTAAAACACGATTAATATAATATTGTAGTTTGTTCTCCGTATTTAAAACTTCATTATATTAGTGTTTGCTACGAACACGCACGTGACAATGAATACATCATTATTGACTTAATGAGATACTTTGAAAATTACATGAATATTGTTTGATTTTTTAATATGGGGGCACTTTTTTTTTTGACATTATTAATTTGCACTATTTTTTTAATATTAGTTGTTGTTTAATATATATGGGGTCTATAATTTTTTTAAAAAAAATTGGAACGGATATATATATATATATATTAGAATTATGGGGCCCACCATTTTTTTTAATATTAATTGTTGTTAAATATATAGGGCCCACAATGAAGCCCACAATTTTTTTTATTAATTGCTTGATTTTGTCAATATGGGATACTATGTTTAAAACACGATTAATATAATATTGTAGTTTGTTCTCCGTATTTAAAACTTCATTATATTAGTGTTTGCTACGAACACGCACGTGGCAATGAATATATCATTATTGACTTAATGAGATACTTTGAAAATTACATGAATATTGTTTGATTTTTTAATATGGGGGCACTTTTTTTTTTTTGACATTATTAATTTGCACTATTTTTTTAATATTAGTTGTTGTTTAATATATATGGGGTCTATAATTTTTTTTTAAAAATTGGAACGGAATTGCTTGATTTTGTCAATATGGGATACTATGTTTAAAACACGATTAATATAATATTGTAGTTTGTTCTCCGTATTTAAAACTTCATTATATTAGTGTTTGCTACGAACACGCACGTGGCAATGAATACATCATTATTGACTTAATGAGATACTTTGAAAATTACATGAATATTGTTTGATTTTTTAATATGGGGGCACTTTTTTTTTTGACATTATTAATTGCACTATTTTTTTAATATTAGTTGTTGTTTAATATATATGGGGTCTATAGAAGGAAAAAAAAATTGTTTTCAAAGTGAAAATGGTATTTGTGAATTGAAGTTGTGTTTGGCCATGGGCGCGTAAATACAAATTGGAGTTATTTTTATAATTTTGGTAAGTGCTTTGGAGTGAAAAAAGTGAAAATTGGAACGGATATATATATATATATATATATATATATATATATATATATATATTAAATTATGGGGCCCACCATTTTTTTTTAATAAATATTAATTGTTGTTAAATATAATATATAGGGCCCACAATGAAGCCCACAATTTTTTTTATTAAATTGGGACGGACGGACGACGAGAAAGTGAGTAACAACTCACTCTTCTTAATAGTAGTAATTTTTTATGGATATCCTATTTTGGGTCCACTATTTAAGTAATACCTGTTTTGCGTTTTTTTGTTTTGTTTTTTTGAACAAGTACCTATTACTTCTTCACGCTCTTCTTGCTCAGGTGCATAAGTATGAAATTTCAACCCATTTTTACATGTAGTTCATACTACATGACTAAAGTGCAGGCATACTTGAAAAAATAAGGTGTGTTAAATGGGTTTATGAGGTATGTTGTATTTTTGACAAATTGATGATTGGGGTTTGTTCCTTATGATATACGGAACTTATGTTTCAAATTTGAGCTTATTTATAGGAGACTTGAGTGTTGAATTGTGTTGGAATTTTGAAATTTGAAGAACAAATTATTATTTTTTGTACAGGCGCATCTATCTGAAATTTTAGCCATTTTTATATGTATATCAGTCATGTATGCCTTAGGGACACACATACATTGAAAAAATTATTTTTGACAAAAAAGATTCATACACACATGATTGAAATATTAGCCTACTTTTACATGTACTTCAGTCATGTACGAATGAAGGTTAGACGTACATGAACGAAATTTAAGCCAATGTTTACACGCGCTCAGCAAAAAAATGTTCGAACTTTGCCTTGGCAAGCCATACCAAATGTCTGATGTTTGCCCTTCACAAGGCCAAACTTTCAGACATGCATGTCTGAAGTTGTCAAGCTTCAGCGGCACAGTGGATACTCGCGCCTTAAAAAAAAAAAAAAAAAAAATATCGGACAGATATTACTTAAAATAGGATATTTGTACACTTCCCGTGTTTCTATGGGAACATGGGCCCTTCTTAAGTTTTAAACCAATTCTCTAGATATTCTTCTAATGTAATGTTTATAAACAAGGAAAATAAAGAGCAAGAAATTGTGTCCTTTAGGGTGTGTTTGGTATGAAGGAATGTTTTTTAAAATTTTCTATGTTTGGTTGGTTAAATTATTTTTTCTAAGAAAATAAGGTTTTTAAAAATCAAGAAATTGACTTTCCTGATGTAGTAGGAAAAACAAGCTAAGTTTCATAAGTGGCTCTCCATGCGATTGTCTTTCCCAAACCTCAACACTTCACCCACCCCCACCCTACTGCCCGCTCCCACACCCCTTTCCTCCTCCCCCTCCGTAATCGCACCCCACCTCTAATAGTTTAAGCTTTTAGATGAGATGGTTAGACACTTCAATAATAGAAGTCATATGGGTTCAAATTTTACTGCTATCATATATTATTCAAACTAAATAGAATTTCAATGTGCTTTGCCATGAATATGAAGCAGGCCATAAAATCAAAGACATGTAAGTAGATAAAACGTGCACTCTGTCACGGTTTAAGCTTTAGAGGTCACGATCACACTTCAGTTGGTTCACAACGATTATATATCCCTTGAGGACAATTTTTTCTATGAAAAAATTTAAAAGAGAAAGTCAACGTTTTGGTGCACGATGGTGGTTTTAGATGATGCAAGGTTTCCAGCTAAAGAAGCACATTCAACTATTGTAGTCTAAAGATAATAATCATGCTCTCAACGTAATTAAGCACTGATGTGCATAATAAGAAACAACAAAAAGAATGTTGGAAAAGTTATTTTATCATGCACTATAATTAGAATCCAATTAAATAGTTCCTCTAAAACTATCAAAACATCCCTGGTTCATGAACATGCTTTGTATGTTCAATATAATCTGATAAGTACTAAGCCTCCATTATGCCATATAACCATGCAATATTTTATCTTCATCTCCTCACTTTCCACAGTGATTTGCACTATAGATAAGGACTTCAAATTATATATATATATATTCTGTTAGTATAAGAAATTTGTACACCACCATTCTATATTATGGTTTGTTGTAACATACCACCTTGTCTTATTTTCAAAATCACAAATTTTAAAAATTAAACATAGTATCTGCTTTAGCAAGTAAATGTGAAATGATGGTATAAAATTTATTTATCTTTTGTCAATGTGTATATAACTTAAACTTGTATGTAAATGGTTGTAGATTTTAACTTTGATACAACCTTAAAATGGAAATGTCATACATCATACCAATAGTGTTGGGGTCGAAATAATCAGGGCGTCATACAGAAGCTAATAATTGCAAACCATGAACAGAGATAAATCAGACGACAAAGAAAACTATACTAAAAGGGGCATAATATTTAATATGGTTTGGGAAAATTAATATAAAAAGCATAAAACATATTGAGAGAATAATCTCCCCCTAAACGAGACTCTTTAGTGACTACATTGTGGATGCTACTGTGTTGTGTTGTATGAGAAAGATTCTTCAATTTATAGAGGTCCGAAACTTTTCCCTCCAAAAAGAGGTTACACAAATATGAAATATTAAAAAAATTCTTTTGGGAAAAGTAAAACCAATTATGGTAAAATCTTTGTCCTTTCTTAAAAAAAAAAAAAAAAAAAAAAGAAGGTAAAATCCAATTATGGTAAGAAAATCAGGGCAAACCCCAAACAAATCTCCCCTTTTGGCCTAGATTTTCTTGATAAAACTTGATCCGTCTTCTTCACATAATCTTCATCACTGCTGCTTGTTATGGTTAAAAATAGGATTTAAAATATTATGGGTTAAATTGGTTTTAAAATATTTTATTTTTTATTTTTAAAGATGCAACAACAGGAATGTTGAAAATATGGTTGAAACTTCGTCTCCACATGTAGCATTCCGGATAAAATCTTCATTATTGTAAAATTGGTGTTGCAGCTTGATTTGAATCTACATTGAACCTGTCTTCAATCTCTTTCAATCATTGGCGCTGATACCAATTGTTGGGATAGAAATAATCAGGGCGTCATGCGGAAGCTAATAATTGCAAACCTTGAACAACAATAAATCAGACGACAAAGAAAACTATACTACAAGAAGCATAATATTTAATATGGTTTGGGAAAATTAATATAAAAAACATAAAACCTATTGAGAGAATAATCTACCCTAAACGAGACTATTTAGTGACTACATTGTGGATGCTGTAAAAATTACACTGCCGAAGAGATGAAAGAAGGTTGAGTATTATTGTTAATACGATCATATACAATTAGCTCTATTTATACACATAATATTGTAGAGTCCTAAGTATAAAACAACTAGGAAATAGACTCCTAATACATCTTGTATATCAACTGTATATACACTAAACTAAGCTAACCTATTGTAAGTCAACTAGGCTATCTCATGCATGGAAGACTCCATATCCGTGCATGAGTCTTATCTGCATAACACTTCCCCTCAACCTTGTGAGGTGGTGGTATGCACTCTCTAACTTACGAGATTTTGTGAACTCTGCTTTGTCATTGCCTTAGTGTGAATATACGCTAGTTAATCTTTTGTTCTCACAAAGTGTGTCACAAGAGCGCCTACAGCTACCTTCTCCACTTACAAAGTGATAGTCCGTTTCCACGTGTTTAGTTCTAGCATGTAAAGCTGGATTTACTATCATGTATAATGAGCTGATGTTGTCACAA
>NC_081351.1:20280370-20324242 GCF_029784015.1 Lycium ferocissimum
TGTATTGATCCTATCAATCTGAATGATCTGGCCTATCTCTTCTTCAAGGCATTAGACGAAAAAGATCTTTAACTCTAACCCCAACTGGTTGTTTTGGGTCCTTCTACTTCATGTACTTCTCAGCCATTGCTATCTTGCTGCTGTAGTTCCATCATAACAGCAGAGTTTCAATACCAAACTCCTTTCTACCCATTTTCGACCTCCTCAGCACTATAATGACATATAGATGTGAACTTTTAATATGGTGCTTATAATTTTGATTGAATACCCACAAAAAATATGGGTTGAAGGGTGTAAGAAAAGAACGATCTTGAAGGTTTAGTGAAAGAACACAGTAGGCAAAGTAGCAGAATAGCGCTAGCAGTATTTTGGCATATCAACAGCACCAATATCTACAAACCGGTAAACAGCAGAACATTATTTAAACATCTTTAATATGTTCATCCAATATCTACAAACCGATAAACAACAGAATACAGGATTTAAACATCTTTAATATGTTCATGGGCACGGTATAATTTGCAAAGTAAAAGATGAAACAGTTGTTAGCATGGATCCTTTTTTGTTTTTGTTTTTGTAATTAGAATGCTCGTCATTCAACATCCTTACTGCAAGGATATAATTATTATCAACAAAGGTGAACAAATAAGTTGCTTGAATGACAAAAGAGGTCTCAAAGCTTTGTATTAGTTCTCAAAATAGAAAGGAAATGAATACCAACGTCGGGTAATTGGATGAATATAAATGCGACTTAAAGACGTTTTCTAAAAATTGAAGATTCTTGTTGTTGAAGAATGCATTTTTATTTCTAGAGATTAAGTTCATTTCAGTTCTAAATTTGGCCTAATTAGTCCCCTAATATTAATGAATAGATTTGGTCTCATGTAAAAAGAAAAAGAATAGCGAAATTCATTATTTTACTGCTGAAACAAAGACTATAGATAAAAAGATGATGTAATAAGGAAATGGGATACTATTTTCGATGAATAACACAATTATATTAAATCCAGAAACACACATCAGCAAAAATAGCATACCGTATTGAGACTTATGTTGGTACACAGTCAGGATTAGCAGTCGTGATAGTGGAAGTGTCAACTGACAATTTTACTAAAGCTAGCTAATACTCCCTTATAAGAAACACTATTATAAACCATCAAGACACAAGCACATCATTAAAGTAACAACAAAAGAAACACATTCCTCAACTTCATTATCTAAAATTTGTAAATACGAAACTACCAACTCTTGAAGGTGAAGCTAATCTCTCTTGACTGCTACAAAGTTCAACTAAATGTCATTATCATTCCACATGAATGTTGCAGAAAACTAAAAAAAAGAAAAACAAAGAACAAAACGTAAATATAATCTCTAAAAGATAGAACCAAATATTTATATGCTCACCAAGAAAGTAGAGAGAAAATTACATAGAACCCAGAATTAATTCACATACAATCGAGAAAGATGGAAAACGATATTGCTCTTTTGTCAAAAAAAAAAAAAAAAAAAAAAAAAAAAACTGAACACCCTGTAGCAAAAGATACCAAAAATGTTGAGTTCAACTCTCCATAAATATCTTATTTAAGTTGTTTAAGGCATATTACCAAAGACCTTCACTGCGCTAAGAGAAACCCACCACATTGTTGTAAAATTGAAAGCATATCTGCTTCCACTACTTCTTTGCGCAGCAGTTTTAAAACTGGCAACCACCGTTTTGGTGGAGAATGTGAAATTAACAAGTTACGTGTTGGTTTTAATTTTACCTACATGAGAATTTTAATTTATTTTTATAATGTTAATTCCTTCATTGTTCAACTTTGTATTTATTTCTGGGAATATTTAAATTACAATTTGACATGATTAATATTCTTTAATATTTATGATTAATTTATCTATTAAGATTTTACGTGATCTTTGCATCTAAAATGGTGAATCTTATTGATTATCCTTTCTTTTTAAAAATAAAAAAATGTGGTCCTTTATTTAGCATGAAGAATTTAAATGTTATTACCTTTGATCCTCAAGTTTGATATGCTTTTCGTAAATTTCTTAATATCATCATTATGCGTTGTTTTGCTTTTGATTACTTTCTCTACTGACATTTTTATAAAATGAGATATCTCTCATCATATATTAACACCGTATAACATCGAATTCTTGGACCATTATCATTACTTTTATTACATTAAAAAATCATTTAAAGAACAACCAAAATATGCGAAAAAATTAGTATCACTTACTCAACCGATTAGGATTTGGACTATGATTAATTCAAATTTAAAATCAAAGTAAAAAAGAAGAAGCCAACTGGCCAACTTCCACGTCTAATCTAATATAATTAGAAATGCCGCAATTGTCGACCACATCATTAGCTTAGCACATTAATTTTTAACTAACTAATTTTATAAAACTGTAAATTTCAACTTTTTGTTTTAATATTTTCAAACTCCAAATCTTTTGGAGCTTTGTCCTAAAAAGTGCCACTTGTCGTTCTAAGGTTATGCCACTTGGCTTAATGTGGGGGCTTCTTCCTATGCTTTTAATAATATATAGATATAGATTAATGAGAGAAATAATTTACATAGAAGGAAAAATACAAAAAAAAAAAAAAAAAAAAAAGAAAAGAAGATAGTACCAACTCATGTGTTTTAGAGGATGTCCCGCGTCGCTAGGGGCGGCACAATCGCAACGATTATATAGATATATAGATTGTTAACTCACTTCCACTCTAGTTTCACCTTGATATCTTCTTAATATGTTTTTTTCTGGGAAATAACATCTATGATATAAACCAACATTTCTCTTTGAAGGCAAATTGATGGCGGTTCTATGAATTCCACTAGTTCATTGTTCATTCTTAATTCATCAACAGTGTTTCTAATTTTCTGAACTTCTCTCAATATATCGGACTATCCCGAGTTATTGGCGCGCCTTAGCAATATAACCTCTAATTCATAGCAAGGTTAGAGGCGTTGTAGCTCTTGATGAAGTCTACATAACAGATTTGAGGAGTATTTCAAGTGAAATATTCACGCATAAACTTTCAACTTTTTGTTTTTTAAATTGAAATTCATTCGAGAAAATAAAATTAAACAACTTTAACCTAAAATACTTTTTTTTTTCGTCAAGTTTCAACCAAATCATGTATTAAGTCTACGCACCACAAATCCCAAATGCTCCATGGGAAGATTCTTAAGTAATTACATAAGTTATCCTTCATAAAAAGTAGAATTAGCAATGTAAAAATAAGGCACATTACTTGTAATAACGTATTAAAATACAATGATACTCGTGTCACTTTTTATACAATATTAGAATATATAAGTTAAATCTGGAAAAAAAAAAAAGGTTCAGGGATATGTTTTCCCAAGTCCTACCCAAAGGCAAGAGTCTTAACTCATTTCCTCCCTATTTCATTTTAGAAATTGCAAGGTTTTGTCTTCAAATGGGCTGGTCTTTAATTTTTGCCTTAGCGATCGAAACATATATGCGTAGCGAGCGCCAGTTTTAGGTCGCGAACGTAAAGCATAGATATTATGATGCTAAAACATGTCCCCCGAAAAAATTATTTGTTTATGGGAATGAAAATTAAAAATAGGCATAAATTTGGGGCATATGTGCGAATGACCCGTTTGCATCTTATTGTTGTGGTAAGTGGGCTCTTTGGATAGGCCATGAATAAATTCAATTAATTGGCCATTGAGTCATATTCTTGATAACCTAGCCCTATTCGGGTCAATCGGAGTTCGTTAAAAAATTCAGAATTCTGAAACCATGACCAATCGGTAAAATCAGTTTTTAACGTTTTAGGGTTTCCTAATATTTCAGATTCAATCATATCACATATTATACTTATTTAATAATATTCATGATTCCAGAAATCATAAACAATATAATCAATCTCGTTTTTCATAAAACAACATTGTTTTTCAGAAACTAACATGGCAAACATGCATTGAAAAACACATCGATACTAGGGTTTATGTTCATGAAGTATTACATTATTTAGTTAGATGTAAGATGACTCTTGATGCCAATTGATGGATTACAGGCATATATGCAGGGGAAGCAAACAACCAAGATCAAACTTACATGTAATCTAGACAACATAAATCATAAACGAGATACTAACCTCGAAACTTTACACGGATCTTTCACGGTAACAGCATCCGGTTCACGATCTTCCACTATGTATCCTAAATATTCTTAGAACTAGAATACCCGAGTGGTGAGTATTGCGGCTAGGAAAAGTTTGAGATTTAGGGTTGAAAAGCTATGCTTATATAGCCACGTTTTGGGTGTAAAACCCAAGCCAAATACGTGTGGCTTTTCCTTGCCCATCAAGAATATTATTTTTCCTTGTTCTAGAATATTCAGGCATAGTAGGGACCACAGATTTTAATAATGAGGCTTCCTGTTGTGATATTAATTTGGAATATGAGAGAATTAATCATATCACAATAAATTACAATTATACCACTAAAAAATTGTAACTGCACTCCTCAGTTCAATTTCGAAATCATACATTAAAACTTATTTAACTCCTCATGTTAAGATTACATATACCAATCAATTAAATTAAATTATTGACAATTTAGTTCATTGACTAATTGAATCCTTTATATTTCCTCTTAACTTATATCTTGTGACAGATAAAAAAAATTCACCTACAGGGTTTTCACATGAGACTTATAAGCATCCATAAAGGGGTACCATCAATCTCAAAGTCGAGACATTGGATTCTATCAACTAATTATTATTTCAAAAATGTTTTTTCCATTATCGAATTTACCAGGAATACATAGACCCGCAATTAGGTCGTACCTTTTAAAAAATCAAAATAATGAACAAATCACATTGATCATAATAATCATATCAAGATTAAGAGTATAAGTACATTTAGTGAGCTAGAGAGGTTGTTTTTATATATTCAGTACAAAAACGCTTATCTCTACTTGGTCCGCACAAAATGTACTAGCACAAGAAGTTGGAGTAAGCTCATTCCATTAACCAAGATAGATTATATTTTAATCTTGTGCTACAATCATCCAGATATTTTGTCCTTTTTTATCTTTGATTGTGAACATAACTTTATAACTTATAAGAACCAACAATTTAATCATCCGCGCATGAGCTAATGCTCCATACACTAAATTGTCTATTATATAAGTAATGGACACACATATGAACAAATGATCTATTTAAAATAAGACTTTATTGAATTGAATAAATAAATAAACTATTGTTCCATAAAGAATAAACATAAAACATAATACTATAAATAAACCGCATGGTTAATAGTATATCCTAACATATCCTTCATTGCATTCTTCAGATTGAGTTGAAACGACAGATTTTTGTCTCGCGTTGTTGTTGGAGTTGACCGATTTGTCGAGGCCTCGTGCGTAAACATCTCCGATGGAACATTTGGGCTTTGTGGTACAAAGACTTAGGGTGTGTTCGTAATGGAGGAAAACATTTTCTGAAAAATATTTTCCAATTTTTTCATGTTTATTTGGTCAAAATTTTTGGAAAACATTTTATTTAGGAAAACAAGTTCCGTAAAAATGGAAAAAATGACTTTCCTAATCAAAGTAGGAAAAACAAGTCCACGATTGGCATTTCACCAGCCACCCTACCACCACCTAACACACCCCCCAACCATCAAACTCCAACCACTCCCAAACTCACCGACAACATCACCCACCCCTATTCCCCTCCAAAAAATATTCCCCACCCCCCTCCCACCTAGCCCCAACACCCCTTCCAAAAAAATTATTTTAAAAAAAAAGTTTTGGAGAGTTTTTTTTATTTTTTTTATTTTGATTTTCTACGACATCCCCCCCCCCCCACCTGCCCGCACCCCTTATCTCTTCCCAAATTTTTTGCTTCATATTTAGTTTTACCCTTATTAAATTTTTATAAAAATGAAAAGTTCGCGTGGTTAGATTTGCTATGGAGTGGGTGGTGGAGGGCTGGATAAGAAAAAATTTCCCATTGTTATAAAGTTAAATAAAATATATGTAATAGAAAATTTGGGAAGGGTAGGTGGGTGGGAGGGTTGGATAGAGCGACGGGGTTGGGTAGTGGTGTGGGGTAGGGGTGTGTGAAGATAAAATGGTTGGAGGGTGGTGGTTGGTTGGGGGTGGAGGGTGGGAGTGGGGTTGGGATTTGGTTGGGGGTGAAGGTGGGTGGGTGTGGGGGTTGGGGTGGTGGGGTTGGTGGGGCATAGATGGTATTTTTTCAAAAATATTTTCTACCAACTAACCGAACATGAGAAAATAAATAAGAAATTGACGGATATAAATTATTCATGTAATTTCAGTATATAAAAATAAGATTTCAAATTAAAACATGAATAATTATATCCAATTTTCGTATTTTTCTAATAAATCTTGTAGGAAAAAGAACACATGAAAAAGGAGAAAAGAAGAAGCTAAAAAACAATGAAAATAGGAAGAAGCTACTTTGGCCAAAATGGAGCATGTCATCTTGCCAATATGATGTGAGAAATGAAGAACGGAAGTCACTTTGCCCAAAGTAATCTCATTTACTTTGGCCAAAATAATCTCACTTACTTTGGGCAAAGCAGAAGCAATCAAAGGGGCCTTCTTGTTGCTATAAGTAGAGAGTTCTTTTGTCTTAAAGATCATCCAATTGTAAGAAGAGCAAGAACCAGTCTTGGTCTCTCCCGTCTCTTTCTTTTAGAAAAAATACTTTTAGTCTTTTAATTTTCTATTTAGTTTTTCTTAATCCATAATGGAGTAATTTTCTTTAGTTGGGATACTATATGAAGCTTGATAAAGTATTATTATAAACATTTTAATTTTATTATCTTCTTATAATTTTCTCTTTATCATCTTTATGCACCAAGGTACGTATTTGGTATTAATTATATCAGTTATTGGGTATAACTAAATCTTGTTATTTTATTTCTTATTCGGGAGAAGAGAATGATTTAAACAAGCTTATTGATTTGAATAATCTTTATCTTATTTATTTCAGTCTTATTCTCACGGAGGGATTAACTCAAATAGTTTATCGATTTGAGGGATCTTTATCTTGTCTCTTCAGTTCTATTCTCACTGAGGGATTGAATCAAATAAGTTTATTGATTTAGCAAAGGCTAATCGAAGAGGCTTTTGTTCACTTGGTGCACTCAACTAAGATAATTCTTGTTTGAAGCCATTACTTTAAATGGTTAACTAAACTAATCGAAAGAGGTTTTATTAATCAATTATTATTTAGTGTTGCTAACTTACAATATATTGATAGTATAAGCGAGAGTGGTGCTATTAATATAAAATCGTTACGTGGAGTGGTTGAATTAGATCTAAGCAATCATTCTTTAAAAAGGGTCTTTGTTTCACTATTAATTGAAAAACTACACTAATCAATAGAGGTGTTTCTAATTGGTTACTTTAATATGATTTGGTTATATTAGAAATAAGTGATCATATCATTAAACAGAGAAATAAATAATAAACTTTTGATTTTATTATAATTATTTTATCTTGCCAATTCAAAGTATCGCAACATCCTTTTATTAGAAAAAATTCAAAAATATTTCTGACTTTGTTATTTTAATTTTAAGACTTTTAAAGAACTCTCATTTCATCAATTTGATTCTCTCAAATAGTAAGAAAGATAATACAAATTTGTAGCATAGGCGGTTCCAATCTCTATGGACAATATCTTAAACTTTACTATAATTTGACAGAGCACGAGCAGAAAAACCTATATACATTGCTCTTATCAGAAATTCACTTATTTTTCACTATCCAACCGAACATGAGATAATAAGTAGAAATTCACTTATTTTTCAATAACACATTTTTTAGGAAAATGTTTTCCTTGGAAAATATTTTCCTCCATACCGAACACACCCTTAGCCAGAGGATCAGAGCTAGGACCCCTAAACTCATTATGAATGTGACGCAACGACAAGCGCATGAGTTTCTGGAGGAAGAGAAATCATAATAAGCCATGCTGAAAAGTCAGAGAGACGAATCCAAATTTGGCCTTAACAAATTTAGTTGAACGCACGATTTTGCAGCGTGACGAAGAACTACTGATGTTTCATAAGAATCAAAGATGGGGAAAAAAAAATGAAGTTGTAAATGAGAGTAGAGAGGAGAGAGTGAACAATTTTTTTTAGAAGGGTTCTGTATTCTTGGGGTTAACTTTGTGGTTTTTTAAAAAGGTATTTATTCTCAACAAGTCATGTGGTTTTCTAGTTCTTTAAAGACTTGGGGTCAATGATTCACACTAGTAATTTGAACATCATTTTGTTTGTTATTTTATTCCTTGCCCGTAATAGACAAGTTAGATGGTGGCCCCCACTGAAAACGCGTGGAACATGTCCTTCACACTGTTAAAAGGGGGCTAGATGCAAAGAAAAATATTTTTCACAAACATTATTATTTAGAGAAATAAATGTTTTTCTTACTTATTTGTTAGGATTTGGTAAGCAAGCAAGAATTACAGTCAAAACTTTCTATAATGGCAGTATTTATCCGAAAATTTGATGGCTACTATAGTGAGATGATGTTATGTATATATACTAACATTTGATGTTTGAATTTCATTTAGCTGTTATAAACAAAATTTCACAAAAAAAAATTATTCTGTACTTTTTATGTTATAAACGAAAACAAAATACTTGTTAACTTTAAAATCTCAATTGATTTTGATATTTTCATATCTTATACAGATTTTCATAACTAATTGTACTGTACTGATAAAGAATTAAAATCTAAGAAAAATATGTATTAAAGTTAATTAAAAACTTAAATATTTCAAGTTTGATGTAAGAATTCTACAATTGTAGGTTGTTTCGTAAATTCCAATCTCTTAATGATAATACGACGCTTGAATTGACGAAAATTTTTGTCCAAACTTTCAATAAAAAGGAATTCAATAGCTTTCTCTTGATGATTACCATAAATATTTTAATATTTTATTTTTATACATAATATATTTTTTACAAAATATTATTATACAATATTTGAGTATAACTATTATTGAGAGGTAATTTTACAAAGGGCATACTGCTATAATGAATGTAACTGTTGTTATAGGTAGAATGCTACAATAGAAAAGTAAAATTACATGAAAAATCGGTTATGGAGAGAATCAGGCCGTTATTGTGAAATGTTGTTATAATGAATGACAATTATAGAGAAATTTGACTGTATTATAGCATATATGTTTATATACTTGTAATCTAGGCAAATACTATGGGTAGGGTAGGAGCCGAGTGCAAGGGTGACGGGGTTAAGCCGGGTGTTCGGGATGAGAAGGAAATAATCAGCATGAAGTATCATGTATTGTTTTACTTACTCCCACCAAGAAAGTTGGTGGGGGCAGGGTGGAGTTGGAGGCGAGGATGGTGACAGTAGCAGAGCTACAATAAAATTTACGAGTTCAGTAGAATCTAATAGCTTTGTCTATAATCTGTATTTATCTTAAAAATTCACTTAATATGTATATATAACTCATTCTAGACCCAATAAATAAAAATATTTAACTTTGTATTTGTTTAAAGAACAAATTAAAGAGAAAAAGACAAGAGACACAAAAAGTGAGAAAAGAGAAAACAAACTTTTTGTTATAAAACTATATAAATTGGAAATAAATAAGAGAAGCAAACCAATAGCTTTACAGAGAGGAGGGAGAGATTGTATTTCACTTGTTGATGGATATTTCAAATGAGAAGGCAAAGCTCATATTTATAGAAGTATTTTGCCTCTCAATCTACAACATACAACTTGTGCAAGTGGGTCCCATACAACTTGCTACAACTAAAATACAACTAAGATACAACTAAGATGCATGCAAGTTGAATTTATCACTTAATGTGCAAGTGGTATAATTTACACTTAATAATATATCCAAATATCAACTTGTAAAATAGTTCATAACACTCCCCTTGGATGTTTTATTAATAGATAATGTGCCTCATTAAAACCTTACTAGGAAAAATCCAGTGGGAAAAATCCTAGTGAAGGAAAAAGAGTACACATATCTACTGATACGCATTTCCAGTTGCCTCATTAAAAATCTTACCAGGAAAATCCAATGGGACAAAATCTTAGTTAGGAAAAAAGAGTGCAACGCGTATTTTACTCCCCCTGATTAAAGCATTGCTAGATTCTTGACGATGATGTACTCTGATCTTGAATATCAACTTATTGTATGTTGAGGTTAGCAGTACCTTTATGATCAAATCTGTCAAATCATCATTTGAACGAACTAGTTGATCGCCTATGCCACCATCTCTTGATAGAGTTGCATCGTTGTCATATAATATTATTGAAACCACATCAAGACCATTCCTGGCTTCCTTTATAAATTAGTTGTTATCTTGTCATGTGAAACATGATATGACAGTAACCCCTCATAGGCATAAATAACATGTTTGGATCAAACATTTACGTCGATCATATGAATAACTTGTATACAAAAGCTTGACAATATGTGTTAGGATAAACACATTCATGTTGGGGCTTTCATTTGCAAGATGCAATTGATCATGTTTCAATATCTCTATGTAAGAGTGAAATTCGATCATGCTCGTAGCTATAGCAAGATATATAAATGCATCAATTGCAGAAAGATATGGTACTTCAGACTCTATTCAATTTTCTACTCACTCTTTTGCTAGTAATCTACTGCTTTTGGAAACTCTTCAAGAGCTTCAGTTATATTCAAGAGCCTATTGCCTCCTTATTATGATCATTTTGATCATTTGCTCCTCCTCTTTTTCAAGGATTATTACATTTGGAACTGATTGGTCTACCATGCTCCATGCATGCTGTAGACTCTGTCCTTCAAGGACATTAGGAGCATTTGCGCGATGAAATATGAAATAGTTGGGTTAAAGCAAAAAGCTTCCAGCTTTTGACTTGAATTATCTGAGGATCATACTGATGATAATTCACAACATATTTCTTTCTTTGCACATTCTCTCCCCCTTATGTTAAAAAAATTAACACATATCTCCATTTTCTTTGGGAAAACCATCTGTTTGCATCATGGTATATCAATTAATCATATACCGCACATCAAAAGCTATAAGATGGAAATATCTAGTTCCTAACCCTGAACCAATTATGAGGGGAGAATTTATCATATTTATTGGTAGAAGCATACAAGTGTTGTTGTATGCAATATATCATATCTTAGACAAAGATCTGAAGCTCTGTTCTCATAAGCAATGGTTTAGCTATGTTATGGAGGCATCCAATGCCAAACCAATTTACATATAAACTAGCATTGTCAAGATGAATTATCTTGATTACATAATCTGGAAATTGTGCTTCCAACTCAATTATTTTGAGCAAGCAACTTCGTAAATGTCAAACTGCCAGTTGACAATAAACGTACATGTAACCGTCTCATAGATGCATCTATTTAGGACATCACATTGCAGGTGAAGGGGCCTATATTCACCTTTTATATTTTTCAAAATTTTAGGGGATTCAGTCCCAACATTAGGTGGTGTAATCAACTTATCATGAGAACAAGCAACACAAACAAATTCTTGAAGAATTTTCTAGTTGTTCAATATGTTTCGAATACTCAATTAGCACATCAGATTTAAATTAGGACAACCAAAATGGTCTTGTCAACTGATAAAATTCTTTGTATCCGTAAACTTCAAGTTTACCATGACGAGTGCTATTTATTTTTTTAATAACTTCTAGTTTGTTATTGCATGAGATTGTAAATCAATAAACTTCTGGTTTATTGTGACATGTGATCCATCATGCTCGGGTAACATTTCATATACACATTTCTTACCCGCAATAACTTAAAGATATTCAATTTTCCAATCATTTGTAGTCCCAATATGATAACCATTTTTATTGCTAGTAAACTTCAGGTTTACTATAATCTGTGTTCCGATCTTAACGAATCGATCTGGGATAAATGGTGCTATCATATATATCCTCTTCAAGAGACTTTAATTTATTTACCATAATCAAATACTATTTGGAAACTGTTGGTGTCATAATACTTATAAATAAACAATTAGCTCTTCTAGAGCCCTTGATCATTAGTTTTCACTACCAAATATTTTTAGATACTTCTGGTATCACGAAAGAAAATTTGGCTAGACACTACCTGTATCATGAAGGAAAACAGTAATCAAATGGAAATTTAAACACAATTTTAAACTGTAAATTATGAAAGTAAACG
Source organism: Lycium ferocissimum (assembly GCF_029784015.1). Taxonomy (NCBI): domain Eukaryota; kingdom Viridiplantae; phylum Streptophyta; class Magnoliopsida; order Solanales; family Solanaceae; genus Lycium; species Lycium ferocissimum. The sequence continues at coordinate 20,292,575 of NC_081351.1, forward strand.
TTAAGCTCGAAACTTCTGTATTTCAAATATCTCCTTCAAAGAGATTATCCATTAACATCTGAATATTTTGTATCAAAGCGACAAGCACATAATAATCACATCCTTCAGGAAGAGATACATTAATGTTTATTTCCTTCAAGGAAATCAATAACAACTAACCATAATATATCAATGTGGTTATAGTAGAAAGCATTCTATTTTGTTCCCTTTTGCCTTAGAATGATCCTTTGATAAAACTATTTAATATGTTTTTACGTATGATAGGTACGTGCTGCAATGTCTTAATTTCATACCACACAAATAAAATATATATTCCTTGTATTTTATTTCTTCAGGAGATAGGTTGTGGTATTTCTTCATTCACTTCGGGAAATGAATCCTGGTTATTTAAATGTGCTTGCAATACGACGTTCATCAATAGCTCGTTATTTTGCTCAAGCACAAGAAGACATTACTTCAAAGTATTTCTTGGATATTTTGCCAATTCTTTCTGCTTCAGGAGTAAAGTTTAAAGTTTTACTGTAGGAGTAAAGTTTAAATGTTTATTACTTCAAGAGTAAATTTCAAGGTCTTACTACTTCAGGAGTAAATCTTGGAGTTATTTACTACTTTAAGAGTAAATTTCAGAATTCTACTACTTCGGGAGTAGATTTCAGAGTCCTACTATTTTGGGGTAGAGTTTAAAGTTCTAATACTTCAGGAGTAGAGGTCTACTAGTTCGGGAGTAGAGTTCAAGTTCTACTACTTCGGGAGTAGAGTTCAAATTTAGCTACTTCAGGAGCAAATTTCTGAATTTGCTACTTGGGGAGCAAATTTCTGAGTTTACTACTTCGGGAGTATAGAATATTCAAAATATTTCTTCAATTATTCTAACCTACAAAGTGATGAATCGTATATTTTTCTACAACCAAATGCACGTTCATATTTATGTGACTTTACTACATACTCTCACTTTCACTTCGTGAATGAATCAGACATGCAACATTTATAAAAAGTTTTCATTCTTCAAGAATAAAATATAATTATCTAAACTTCCCTTAAACATATTAAATTGTGATAGCTTCGAACCTCTTTTAAGATATTACTAGTTCAGGAGCAAATCGAGACATATATATATATGATATAGAGAATTTTCTCTAATATATCTCCGGTTGTAATCACAATAAGCGTATGGAAATATTACCACTTCTGGTGGTTATAAGCATAAATATATTTTAGCCATAACATACTTAATTATGAAATATCGCCACTACTAGTGGCCATATATTGCTTGCTAATTCTACATGATTATGGAAAAATATTGAATTGCTTGACTTGTAACAATATAAGCAATAATCTCTACTAGATTTGATTTGAGGTATTTGATTTGAGGTATACAACAATAAATTTAGGCGATAGAAAAATACTTACAGCAAGACGACAATAAATTATAATTCAAGTTCAAATATTCTTTAAAGCAAGGCTTTACCGTGGAAGAAAGTACAGTCAATAGCATATAGAACAACTCGTCAATTTTGGATCTTGGATCGAAGCTTTAGTGATGAAACGATCTTGATAACGTGTTATAAAGCTATATAAATTGGAAATAAATAAGAGAAATATTTAATAGGCTTTATGAAGGAGGAGGGTGTATTTATTTGTTGATGGATGTCAGCTAAATGTGACAAAGCTCATATTTATAGAAGTATTTTTATATAAATCCACAACATACAACATTTGATCGTCGCATCATTTCGCTATATTAAAATCTATTGGAATGTAAACTAAGATTAATAGAGTTAACATTTGCTCAACAATGTCTTAGTGGTATAATTCTGGCAATAATACATTCAGAATATCGCTTGTAAAATAGTTCATAACAATTTTGAATTTATTCCACGAAATTTGACTCAGTCCCACACGTCTGGCAGAGCACTTGTTTATTTTTCACTACTTTGAAGACAAGATAAATAAAGAAAGTACAAAGACTAGTTGGCCCAACAGGTCTTTCGTAAAGGAAAAAAAGGCAGAAAACTCCGATGACTTTTTGAAAATCCAAGTCTCCAAAAAATAAAAAATAAAAAAAGAGTAAACCCAGGGATTAATGCACTTGTTTTTATTTATTTGTTAGGGAATTTGCCACGCTTCGTGCGTTTGGGAGAAACACCTAATAGAAAAAATAATTATTATAAATTTAGTCAAAAAATATTTCAACTTCATGAATACAAGTTCTCTTGGTTAATATAATTATTCATGTATCCTAAGAACTCAGTGTGTTTTCAGCAAATTTGTATAACTTTTATTCAATGAACAATTTTTCTATTCAAGTAAATGGAAAGAAAAAAAGGGTTATGAAGGAAAAAGTAATGAAACCCAAAATAAGATGGAAAAGAGAAAAGAAAACCCTCAATTCCCTTCCTTTTTATTAATTTTTTCATTTCATTATTCTCATTTGTCTTTCTCTTTCCCTTCCTTAGAGTCTAAGACATTTAGTAAAAATTATTAAACTTTTTCAGGAATTTTTTTAAACTTTTCGGAATGAGCGTTTGGCCATGCATTCAGAATACAACTTCGGGGTGTATTCCGGAATACTAAAAACTCAAAAAACTTATTTTTTAAAAAAAATTCACTTTTTTCACTTTTTACAACTACATTTCACCAAAAACTACGATTCCATGTGGTAAACATATTTTGACTCCAAGTTAAAAAAAAGTGAATTTTTTGGTATCTATATTAGCAGACATAATCTTCCACTCAATCTGTTATCCTCCCCATCCTTTGTAATCTTTTTCATTTCCTTTTCTTTTTTTCATTCTATTAATCTGCTACTTCCTTTAATAACTTTTTCCTGCTTTCTCCTATGGTTACTTAAAATAAAAAAATAAAAACCTTGTTTATACTTACATCTAAAAATCTCTAATTTCCCCTACTTCATCATAAAATACACAATAAATGTTACTCCTATTTAGAGAAAATTAACTCTCCTAAAGAGAGAGGAGAGAGATACACATCCAAGTTCCAAAAAAGCAAAAAGTCGAAAAGGCAAAAGAAAATAGATTTACTTTTTGTGTAATTTATCATAATTTTTTACACCAAAAACATTTAAGATATGTTTTAGTTTGGAGAAAGGATGAATAACAATTTTCGGGAGCTTTTCCAAATTCAAAAGATTAGTAGCTTTCTTCTTAAGTCTTGCCATTTTACAACCAAGATATTAAGTTTTCTTGTTTTGTTTCTATTTGGCACGGTCGGGTAACTTACAATTATAAATATCTGTTTCTTCCTAAATCAACGCCAAATATATATAAATTTTCTTCTAATTTGATTATTTTTGTCACTCGTCTTATACATAGAGAAAAGTAACTCACTAAAAAAGAGAAATATCCAAGTTTCAAAATAGCAAATAACCGAAAGATCAAAAGAAGATAGAGTATCTCAAAAACAGTTCATGCCATGCATTCGATATATGACAACCATCAATTTGAAGAACTTTAAGGAATTACACCAAAAGTAACAATGTTGTAGACAAATATAAAAGATAAAGAACACAAAAAGGGAAAAAAAGATTCAAAAGGGATTTTTATGTCCTCATATTGAATCGGCAGTACGAACACAAAAACTCTTTACGAATGGAAAGAGGGATTACATATGGTAACTTGCAACTGAGAGAAGCTAGCAGAAGAAAAGGAAGTTATTTATGTTATGGAGATTAAAAGTTCTTTTCAAGCAAACAAAGGAAAAAAATGAGGCAAAGGTAAAAACAATTAACAAATCAGATAAGTATGAATCCAAAAAAATAATATTTGATGGAGAAAATGGATTAAAAAAATACCAATAAAAATACGATAGAAAAAGTTAAAACCTATTAGCAATTTCAAAGTCTTATACTGCATTATAAAAAGATTAACAGCCATGTAATGCACATAACCACAACCAGTGTGTTTTTAAAAAGAAACACTACAGATACTAATTTTCTTCTTGCGTTTTCTAAAAGTGGGGCAAAATTTAAAAAGATGGAAGGTTGAATTGAGACAGGCATATATCACGATCATATCGAAGTAGCACTTTATTACAGAAAAGTACAGGACACAGAGTCAATATATGATAACTTCATATTTCATCATGAAAGAAGAAGTATTATAAAAAGAATTATTAAATTTAAATGAAAATCGATTAAAATAGGAGGATAAAAAATGAACACACCTCAATCCTCACGAGTGATTGCGGCCAACTATGAATAATTCTATTGGACTTTGAAGTAGAATGCAAAATTTGAAGGCCATTGGTTTTTTTTTTTTTTTTTGGCCTAATCGAAAGTGAATTGTTAAGGACTTCTAGTAAGTAGTATTTTTACTATAGAAAAGAACGTAGAATTTGCCTCCTAATTGGTCACTGTTTGCAGTTCGAGGGAAGCCATTGCAGTACGTTTTATTTCTAAAGGAGTTTTAATAAGTAAGAGGGAACAGTTACTTCCCCAAACCTCAGTAAGTGAGGAGGTGCCTTTTTAGTAAGACGTTTGTGTTTTGTTAAGTAATTAATGAGATAAATAATTTAAATAGAAGGAAAAATACAAAAAAAAAAAAAAAAAAAGATAGAAAAAAGATAAATGTAATTCGTGTGTTTAAGATATGTACGTACGCATGGCCTGTCATATACAATTATATAGATATATAATTGTTAACTCACTTCCTCTCTAGTTTCACTTTGATATCTTCTAAATCTGTTTTTCCTGGGAAATAGCATCTATGATATAAACCGCCATTTCTCTTTGAAGGCAAATTGATGGCGGTTCTATGAATTCAATTGAATTCATTGTTCATTCTTAATTCATCAACTCTAAATTTTAAATTTTGGCTTAACTTCTCTCAATATGTTAGACTATCCGATTTATTGGCGCGCCTTAGCAAGATAACCTCTAATTCATAGCAAGGTTAGGCGTTGTAGCTCTTGTTGAAGTTTACATTGAGGAGTATTTCAAGTGAAATAATGATTCACGCATAAACTTCAACTTTTTGATTTTTAGTGAAATTCATTCAGAAAATAAAATTAAACAACTTCAACTTGAAATACCCTTTTTTCCCTCAAGCTTCAATCAAATCATGTACAAACGCCTCCTAAATCTACGCACCACAAATCCCAAATACTCCATGGGAAGATTCTTAAGTAATTACATAAGTTATCGTTCATAAAAAGTAAAATTAGCAATGTGAAAATAAAGGCACATTGCTTGCAATAACGTATTAAAATACAATGATACTCGTATAAATTTTTTTACAATATTAGATTATATAAGTTAAATTCTGGGGAAAAAAAAAAGTTGGGGGATATGTTTTCCCAAGTCCTACCCAAAGTCTAGAGTCTTAACTCATTGCCTCCTATTTGCATTGAAGAAATTGCACGGTTTGTTCTTCAAATGGGATGATCTTTAATTTTTGGCCTTAGCAATCGAACTTATGCATAGCAGCATAAGTTCTGTAGGGCACCGAGCATAACTTATAGAATATTATGATGCCAAAACTTATGTCCCACGAAAAAATTATTTGCTACGAGGAACAAAAGTTAAAGACCAGCACAAATTAGGACATAAGTGCGAATGACCCGTTTGCATCTGATTCTTGTGGTAAATGGGCTCTTTGGATAGGCCCTGAATAAAGGAATTTTTACCTAACATAACTATGCTAAGACTTATTTATGAATTATAACTACTATTTAATTAATTAACTATTAGTAGCTAAATGGATTTCTTATTTACATATCATAGCTATAATAATATACACGGGGTTATTTCCTCCCACCCGAGCGTATTTTACGGCTTCTCTTCCCTTAAATACGGTTTCTTCTTTTTCCATCCATATTTTCTCTTTCATCTCTCGCGTATGTTTCTCTTTTCTTCTAAGTGCCTTCACGCTCCAGTTATCTACAGCCAAATACAATGATGAGCAAATACTATACCCCCTTATTAGGTTGCAAAATCCACCAAAACATGGATTGCTTTTCAAAACTCAACAATTGTAGCAATTATTTCTCCAAAAAAATAATTGGATCTCTCAATTGGTTGAGGAAATCAACCATAACCCTAATTTCAGTTATTTTTTTAATCTGTAAGAGTTCCCAGCCCCCTTTATTTCTTTTTAGATGAAAAGAAAAGGTTGTGTTTGAAACAAATACTTCGGCAATTTTTGTTCAGCGATTTATCATAGCGGCATGTTTGTTCGGCGATTTCATCATGACGGCGGTTAAGGCGGGTTCTTCACGTTGGGATTTAGTGAGGAAGACGGGTTTCTTTGATGGATTGGGTTTGTTACCGGTCAGATCTCCGATGTGTATTTTTTTGTTTTTTCGCGAGATCCCATGGGACTTCAATTGAATTGTTGTGGAAGAGGATGGAGAGGTAGCTATTTGTATAATGTATTTCAATTTTAACTGTATACGTATTTCAGTATATTTTCGGTACATTTCAGTGTTGTTGTGGAAGGGGATAGAGAGGTAGCTATTTTGTATAATGTATTTCAATTTAACTGTATCTGTATTCAATATACTTCGGTATATTTCAGTGTATTTCTGTCTATATTTTAATTATTTTTGTCATTGATTGTGTGTATGTCACTGTGTTTTATCTAATCTCAGTATATTTCGATTGTACGAGCCATTATTACGCTTACGGCGGTGTCTTGGCCATTGATTGTGTGTATTTCTTGTGTTTTTATCTAATTTTAATATATTTCAATGTACCTGAATCTAGAGTGTTGGATCAAACCAGTTATGCTAGCCATTATTACGTTTAGAAATACAATAATGCGATCTGGAAAACAGTTGCAATCAATTTTTTGATCCAAATATAGAGCCTAAATTTACTCTACCATGTCTCACGTTCTATTTCTCTGTATTTCATAATATTGAAATACACGTGTTCTCTGTATTTCTCTGTATTTCATAACTAGTGTCCTATTATGGAAGCTATGAGTGATTTATGGGAAAATTTAATTTGATTTCCTAGAATTTTAAAAAAAAAATATGTTCTAGAAATAGAGCCTAAATTTATTAAAAAAATAAAGCCTAAATTTAATTTGATTTGTGTGAAATATAGTTGATTTAATTTGACTTACTATTTAAAAAGGAAAAGAATATTATGTTACAAAAATATAGCCTATTTTTTTGCTCACAATTTTTTTTTAAAAAAATATGTTCCAAAAATAGAGCCTAAATTTACTCTAACGTGTTTTGTATTTCGCTATATTTCACTGTATTTCAAAAATGCGAGATACAACTGAAATACAGCCAAAAGCAGCTACGAATTGTAAATCTTCAACTTGTAGCTATAACTAGTTAGAAGCTATTAAAAGGTAGCTATTTGTGTAAGTTTTACCTGAATAAATTCAAGTAATTGGCCGTTGAGTCCTATTCTTGATAACCTGGCCCAATAGAGAAAAAAAAAGAAGGAAAAACAACACCAAATACCCCTAAAATATAAAATATTTATCCGCCTCATGCCCCTTCTAAAGTAATTTCGCTTCTATCCCAGCTGGTCGGAAATATTTACCCAACATACCCCTTCGCCCAAACTCCTTCCTCCGTAATACCATCACAATATATTTATATATCATGATGCAATCATGGAGGACTAAGAGAAGGATTGAAACAGTCCTCCATGATAAAACAGTCCTTCATGATACCATCTCAGTATATTTATATACTACGATGGTACCATGGTCTTGAAGAGTGTCTCGTTGAAGGATTGAAGCAGTCCTCCATGACACCATCACAACATATGTATATAAGACAATGGTATCATAGAGATTTTTTTCGAGAAAAGTGTCTTTTTTAATAAATGAACATGATCATCCATAATACCATCTCAGTATATTTATATACCATGATGATATCATGGAGGACTAAGAGAAGGACCAGTTGGCAGTCTTTCATGATACAACCAAACCTCTCTATAATTGCTATTCGTTATAACAGCATTTCACTATAACAACTTCATTTTATCCGGAACTGATTTTTTATGTTATATTTTACTTCTCTATAATTGCATTCTACCTATAACAGCAGTGACATTCATTATAGCGGTACACTCTTGGTAAAATTACCTCTCTATAACAGCCATACTCAATATTGTGTGATAACATTTTGTAAGAATATAATATGTATAAAAAATATTAAAATATTTATGGTAATCATCATTAATGTCATCCACATAGTAAATTTCAAGTACGAAGAATTAATTGTTAAGCTTTTGGACGACTATTGAATTCCCTTTTGTTGAAATTTTGGACAAAATTCTTCATCAATTCAAGTGTTATATTATCACTAAGAGATTGGAGTTTGCCAAACAACCTACAATTGTAGAATTCTTAAGTCAAACTTGAAATATTTAAGTTTTCAATTAATTTTAAATGCATATGTTCCTTGAATTTTAATTGTTTATCGGTATGGTGCAACCAGTTATGGATTTATAAGTAATTTATTAGTTTTTTTAATCTTTAATTAATAAGATATGAAAATCAATTGAGATTTTAAATTAATTTTAAATGCATATGTTCCTTGGATTTTAATTCTTCATCTGTATGGTACAACTAATTATGAATTTATTAGTAATTTATTAGTTTTTTCAATTTTTAATTAATAGGATGTGAAAAGCAATTGAGATTTTAAATTAATTTTAAATGCACATGTTCCTTGGATTTTAATTCTTTATCGGTATGGTACAACTAGTAATGGATTTATTAGTAATTTATTAGCTTTTCAATTTTTAGTTAATAAGATATGAAAATATATTTAGATTTTAAATTAATTTTAAATGCATACATTCCTTGGATTTAATTCTTTATCGGTATGATACCACTAATTATGGATTTATTAGTAATTTATTAGTTTTTTAAGGTTTTAATTAACGAGATCTGAAAATCAATTGGAATTTTAAAATTAGCAAGTATATTGTTTTCATTTATAACAAAAAAGGTAGAGAAAAATAATTGTTTGCACGCACTTTTGTTTATAACAGCTAAATGAGATCTAAATATCAAATGCCAGTATACATACATAACAACACCTCACCATAGCAACCATGAAATTTTCGGACAAACGCTGCCATTATAGAGAGGTTTGACTATACTAACTCAGTATATTTTATATACGATGTTGGTATCATAATTTTGTGGGTATCTCGGGTAAATAGTTTTGATTTTTCTTGGAGGTACAAAAGTAATGGAAGTATGAACGGATACTCCCCACGAACACCCCGCCCCCCCCCCCCCCAAAAAAAAAGCACAAAAAAAAAAAAAAAAAAAACTCTAGCCCAATTCTAACAAAACTCCAGTTCTTTGACTAGATCAAGCAAGTTGGTTTTGTAGAATGGCCCATATAGTTATTTTCTGGGCAATTCGCATGATACCCTATCTTGGGGTGGTTTTTAATTTTTGGCCCTCAAATTGCTGGTCATTAATTTTTGTTGTTTGGCACTTTAAGTAATAAAAAAGTGACCGAAAAATATTCTTGACAAACAAAAAAAGAAATTCGGATCTATGACATAATTTCACAAAGCTTGTCGGACACAGTTACATAGAAACTATGCCTTGTCCGGCATAATTCTATAGAAATGAAGTTATCCGTCATAACTTTTTTCTACAGAACTTATGTCGGACAAAGCACAACTCATGCTGGACAAGGCAAAGTTTATAAAAACTTATGCCGAGCAAATTAGATGCTGCACAACTTATGCCGGATAGCTTCATTTCGACAGAACTATCTTTGGATAAGGCATTGCGATTTTTTTTTTCTCGGCCGACGATCGAACCCAAAATCTCTGATTTCGTAGACCAGCGAATAAGAGTACTTTGGCCCACAAATTTTCATTAAATGAGACGCAAGGGAAAAAAATTAAAGACCAGCGATTTGAGGGGCAAAAATTAAAGACCAATCCGTGTGAAGGACAATCCGCGCAAAAAATTGTTATTTCCTTGGTAGTAAAATATTTCAACACAAGTTCATAGAAGAAAATTTTGGACAAAAAGTTACTGAATCAGATCGAGTTATCTATTTACTTGATTACATCCTCAATCACGTTTCCTAATGTGTGAATCTGAGTATCTTTATGGGCCAAACACGTAAAAAAAAAAAATTGATAATGAGTTGCAGCAAGGATCTTTGCCTAATCTGATATCACGTTAAAGTATGTGACCATCTCATCAAAAAGCTTAATCTAAGAGTGAGCACACTCTTATTTACTTAAGTATATTCGCAACGAGTTATCAAATGGTATGGAAAAAGGTGAAAAATGAAGAGTAGGCCCGTACATTGTTTTCATAAAGTATACAATATATATCAGATCATATTTTCCCCTCAAGGAAATTACAATAGAACAACTTATACTAGTACATACTAACTATGTTACTCAAACTCTAAAAAAATGCTGCCAAGTGTGTGTTGTTGAAGATTCGACACGAGTGCAGTAGCATTTTTTGAAGGATTATAATAACATACACCATACTAATATTTAGGTTAATTAACAACCCTACAGTTCTTCCTGACCTCACCATCTGATCCAGTTAGAGGGCTAATATTTCCCATCTTAATCATGGAATTAGCAAAGTCATTAAAGAAAAACTTAGAGTCATTACTATAAGTTTCAACTATGGTTTTTGTTGTTGCTATGGCATCATTACTTGAGAACAAGATTTGGTCTGATTCAAGAAGGCCTCTTCCAATGAGCAAATTCTTGAAATAATGATTGTCAAATAAGTCTGTGGAGTTTCTATCAAGTGGGGCTGTGTTATTTCCATCACTTGTGGATGGACACACATTTTGGAGTTCACTCACTAAGGTCGTGTCTAAGGTTGTGTCTGGTGAACTTGTCCCATTGAAGTTTCTTAATCTGCTGTCAAAGGTTGTACACCTTGCTAATCCAATTGTATGAGAACCTACATATTCAAACACTTAAAAGGGTTAGTGCAAGTCTAGTATATCACTATAAAAAAAAAAATAACGACAATAACTTTGTTCTTAAAAACAAGAATCTTCGGTGATCCTATTCAAAAATGAATTAGCAAAAATTATTAAAAAAATTGTTTAGCTACAGGCTATTTAACGATAGATTGATGATTAGTTTCGTAGTTAATTCTGATTTTTTTTTTTTGGCAGTACTATAATGTCTATCTAGCATTAAGTTTTATATAAAGTCAACTAATATATACTGTCAATATAACGTAAAGTTGTTTTATACTATCAGGGCGCTTTCACTATATAAAGTGTTTCAATATGGGTGCAGGTGGCGAAATTTTTAATTACAAGACGAGCAATATAGTTTAAAAGACAATTGCCCCTAACTGCTTTTGTAAGTGGTATTCATTAACTTTTTTTTTTTTTTTTTTTTGGTGTGGGGCGGGGAGGGGGGGGGGTGGGGTGTGTGTTCGTTAACTTAAAAATAAGACGAAGTAACTTTTTACCACTAGATAAAGTACACTAATAAACTAAAACATATTCATTAACTATGAATCGATGTGAGTTAAAATTTTATGTAATGACGATGTAAGAAATATATATAAAATCAAGTTTCTTATATAAGATGAATACAAGTACATTTTTATAATTAAGCATTAGCCGGTAACCTGGTAAAAATAATTGAGTGACTTTGTGGTTAGAAAACAAAGTTGAGTGACTTTCTGAGTGAACTAGCCATGTATGGTTGAGTGACTTGTTAGAAAACAAAATTAAGTGACTTTCTGAGTGAACTAGTCATAGTTTAGTGACTTTTTGGTTAGAAAACAAAGTTGAGTGACTTTCTGAGTGAACTGGTCATAGTTGAATGAACATCTGAGATATTATCTCCATGTTAAATTACACTGTTACTGTAAAAAATAAAAAAAAAAAAAAAAAAAAACTTACGATATCAATGTACATATAATTTAAGTGCTATCTTAATACCATGTATAAATAATTACCTGATAGGCTCACAACATCTGTTATGTTTAATCCAACAGCCTTAAATTTGGAGATGATTGTATTGAGGGGATCAAAAGGTGCTGGAAGCGCAGTGCTTGATCCAGAAAAATTAGCAGCTAATCCATCCCTTCTCCCTAACAACACCTTCCAAAATGGCCCTCCACTCTGAAAATATAAGAATAAGTTAATAATTTGTCTAGTTTCATAAATGATATTTTATGAGGGTTATCGTGAGATGGATAGAATTCGATTTATTCATTCTGAATCTGAGATTTCGAATTCAAGCTCTGAAAATAAAATAAAAAATCCCAATATAAAATTGTCCTTCTCCTTTCCTCCATATATTATAAGACCTTACACTATATGAACCTAAATTAATAGAAACCCCAAAAGTGAGTACTGAATACCAAGTGAAAAACCAAAAAGATATGTGCCCATATCTTTCTACATTCTGAAGATCAACGAACGGATATGACTCTGTTTAACTCTTTGCCACAACAAGGATTTTTAAGAAAGAGTTTAAGTTCAATATAGAATATTTATACAATCAGATTATTTTTACTAGGAATGTAATTTGATGTAAATTGTTTGCAAGTAGTACTCTGTAATTTGAAAAATGATTAATTGACCTGCTATTACATACAAATCACAATTCAATGATAGTGTAAATTCTTTTTATAATGTTAGTCATATAACTTAAAAGTTAAAACCTTTAAAGAAAGAGCTTAACTTCTATACACCAAAAAAAAAAGGTAATAATGCTATTAAATTTCCGTGTCAAAATAACAAAAAGTATCACCGCTAATCTATTTAACGATTGATTAACTACAGCTTTTAAAACTCTTGTTAGCTCAAGCTATTTAGCAACGAATATTCATAGCTAATTCTTTTTTGTACACCTACATGATAATTACATGCAACCGTTCATAAAAAGTGAAATTAGTAACTTAAAAGATAAGACAAGTGACCTGGTTATATAACAGATTAACCTATACTAATAGTGCAAAAATTCTTTACGTCGTCAGTATATTAAATCTTGAATGAATTAAAGAAGGTCTATCTTACCAATAGAACTGAATCCCTTGCAGCTATAGCAATTATGTCTGCACAAGAAACAACTCCACTGCATGCATTCTCAACAGCAGTTTTTATATTGTCTAGTACTTCAAAACCCCTTGCTGAGTTCAAATTGGCTGGAGTGAACTTCTCACTTGTGGTACTATTTCCATCCAACAGCAATGAAGCATCACAACCCTACAATTAAAAAAAAATCAAGCATTAATGGTCCCATTTTAATTATCAATGTATTTTGACACGTTGTAGCATCTGATTTGCTTATGTTTTACATTACTAATTCACTTTTTGTGAACAAGTTACATGCAGTTATTTTCTAGATGATCTGATAGTACAAAAGTTCTTTTATATATTTTAAGTGTATAGAAGTTAATTAACTCGTAGAAAAATGAAGAGTTTGAACATTTTGCATTCTCGGTGTATAAATTTATTATATCATGAAATTAAATCGACCTACAACAACAAGTAACTCTTTATATCAAAATCTGATATGGTAACTTGGAAAATATAGAAATAACCTACCATATCCGGTTAAATTGCACTGGTGATATAAAAATTCTTCACATTGACTTAACTTCAAAAATATTAAAAGATACTAGAATTGGCATCTTGGAGGAACGTTAAAGTTATCTCCGTATAATTTGTTTGTCATGAGTTCGAGCCATGCATGTCAGCCACGGGTATTCACAAGACACACTTTTGTCGAGTAGAGACGTCTAACTGGTCACAAGGCTAGATAAGGTGTCTAACTGACAGTTCATTCCAGCTTTAAGCTGTTAGGGCAATATATACTTGGCCTAATAATAACTTTGAAATAAGGTAAAAATTACCTAATATAACAGGTTAAATTGTACATAAAGTGTATTAATTTATACTGTAAGCGATATAAGATAAATCAAAAATATTAAAACTCACACTGACGAAGCAATCATGGAAGTGAAGACGAAGCAAAGAAGCAGCCATTCTCATTTCATTCTTGATAGCATTTTGAACTTCTTTACGAACAACTCTAAGGAGATTTGGACATGTTTTTGAGTAGAAATCAGGTGTTAGCTGAGAATTTACACCTACAAACAAGATCAAGAAAATCATAATTTGAGAGTGCAAAACAAAGCTACAAGGTTTCTTCATGATTTTTAGCGACCAAATTTTTTTCCTGTTATCTCTATCGATCGACTTATATCAACTGAATTTGGACTCTTAACGACTGAAGTTGTTGTGAATGCATGTCATTGTACTCGAGCCCTAATTTATAATCATGAGCAAGGGATGATTAACAAATATAAAATTCATTTTTATATAAGCTATAGTGGTATGATGTATGGCGGCTCCATTTTAGGGTTTTTGTATCAAATTTAAAATGTACAACCATTAACTTTATTATAATACTAATCACTATGGAAACTGGAATTGAGGAGATGAAGGTTTTAATATTGCATGGTTATGAACTTATGATGGTAACAGAGGCTTAGTACTTATCAGAATACATTGAATTTAGTGACCAGTGACGATCATATATTTTGTCGATCTCCATTGACTTGTAATAGCGAGTGGATTTGGATTTTTAACGATTGAATAATTTTGTTTGTAGGGATATTGGGAATGCATGTTAATGTACTCAAACCTTAATTTAGAATCGTGATCAAGGGATGATTAACAAATATAAAACTCATATCTATTGAAAGCTCTACTTGTTAGGTTTTTGCTCTGATTTTCTTACCATATTTGGATTTTGCTTTCTATATTTTAAGAAAGGGCAAAGAGTTTATCATAATTGATTTTACTTTTCTCAAAAGATTTATTTTAATATTCCATATTTGGGTAATTGCTTTCTTGGAGGAAAAAGTTTTGTATCATAAATTGAAGAATCCTTCTCATACAACACAACACAGTAGCATCCATAATGTAGTCTCTAAATAGTCTCGTTTAGGACTAGATTATTCTCTCAATAGGTTTTATGTTTTTTATATTAATTTTCCCAAACCATAGTAAATATTATGCTTCTTTTAGTATAGTTTTCTTTGTCGTCTAATTTTTGGTTGTTCAAGGTTTGCAATTACTAGCTTCCGCATGACGCCCTGATTATTTCAATCCCAACAAGTGGTATCAGCGCCAATGGTTGAAAGAGATTGAAGATAGGTTCAATGCAGATTCAACTCAAGCTGCAAAGCCAATTTCACGATAATGAAGATTTTATCCGGAATACTACATGTGGAGACGAAGTTTCAGCCATATTTTCAACATTTCTACTGTTGCATCTATAAAAATAAAAATAAAATATTTTTAAAACAATTTAGCCCATAATATTTTAAATCCTATTTTTAACCATGACAAGCAGCAGTGATGAAGATTATGTGAAGAAGACGGATCAAGTTTTGTCAAGAAAATCCAGGCCAAAAGGGGAGATTTGTTTGGGTTTTCCCTTGATTTTCTTAACATATTTGAATTTTACCTTCTTTTTTTTAAGAAAGGACAAAGAGTTTACCACAATTGGTTTTACTTTTCCCAAAAGAATTTTTTTGAATATTTCATATTTGGATAACCTCTTTTTGGAGGAAAAAGTTTGGGACTTCTATAAATTGAAGAATCCCTCTCATACAACACAACACAGTAGCATCCACAATGTAGTCACTGAAGAGTTTCGTTTAGGGGGAGATTATTCTCTCAATATGTTTTATGCTTTTTACATTAATTTACCCAAACCATAATAAATATTATGCCCCTTTTAGTATAGTTTTCTTTGTCCTCTGATTTATCGTTTTTCAAGGTTTGCAATTATTAGTTTCTGCATGACCCCCTAATTATTTTGAGCCCAACACTATTGGTATGATGTATGGCGTTTCCATTTTAGGGTTGTATCAGAGTTAAAATCTACAACCATTTACATATAAGTTTAAGTTATATACACATTGACAATATAAATAAATTTTATACCATCATTTCACATTTACTTTTTTTTTTCTTTTTTTTTGGTACTATCATGTAAAATCTTATTACCACCAACAAAACAAAAGGAATAATACAAAACTAAGAGCACCTGCACCCTTGGCCAAGTGCCAGGATAACAAGCATCAGAACTTCTATCTACTAAGTAACTCAAGAAAAACTATACATTTTTTTTCCTGTTTTGATTTTATAACCAATCCTATCCTTTCCTTTACTATGAATTTGATCTGAAGCACTGTGGAGTTTACATCTTCCTTCAATCCTCGAAATATCTTCCAATTCCTAGTCTGCCAGACGTAATAAATTATTGCACCATACACAGCAGCCACCACTTCCCTCTTCATTCTACACCATTTCATTTGTTTGATGTGTTGCAAGATCAGTCTTGTCTCCTTTTGTGGTAGTTTCACCTCCATCCACTTCATCAATTCAGCCCATACTTCTTTTACCCAAGGGCAGTCAGTGAACAAATGCACATTATCCTCTACTTCTTGCTTCTCGCATAGCACACAGTCTGCATCTTAACTTTGGAATCCCATTCCCAGCATTCTATCTTTAGTCAGCAGCCTTTTCTGATAAGCTAATCATAGGATAAACTTATGCTTAGGCGTAGCATTTTACTCCAAATGAGATCATAGGAACCCATGCTAGCACCTTGTCCTAAAATAGCCAAGTAACTGCGATTTCCGAGTACTTTACGCATGTGTTCAATATGTAGGTGTCATTGTTGTACCATTCTTTGCATACCTAATTTGATCTTGCTAAGGTTCTTCCAAGCACTAACTACGCTACTAGGTGGGACATGAGTCCGTAAATCATCATTTGCTTCATATATATATATATATATATATATATATATATATATATATATATATATATATATATATATATATATATATATATATATATATATATATATATATATATATTCCATGGGTCCACTTGACCCATAAGAGTTCTTTGTTATTGACCAAATGACCCATATAAGTTTCCCCACGTATGCCAAGTTCCATTTCTTCAGTCTTATGTGAGACCCCTTCCTTTTTGGTCCGCACACTGTTTCCCAGATACTAGTGCCATTTTCTTGTCCTCCTCATTCGCCCTAAAGAAAGTCTCTGCATTTCCTATCTACATTCTTTAATACACTCTGTGGTAGTATAAAGACAGCTCCGTAAATTATGTAAAGAAAATAGTATTGAGGTTATGACTTATAGCTTTCCTGCATAGGAAAAATACCTAGCTGAGACTGCTTTGATATTTTCAGTGATCTTCAACACAAGTTGGTGGCAATCCAATTTGTTCCATTTCTTTGGTGATAGAGGCAGACCTAGGTACTTCATGGAAAAGGTGCCTATCTTAAATCCAGTTATTTCCAAAAGCTTGCTCTTTGTTTCCTCCTCCACACTAGCCACATAGATGCTGGATTTATCTAAGTTAGCATTTAGACCAGTGACATCTGAAAAATGTTTTAAAGCTTCCATAATTCTTGTTACGGATGACTCTTCCCCTTTGCAGAAGATCATTAAGTCATCTGCAAAGGTTAAGTGAGTGAGTTTCATATCCTTGCACATAGGATAGTACCTGAAATCTGTTAGTTGGTTCATTTGCTTCAATACCCTACTCAAGTATTCCATAACCATAACAAATAGTAGTGGGGACAAAGGGTCCCCTTGTCTTAGTCCCCTTCTCCCTTCAAAATATCCACAACTGTTCCCATTAACTTTAACAGAGAAACTAGCGGTAGTAACATAAGTCAAAACCAGCTGAATGAATTTCTGAGGAAAGCCATAACCCTCCAACACTTCTCTGATGAATTCCCATCTAACCATGTCATCAGCCTTTCTTAAATCTATTTTCATCAAACATCTAGCGAAGTTTTCCTATTGTAGTGCATAAGTAGGTCATGGCACATTAATACATTATGCACAAGTGATCTGCCCTTTACAAAAGCTGCCTGTGTATCATTCACTAACAATGGCAATACTGTTACAAGTCTAGTACAAAGCAATTTGGAGATACATTTATATATCACATTACAACATGATATAGGCCTAAATTGACTTGCATTTGTAGGGTTGCTTACCTTTGGGATTAAGGAAATGATTGTAGCATTCAGCTGTTTCAATAACTTCCCAGTTCTGAGGAATTCCTGTATAGCATCACACACCTCTTCTCCCACCACACTCCAAGCAGCCTTGAAGAACCCACTGCCATAGCCATCTGGCCCTGGGCTCTTATTCACACTTATGCCAAAACATGGCATCTTTGATCTCTTTATTAGAGAAGGGTTGTAACAGCTTATACTGCTGTGTCACTTGCACATTTGGCCCCTGGTTGAAAAACCCAGGATAAGCTGGACACCTTGAGCCTCATGGATCTCCTAGTAGCTGTTTATAGTATTTGACAAACACCTCAGCTATCCCAAAGTAGGATCACTTTGCATTTGATTGTTCTCGTCTGGATTTGACACACGTATTTAGCTTGAGTTTCTTTTGTTTCAAGATGGAGAAGAAATATCTAGTGTTTGAGTCTCCCATTCTTATCCAAGTTGCCTTGCTCCTTTGGATCAAAAACTCTTCAGCCAGTTTTGTTGACTTCCCGTATTGATCCTTAGCCTCTTCTCATCTACTTGCAGTACGTCTCAAGAGGAGATTTTTGTAACTCCTCTTGACTCTTTAACAATGTTACTCATCATCTTCTGCTTCATTAACAATGTTTCTAAATTTTTGGAAGTGCAGTTGTTTCAAATTTTTCTTCATCATCTTAAGCCTCCTGACAATTTGAAACATCTTGTATCCCCTTACTTGGCATCTCCACCCCTCTTCTATTATGGTATTAAAATCAGGATGTTTACTCCATATGTTGCAATATTTGAATGACTTCTTTTGTTTAGTGCCTTGTTGCAGTGCTCTGACCACTAAGGCACAATGATCACTTATTGTTTTAGGCAACACACTTGTGGCACATGGTGGCATTATGTCCATCCATTCACCATTCACAAACACCCAGTCTATCTTAGAGAAGATTCTGTCAGCCTTCTTGTCATTCCAAGTATATTTGCTCCCAGAATTAGGCATTTCCACCAGTCCACATTTATCTAGACATGTTTGGAAATCGGTCACGCAATGATATCAGCAGTTTTTAGTTTGTCTTAAATCATGTAGTACGAGTTAAAGTCACCAAGTACCACCCGCTGGCCATGCTCCTAAAGTGCAGCAATTCCATGTATTTCCACAACTCTTTCCTTTCTTCCTTCATAATGAAAACATAGACAAAAGTTGCAACAAACTTATTTTGTCCAGACTTACTAGTTATCAGACAAGTCAGAGCTTGGCCTATCTCACTTTGTTTTTCCACCTCAAACCAATCTGCTCTCCATGTTACAAGTATCCTTCCATTGTAGTGTGATTCATGGTTACTCAGATACTTCCGACCTCCAAATAACCATGCTACTGCAGACTCCACTTTATTAATTTTTACTCTAGTTTCTACCAAACATACTAATCCCAGCTCCAATTTATTGCAGAGGAGCTTGACCTCCTGCTGCTTACTCCGGCCATTTAGGCCTCTCACATTCCAAGTCATGAACCTAACCATCCCAGGAGGAGACAAAGCATACCCATCCCCATTTCCTACATTTCCCTTGCTTGACTCCCCTACTTCTTTCTCCGGCTGCTGGAATGAGTTAACAACTTGCACTTGATTGCCTTGGTTTTGTGAGTTAGTGTTCCATCTTCCACCCTTTCCTTTAGCATAGGCACCTCTAGTGTGTCCCCTGTATTTGTATGGTTGCCAATTTGTACCACCTTGTTGTTCTTTCCATTCTCCACCCATCCCTTCTTGTTGTGTGTGATTGACCCCATTGCCCTTTTGTTACTTGGTTTCCCTCTACCTCCTTTATCTTTACTTCTCGGTTCTAACGGTTTGTTTGTGTCCTTATCTGGACTATTTCTATTCAAGTCTTCTCCCCCCTTCCCCATCCTCCTCCCCCTTCTTTTTGGTTTTCCTACATATCTCCTTATTGTTGCCATATTTTTTGCACATCTTACACAATGATGGCTTCCAATCATAGTTAACTTTTTGCTCTATGACGTTGCCTCTTTCATTCTTAAATAGGATCACTTCTGGTAGATTTACATCAATTTTCACTTCCACTAGTAACCTAGCAAAGTTAAGTCCATCTTCCTTTCAAGTATTTCTATCCACCATAAGAGGTTTACCAATCAAACTGCCCAGCTTACTCAACCCCTTAGGACTCCAATACTTAAAGTCAAGCCCAGGTAATTTAATCCATATAGGCACAGAGTAGAGTTCTTCCCTGGTAAACTCCATATCAGAATCCCAGGCCCTTACAATTAGGGGTTTGTTGTCGAAGTGATAAATTCCCACCTGTATCAACTCATTTTTCGCCCTCAGCATTATCAAACCTCACCATCATTATGCCATTGCATCATCACTACCTTGTTTATACCGTGTTTACCCCCACATCCTACGTATGAAGCCATTTAACTTAGAGAATGGGGGATGTACTACTACATATGTTTAATTCTTAAAATTTGTGATTTTGAAAAAATGACAACGTGGTATGTTACAACATACCATAATATAAAATGGTGGTGTACAAATTTCTTATACTAACATTATATATATATATATATATATATATATATATATATATATATATATAAATTAAAGACCTTATCTATAGTGCCAATCACTGTAGAAAGTGAGGAGATGAAGATAAAATATTGCATGGTTATATGGCATAATGGAGGCTTAGTACTTATCAGATTATATTGAACATACAAAGCATGTTCATGAACCAGGGACGTTTTGATAGTTTAGAGGAACTATTTAATTGGATTCTAATTATAGTGCATGATAAAATAACTTTTCCAACATTCTTTTTGTGGTTTCTTATTATGCACATTAATTAGTGCGTAATTACGTTGAGAGCATGATTATTATCTTTAGACTACAATAGTTGAATGTGCTTCTTTAGCTGGAAACCTTGCATCACCTAAAACCGCCATCGTGCACCAAAACGTTGACTTTCTCTTTTTAATTCTTTCGTAGAAAAAAATTGTCCTCAAGGGATATATAATCGTTGTGAACCAATTGAAGTGTGATCGTGGCCTCTAAAGCTTAAACTGTGAGAGAGTGCCACGTTTTATTTACTTATGTATGTCTTTAATTTTATGACCTACTTCATATTCATGGGAAAGCACATTGAAATTCTATTTAGTTTTAATAAACTATGATGGCAGTAAAATTTGAAACCATGACCTCTATTATTGAAGTGTCTGACCCATCTCATCTAAAAGCTTAAACTATTAGAGGTGGGTGAGGTTACGGGGAAGGGGGGAGGGGGGGGGGGGGGGAGGGAAAGGGGTGTGGGAGCGGCGGTAGGGTTGGGGGTGGGTGAAGTGTTGAGGTTTGGGAAAAGACAATCAGCATGAAGCGCCACTTATGAAACTGGTTTTTCTTACTACATCACGGAAGTCAATTTCTTGATTTTTAAAAACCTTATTTTCTTAGAGAAAACATTTTAACCAACTACACATGTAAAAATTGAAAAATGTTTTCTTTCATACCAAACACACCCTAAAGGAACACAATTTATTTCTCTTTATTTTCCTTGTTTATAAACATTACATTAGAAGAATATCTAGAGAATGGGTTTCAAACTTATGAAGGGCCCATTTTCCGGTAGAAACGCGGGAAGTGCACAAACACCCTATTTTGATCGCGCCATTTAAGTAATACCCGCCTTTTGTGTGTGTGTGTGTGTGTGTGTGTGTGTGTGTGTGTGTGTGAGAGAGAGAGAGAGAGAGAGAGAGAGTATCCACTTAACGCCTGAAGGTTGGTAACTTTAGACATGCGCGTCTGAAAGTTTGGCGGGGCATTTAATTATAGTTGATCTTTTAGTTTTAAAATTGAAGGGAGGTGATTCAAGTTTTAATTATTGAGTAGAGGTGACTAAATTTGATTAGTGATTAAGGGGCTTTGAGCTTGCCCAATAGTTTCATTTTTGACACTTTGGCCCTCTGTTTTATTTTTAATACTTTACCCTTAAGTTTTATTTTTAACACTTTGACCCTAAACTTTACTTTTAATACTTTGCCCCAAAGTTTTATTTTTACACTTTGACCCAACCACTATAAACCCTAAAATATAAAAATCTGGAAAAAAAAATCCTCTTCAGCACCGTTTTCTCCATTTTTGTTCTTCCCATCTCTTCGTCTTCTCTTTTCGTCTTTGCTCTCTTCTTCTTCTTTCTTAATTTTCGCTTTCTTCTTCTTCTTCTTCTTCTTCTTCTTCTTCTTCTTCTTCTTCTTCTTCTTCTTCATCTGCCATTGCTCAAGAAAAAAAATCATCCAATTTTACAATTTTTGGATTGAATGTCATTGGTGTAGCACTGGCTTTACTTCATAAGTGCTTTCCGGTCCATTGGTAAGTTAAACAATACTGTTTGTTTCAATTGTTCATCTGGGTATAGTTGTCTTATTTGCTGATTTTCCCAGATTCGTAGTTACAGTAGCAGTATAGTAGTTGCAACAAGTTCTAAAGTTGCTGTATAAGAGCTTCTGAACTTTTTGCATGTTTGTTGTAGTCTAGTTTCTGCAAGAGTTGTTGATAAATTATGAAGTTGTTGCTGTGATTTACTAATCATTTGCAACATTACAAAAAATGTGAATAAATAATTTACAACAGCTGTTGTACTTTATGCAATAACTGTGAAATCTGTTGGAGAGCTCCTACTCTTTCCAACAACTGAGTTACTTGTTGCAACAAGTATGATACTTGCTGCATCAATTACAGCAGCTGTTGGACATATTTTACAGTTGTTGGATGAAACAGAGACTGAAGCTGTCTCCAACAAATAAGTGAGTTGTTGCAACTAGTAACCTACTTGTTGCAACAAGTATGTTATTTGTTTCAATAAGTCACTTAGTTGTTGCATTTTGTTGTGAAACAGACAAAAACTGAAGCTGTCTCCAACAAGTAATCCAGTAGTTGGAACAAGTTAGATACTTGTTGCAACAATTCATATAATTGTTCCATTTTGGTATGAAACAGAGACAAAGACTGAAGCTGTCTCCAACAAATAAGTGAGTTGTTGCAACTAGTAACCACTTGTTGTAATAAGTCGATTATTTGTTCGACAAGTCACTTAGTTGTTGCATTTTGTTATCAAACAGAGAAAGCGAACTGTCTCCAACAAGTTACCAAGTAGTTGGAACAAGTTACATACTTGTTGCATCAAGTACGTTAGTTATTCCAACAAGTCAGATAGTTGTTCCATTTTGATATGAGACAGAGACAAAAATTGAAGCTGCCTCCAACAAATAAGCGAGCTGTTGCAACTAGTAACCTACTTGTTGCAACAAGTCAGTTATTTGTTCCAACAAGTCACTTAGTTGTTGCATTTTGTTATCAAACAGACAAACTGAAGCTGTCTCCAACAAGTTACCAAGTAGTTGGAACAAGTTACATACTTGTTGCAACAAGTACGTTAGTTGTTCCAACAAGTCAGATAGTTGTTCCATTTTGATATGAGACAGAGACAAAAACTGAAGCTGTCTCCAACAAATAAGTGAGGCATTGCAACTAGTAACCTACTTGTTGCAACAAGTCAGTTATTTGTTCCAACAAGTCATTTAAAGTTGTGATTAAGTTAACTAATTTGGGTCCAAAATTATAGGAAAAAACCACTCAATTATGAACTTAATCATAAATTTAAGTGGCCTTTGGGCTTAGGGTGGTCAAAAGTCAATGCCTTAGAGTAATTTCAACACTTGACATTCAAGCGTTGTAATTACTAGTTGTAAACTTTGAACATCCAAGCTCAAAGGCCGCTCAAAATTGTGATTAAGTTAACTACTTTGGGTCCAAATTTAAAAAAAAACCACTCAATAATTAACTTAATCATAAATTTAAGTGGCCATTGACTTGTGCTGGTCATGACTGATTTTCTTAAAACAAAATATCTTCAGGCACCATTAATGGGGGACTCAATAATAATAGGTGTTGATTGCCATGGTGAATGGATCGAGGTGAACAATCGATATATTTGGCGATGGAAGGGTAGTCACATGTTAGAGATGATAGCGATGACTGTCCCAAGAGATGTTGAGTTTAATGATTTTGTGAACTTAATCATTAACTATTGTGAATTAACTTGTGAATCTAAAGACCTTGTCATCACTTACATGCATAGCTCTTTTGAAAACCAGAGGGTCTTGCCTTTTAAGATAACCGATCAGGTTCGTTTGCATACTTATTTGAAAGATGTAGCTAGGCCCATTTTAAGGGTATACGTGGTTGGAAACCCGGTCGAGAACCATAATTTAGCTCAACACCAACAAGATGTGTTAAATGATAAATTGGAAGGAGTGGATATGGATATTCCAGATAATAGAAGTGCGAAGCCCTATGGAAGTGGGGGTGAGCAGATCCTTATACCCGAACTTGCGAGTAATACACCGTGTGCTGCACAATCGTCAAAGTCCAGCCATGTTCAAGATGATGAAACAGGTTTTTATAAAGGAATGTCATTCAATTTGCGAAGTGTGTATTGCTTTAGATGTGAACATCTGAAGAGTAAGTGGTGGCCAAGGGATGTGAAGCTTTTAAGTTCTAGCAAACACGGAAAAAGGTGGACAAAGAGGGCTATGCGGAAAAACAAATGCTCCTTATGCAAAACGATTGACACAAAAGAACAACATGTCCAAGTCTAAATGCTCCATAGTTGTAAATTGCATTGTGTTGTAATAATAGTTATCTGTTGGATCTTTATGACAGTTTAATGTTATTCTTTCTTAAAATGGTAATTTATATTCTTGGTGATTATGAACTTGGTTTATATGATATGTTATTCGTGTTCAAATGACTAATGTGTATATTCTTGTTAATAAATTGTTGTACAGTTACCAACAAGTAATGAATTTGTTACAACAGCTTTGTAACTTGTTGGGTTTTATCCAATAAGTAACAGGACTTGTTGCAGCAACTAGTAAGTCGTTGAACATATTACAAAAAATCGGAGTTTTTAAGCAGATGCAACTAAGTTATATGTTGGGTTTTTTCTAACAAGTGGAGTGACTCAAGTTTTAATTATTGAGTAGAGGGAATCAGCCACATTTAGTGATAAACAATTGGAATCAACCATATTTAGTGAAAAACAATGGAAATCAAACAAGTGGAGTAACTTGTTACAGAAAATGGGTAACTTGTTGGGTTTTATCCAATAAGTAACAGGACTTGTTGTAGCAACTAGTAAGTCGTTGAACATATTACAAAAAATTGGAGTTTTTAAATAGATGCAACTAAGTTATATGTTGGGTTTTTTCTAACAAGTGGAGTGACTCAAGTTTTAATTATTGAGTAGAGGGAATCAGCCACATTTAGTGATAAACAATGGAAATCAAACAAGTGGAGTGACTTGTTATAGAAAATGGGTGACTTGTTATAGAAAATGGGTAACTTGTTATGTTTTATCCAACAAGAGTAAGGACTTATTCAACAACTTACTCGGTTCTTTGCAATAGATACTACAATTCTGCATTGATACCACACTTTGTAACAAATACTATATCTATTATATGAGATACTACTTGGTTCACCCATATTTAGTGATCAATAAAGGGAATCACTCATATTTAGTGATAAACAACGGATATCGGCCACGTTTAGTGATAAACAATGGATAT
This sequence comes from Lycium ferocissimum, assembly GCF_029784015.1. Lineage (NCBI taxonomy): Eukaryota > Viridiplantae > Streptophyta > Magnoliopsida > Solanales > Solanaceae > Lycium > Lycium ferocissimum. The sequence continues at coordinate 20,318,230 of NC_081351.1, forward strand.
CGACAACATTTAGTGATAAACAATGGAAATCAAACAAGTGGAGTGACTTGTTATAGAAAATGGGTAACTTGTTGTGTTTTATCCAACAAGAGTGAGGACTTGTTCAACAACTTACTCAGCTTGCTGCAACAAATACTACAATTGTTGCAACAGATACTACACTTCGCGTACTACACTGCTGCCGACGGATACTGCATACTGTAACAACGTATACTACTTAGTTCACCCATATTTAGTGATCGATAAAGGGAATCGGCCATATTTAGTGATAAACAATGGATATCGACCACATTTAGTGATAAACAATGGATATCAACCACATTTAGTGATAACAATGGAAATCAAACAAGTGGAGTGACTTGTTACGAGAAAATGGGTAACTTGTTGTGTTTTATCGAACAAGAGTAAGGACTTGTTCAACAATTTACTCGACTGGCACCGCGGATACTACAATCTTTGTGTGAGATACTACCACCATCGCATGACGATATGCATACGTTTAACAGATCCTACTTGGTTCATCCATATTTAGTGATCAATAAATGGAATCGGCCATATTTAGTGATAAACAATGGATATCGGCCACATTTAGTGATAAACAATGGATATCGCCCACATTTAGTGATAAACAATAGAAATCAAACAAGTGGAGTGACTTGTTACGGAAAATGGGTAACTTGTTGTGTTTTATCCAACAAGAGTGAGGACTTGTTCAACAACTTACTCGATTCTGCGCGGATACTACGATTCAACTGCAGCCGGATACTACATACCAAATGCAATGATTTACTTAGTTCACCCATATTTAGTGATCAATAAAGGAAATCGGCCATATTTAGTGATAAACAATGGATGTCGACCTACATTTAGTGATAAACGATGGATATCGACCACATTTAGTGATAACCAATGGAAATCAAACAAGTGGAGTGACTTGTTATAGAAAATGGGTAACTTGTTGTGTTTTATCGAACAAGAATAAGGACTTGTCCAACAACTTACTAAGCTTGCTGCAACAGATACTACACTTGCTGCAACAGATACTACATCTGTTGCAACAAATACTACTTGGTTCACCCATATTTAGTGATCAATAAAGGGAATCAGCCACATTTAGTGATAAACAATGGATATCAACCATATTTATTGATCAATATATATACTTAAGCAATTTGATGGTGTTTTGGGTCAGGATAGATGATCAACTAGGTCCAATACATACTAAATGGAGTGATCATTGGAGTGAATTGATGTGAACTTCTTGATTCAACCACATTTAGTGATAAACAATGGAAATCAATCATATTTATTGATCAATATATATATCTACTACAATCATTAGTAATTTGTTGCAACTTCTTTCCACAACTGTATGATCTGTTGCAACAGATTAGTAACTTGTTTAAGCAGATTCGTTACTTGTTGGAACAGTTAGTAACTTGTTGAAAGCAGTTAGTAATTTGTTGCAACTTCTTCCAAGCTTGTATTATCTAATGCAGCAGTTAGTAACTTGTTTAAAAGCATTAGTTACTTGTTGGAGCGGATTAGTAACTTGTTGAAACAGATTAGTAGTTTGTTGCAACTTCTTCCACAACTGTATAAACTAATGCAACAGATTAGTAACTTGTTTAAACAGATTAGTTACTTGTTGGAACGGATTAGTAACTTTTTAAACAGATTAGTTACTTGTTGGAACGGATTAGTAACTTATTGAAACAGATTAGTAGTTTGTTGCAACTTCTTCCACAACTGTATAAACTAATGCAACATATTAGTAACTTGTTTTAACAGATTAGTTACTTGTTGGAACGGATTAGTAACTTCTTCGATAGCGTATGACTTGTCTCAAACAGAGTAGTAGATTAGTAATTTTTTGCAACTTTTTTAACAACTGTACTATCTGTTGCATTTGTTGCAACAGCATTCATAAATAATAACAAAGACAAAAAAAAATTGTTCAAGTAGTAATTTGTTAAATACCAACATCGGGGCTCCAAAACTTTATCTATCACACCAGCTGCCACCGCCCCTACCGCATCCTCGCAGCTGAGTTGTCGCCAATAGAGTTTCGGGCTTCATCATGTTAGTGCGGTAAGCAAATGCTCAATAAAAGCAAGTGAATACGATCCGCATGCCATTGCGATTTCATTGCGGGGAGGTTCTCCTTCAAAGCGCAAATTTTCAAGCTTCGTTGAGCGACTTTTGAGTAAGTGTTCAAACATGCCACTCTGCTTGATATAACCGGCCATAATTCAATGGTATTGTTGAATGTGGATGAAAACTCATCATCTTGGATTTTGGGGACGTTGCGATCATAAACATTTATCACCCCCTCCTCAATTATGAATTCGAGGGTAACAAACCTATTCGACATTTATGTTCATGATGGTAAGCATGCTTTTGGCACCAACTTCCACTCGCGACCACCTTTGGCTGGTATAGTACCTCTACGATGGCGATAACATCATCATCCAGTATAAAATCATTAAGCATTTGATTGAATGGAATAGCTTCGGTGTGTGCTTTCATCAACTACGTGTTCGCTTGAGCATGATATTGTAGAAGTTGAGATCCAAGATTATATCGTGAAAGCATAGTGCTCAGTGAAAGTGCTTTGACTCACACGTATTAGGAGCATAATTTCATCAACATACTGCATTAAAAGTATAAGAAATGTCAGTCACCTGAACAATTAAGTGAGTTATTGCAACAAGTGTTCACTTGTTGCAACAAGTATTCCACTTGTTGCAACAACTAAGTGAGTTGTTGCAACAAGACCAATACTTGTTGCAACAAGCGTTCCACTCGTTGCAACAAATATATAACTTGTTGCAACTAATACAACTAAAATAAGACTTGTTTCAACAAAAATAATTGTTGTTTTCAAACTTACACGCGACCACCAATCTTCCATGCTTGTCATTATCCACAATAAGTCATCGGCCTTAAATTCATGCAATTCATGCAACAATCTTTCAAGCTTTTTCATTTTTTGAGCATCTGCATGCTTGTACACATTTACCTTTTTAAGATCAACAACAATGACTGCCTTGTGGGGTGTAGAAGATTTCTTGACCTAACATCGGCAAGTGCCTTGAAATTGCTTTTCCCTTCTTGCTTTAACGGAATAGGAGTATAGGGTGAGTCGAACTTCTTGGATGGATTGACACTTGCTCTTGGATAACAAACTACTTGTAAGAAGTAGAATTTGTGTCTTTTTGTGCCTTCACCTCCTCAACATTTTTTTATCAAATCATCCATTCGCGCTTGCAATAGGTGCATTCGCAAGCACATTTCTATGTGTCGGCACCAACAAAGGAAAATCTACCACCAAATCCACCATAACTAACATCTTCACCAATTGGAGTTTGTTTACCGACATCACCACCAATTGGAGTTTGTCCACCAACAACACTACCAATTAGAGTTTGTCTACCAACATCAACATCATCAACTATTATTTTTTTCACCGGCAATTTCTGTCGCAACATCATCAACAGCAGGTTGACCACTAGCAACAACACCACCACCACCAACATCTATCACAACTGATTCCCTTTTGATGGCTGTCACTCCAGCCAATTCTAATTTCAACCCCTCAATCATTTTATCAGGAACAGATTGTAAGGGCATAAAGGAAGCAAGGAATGACATCTCCAACTCTTGTACTGTCGGTACAAGTCACGGGTGCACAACCTACAACAAAAAAGTAGATATATTAAAATGGTCCTAAATCATGAAATGCAACAGATGACTAGGTTGTTGCAACAGGTGTCATACTTGTTGGACATTGTCCAACAGATTAGTAACTTGTTGCAACAGATGTCATACTTGTTGGACATTATCCAACGAGATGACTAAGTTTATTCTATATACATGTCTTAAGGCTTACCTCTTCCAAAGGAGGGTTAAAAAGATCACACTCAATCTTGTGTTGCTCTTTGCGATCGACCCATCTAAGCTTTCTTGGAAAAGACACGGGCGGTAGTCCTTCACTTGTTGTCAGAGGTGAGGAATGGCTTCAAATGCCCAAGCCTAGAAAACAAGATACCAGCAAAATCAGAATGATGATAGAAATACAAAAAGTACAAGAAATTGACATTGCAAATGCTTTACCATGAAAGCCCTATAGATTATTTGTTTTCCTTGTTGGCTTAAGCTCTTTCGATAAATAGTCAACAGTCGACTTGAAGCTTTCCGGCCCCCATCCATGGTTGTTGAATGACTCATAGTCCTCTGCAAGTTTAAGCAAACCAAGTGGTATGTTGAGACTTGTATCTTTTACCATAAGAACACAGTGCACAAACCAAACTAAACACAAGGAATCGCTTATGCTTTTTTAAGATGGTTTTGAATTGCAAATCTACAAGCAACTTATCTCCTTTGTAGCTTTTTCCAACTAACTCCACCAAATCAGTTTCACTCTTATCTTTTCCACCCTTTCTTACTTTCTTAGCTTCTTTGGCTGTCTTGCTAGTCCGGGCCGGCTTATTCAATACAACAGTAGGAAGCTCACAAGGATGACATCTAAGGCCAGTAACTATGGCAAACTCTTTCAAGCCAAAGCACACCGCATCCCACAATAATTAATCAAAGCTCATCCTTTTCATACGAAAGAATTCTACGCTTCATAAGCCCATATACCATTTTCATTTGAAACCGTGCACCGGTCTCTTGACTGAGATCCAAACACACCCAACTTGACTTTTTCTAAAGAAATCCTCTAACGCTTTTTAAGAATTAGCCTAAACATATCAAAGTTCTTGCCCATTTCGATTTAACTTAGTAAGATCAACGGTATAATCATTATTTTCATTCAACGGCATCTCTCTTTGCATCTTGTCAATACTGAAAACCTTGATAACCTCGTCAATGGAAGGTCGGTTATGATCTATGTCCAATCTACTAGAAGATTCTGCAATTAAATTGGCATTCACACTATTTCTCTTCTTTGTCCTTAATTCAGCTATGAACGTCGACAAGTGAAGTTTGTATTTTCGGAAGCACTATCCTTTTCATCATCTTCATCCACTCCATCTCCTTCATCTACTCCATTAGTTTCTTGACTCTAATTCTTCTTCACTTTGTTCATTTGTATCTCTTTGCTTCTCGCTCTGTGCTTCCTCTCTTTACCGAGGATTGATTGTCGATTTTGCATCTCTTTCCTCTATATTTTGATTCAACAATAGATTTTGCTAAATTAGCAAGATTCTCTAATGATGATTGCACTCTTTTTTATTATCTCTATTACCCTCGGTTGATTTCTCAACTTTTCTTTTGGTGGAGACATTTTATCTACACACGGAGAGAAAAAAAAAAGCCTGATTAGTGCATCATTCGAAGTAAACGAGATAATAAGAAGTGCAACATTTGATCAAACAAAATACAACAAGTAATGAGAATTCCCCAACAATTGAAGAATTTGTTGCAACAAATGATGTAAGCGTTACTGCAACAAGTGAATAGGTTGTTGCATGTATTCTTCATTGTTGAATAAGGGATTAAGTTGATGGATATCTTCTCTACAAACACAACCCTAATAGCTGAAGCAATGTCCAATGTATTTATAGTTGTTGCAACATATTGTATACTTGTTGCAACAAGTGTATAACTTGTTGCAACAACTAAAAATCATGGACATCTTCTACAAACAGAACAAAAAGCTAGAAGCTAAGTCAACAGTTGTAGTTGTTGCAACATATTGTATACTTGTTGCAACAAGTGTGTAAGCTTGTTGCAACAACTAAAAATACGGTGGATATCTTCTACAAGCGACCAAAAAAGCGAAGCTATGTCGATAGATTTGTGGTTGTTGCAACATATTGTATACTTGTTGCAACAAGTGTATGTTGACACAATTTTGTCACTTTCTTCCGAAATATTTATTTGTAGCTTCTAATATTTTTGATAGCTTAAGAACAATTATTTATATTTTATTACAATTTAGCTTTTATTAAATAAAAGGATTTTTTTTATTTTTCCAACTATAAAAAATTGGGTATTGTCATTATTA
>NC_081351.1:20324342-20338735 GCF_029784015.1 Lycium ferocissimum
GAAAAGCGTCCGGTAAAGTGACCGGATGGGAGAAGTGAGAACGCGCGATGACATTCGGGGCGGAACCGGAGTAGCGCTTGTACCGGAGTGGGCGGAGGAGGCGCTTATGTGCGGAGGGCGGCGAGGGCGTCTTTCGGTCCCGTGTGGCCGTTGGGCCCGTATAATCGTTGGCCGGGTGGTCGTTGATCCCGGTACATAGCCGTTGCATGTGGTGCAACGCGTCGGTAGTGTCTGTCCACACGGTCGGCCACCAGCCGTCGTGTGTGGGTGGCGCCGTCGATCGAATCCCACCAAATCTGGTTCGGAAGTTTGTCCTTGTTATTATTATTTTATTCATTTTCACATTGTATGGAAGCCACGTGGAGCCCCACTTTATAAATAGGGGACACCCCTCCTTTGAGGGAGGGTTGGCTCCTTTACATTTCAAGAACATTTGTAAGAAAAGAATCTCATATGCTCTCCCCTTTCATTTACTCGGCCAGCCGTTTTCCTTTCAGGATTATTGCTAATCGTATGTCGGTGCCCTTGTCAAGATCTACGTCTTTGGCCGCTCCGTGGAGAACCTCTAATCTCTATTTCCTTTAACACATACGTCGAGACAAACACGTATCCCACAACAAATTCAATTGATTACCCAATTTCGGGGTAAACAAACTAAACAAGTGCTTTGCCAGACGTGTGGGATTTAGAGTTAAATTTCGTGGAATAAATTCAAAAGTTTGTTTTCTCTTTTCTCACTTTCTATGTCTCTTGTCTTTTTCTCTTTAATTTGTTTTTTAAACAAATAAAGATTTAAAAAATTTAATTTATTGGGTTCAGAATGAGCTATATATACATATTAAGTGAATTTTTAAGATAAATACATAATCTAGACAAAGCTATTAGATTCTATTGAACTCGTAAATTTTATTGTAGCTCTACCACTGTCACCATCCTCGCCTCCAACTCCTGCCCTTACCAACTTTCTTGGTGGGTAAAGGAAAACAATACATGATACTTCATCCTGATTATTTCCTTCTTATCCCCAACACCCGGCTTAACTCCATCACCCTTACACTCGCCTCTTATCCTACCCAATAGTATTTGCCTAGATTACAAGCATATAAATATATTTGCAATAATACATAGTTCTTGCTTACTTAACAAATCCCAACAAATAAGTAAGAAAAACATTTATTTCTCTAAATAATAATTTTTGTGAAAAATATTTTTCTTCGCATCAAACATGCCTAAAAGTAATTATTTCCCCCCTTTTAACAGTGTGAAGGACATGTTTCACGAGTTTTCAGTGGGAGCCACCATCCAACTTGTCTATTAAGGGCAAGGAATAAAATAACAAACAAAATGAGGTCCAAATTTCTAGTGTGAGTCATTGAGCCCAAGTCTTTAAAAAGGTAGAAAACCACATGACTTGTTGAGAATCAATGTCTTCTTAAAAAACCACAAAGTTAACCCCAAGAATACACAACCCTTCTAAAAAGTTGTTCACTCTCTCCTCTCCACTCTCATTTACAACTTCTTCTTCATCATTTTTTTCCCATCTTTGATTCTTATGAAACATCAGTAGTTCTTCGTCGCGCCGCGAAATCGTGCATTCAACTGAATCTGTTAAGGTCAAATATTGAATTCATCTTTCTGACTTTTCAACATGTCGAATTATGATTTCTCTTCGTCCAGAAACTCATGCGCTTGTCATTGCGTCAAATTCATAATGATTTTAGGGGTCCTAGCTGTGATCCTCTGGCTAAGGGTGTGTTCGGTGTGGAGGAAAATGTTTACCAAGGAAAATGTTTTCCTGAAAAAATATGTTCTTGGAATATAAGTAAATTTCTACTTATTTTCTCATGTTCGGTTGGGTAGTGAAAAATAAGTGAATTTCTGATGTGACCAATGTATATAGGTTTTTCTACTCTTACTCTGTCAAATTATATTAAAATTTAAGACGGGACATGGCGGAGCTCCAGCTTACCGAGCAAATGACCTTACATAGGAGGTTATGGAGGACTCAGATTAGGGTAGAAGGCTAGTAGGTAGTCGCAGTTTTGATCTATAGTCTATTGTCCTTTGATGCTTGCTACTATATGTTGTTTACAGTACTTCGATTATATTATTTATGTTGTAGCTCTTGCTTCTTTTCGGGCTTGCTCTATCATGGCTTATTCGCTTTCTTAAGTTTCATTTTCATCAATTTGAAGTGCTTATGCTTATCTGACCTTTTCTCATTGTGTTTTCTCTTGAGCCGAGGGTCTTTCGGAAATAGCCTCCATCTTGAGATAAGGGTAAAGATGCTGCGTGCAACTTTCTGCTCACTGACCCCACATTATGGGATTTCACTAGGTACGTTGTTGTTGTTGTTGTTGTACTATTTGAGAGAATCAAATTGATGAAATGAGAGTTCTTTCAAAATCTTAAAATTAAAATAACAAAGTGAGAAGTATTTTTGGATTTTTCTAATAAAAGATAGATGTTGGGATAATTTGAATTGGCAAGATAAAATAATTATAATAAAATCAAAAGTTTATTATTCATTTCTCTATTTAATGATATGATCGCTTATTTCTAATACAACCAAATCATATAAAAGTAACCAATTAAAGACACCTCTTTCGATTAGTGTGGTTAATCGATTAAAAGTGAAACAAAGACCTTGTTTAAAGAATGATTGCTTATATCTAATTCAACCACTCCACGTAATGATAATATATTAATAGCGCCACTCTCGCTTATACTATCAATATATTGTCAGTTAGCCAGTGACACTAAACAATAATTGATTAATAACACCTCTTTTGATTAGTGTAGTTAACCATTTAAAGTAACGGCTTCAAACAAGAATTATCTTAGTTGAGTGCACCAAGTGAACAAAAGCCTCTTTCAATTAGCCTTTGCTAAATCAATAAACTTATTTGATTCAATCCCTTCATGAGAATAGGACTAAAGAAATAAGATAAAGATCCCTCAAATCGATAAACTATTTGAGTCAATCCCACTATGAGAATGGGAATGAAATAAATAAGATAAAAATTATTTAAATCAATAAATTTGTTTAAATCATTCTCTTCTCCCGAATAAGAAATAAAATAACAAGATAAAGATTTTGATGAATAGATTTAGTTATACCCAATAATAGATATAATTAATATCAAATACCTTGGTGTATAAAGATGATAAAGAGAAAACCCCAATATAAGAAGAAAATAAAATTAAGATGTTTATAATAATAACTTTATCAAGCTTCATCTAGTATCCCAACTAAAGAAAATTACTCCATTATGGAGTAAGAAAAACTAAATAGAAAATTAAAAGACTAAAAATATTTTTTCTAAAAGAAAGAGACAAGAGAGATACCAAGACCAGTTCTTGTTTTTCTTACAATTGGATGACCTTTAAGACAAAAATGTCTCTATTTATAGCAACAACAATGCCCCTTTGATTGCTTCTACTTTGCCCAAAGTAAGTGAGATTACTTTGGCCAAAGTAAATGAGATTACTTTGGGCAAAGTGACTTCTTTTCTTCATTTCTCACATGTGATATTGGCAAGATGACATGTTCCATATTGGCCAAAGTAGCTTCTTCCTATTTGTCACACCCCTTTTCGCGCCCGAAGGACACGAGTTTTATTATTAAAGGGTTTTTCCAATTGAAGTGACATTTTGAGAAGGGATTATTTATTTATTCAGAGTCGTCACTTGGAATTGAGTTTTAGTCTTCCAAGTCACCTTATGAATCCCTAATCAAAAGGAAATGACTCTTTTATTATTGGTCCGCAAAAACAAAAGTCCGGGTAAGGAATTCTGTTAACCGGGGAGAAGGTGTTAGGCATTCCCCGAGTCCCATGGTTCTAGCACGGTTGCTTTTATTGACTAATATTCAGCTTAACTATTTTTTTGGATAACCTTATGCATATGAGCCCTTGAATGATTATGCTCGCCTTTTTTATTCACTTTAAAACTTGTTTTATTATATTAATGTGTGGTGTGCTGGTAGCAATGCTTTCCAATCTTACTACGAATTTTGATTTGTTTCGCGCGCCTTTTGAGGCATTCATGGATTGTTCCCCCTTCATGTGCCTAAATAAGCATCTAGCGTACTTAAAGTCTATCCATCCCAATTAATCGACTTAGAATATGGTGAGTAAATTTTATTTGAAGCGATTCAAATAGCGTAAGCGCTTTTCTCGAATTTATCATCAATTATCACTTAATTAATTAATTAACTTCTATTTTCTATTGATTTGGGTCGTAACCCAACAAATACTCTTTCGAGTATCCTTTTTTATAATGGGTCTTGAAGTTATTCGCAGCCCACCTCGCTCACTAACAAATTGATTGTTCTGCTCTTTTCTTTTATCATTGACAACGTGGTTTGAAATAAATTTGCATCTCATCTCGCTCTCTCGTAATTAATTAGTTAGGCCTTGAAAGTTAATAAAATTTAAAAATTAAAAATGAAAGCAAATCAAAATAATCAATCTATGAATGGAATCTAGAGAATATTATTGCCTAATATTTAATATCCAATCATGCAAACTCAAAGGGCCATTCTCAAAATATTAACACTCATTTACAGGCACCAAAAAAAATACGACGCAAACAGTAAAATATTTATATCTCTATCAAACTTAATTGTTTCCACAAAACTAGAAAACATGCTTAGAACCCAATCCCCTTATCAAGCCAAAGAAGTAAATTTATAACTAATCAAATAACCGAACACGATTTCTAAATATTAATCCACGTCGTATGTGTTTTCAACCATTTGCTCGCTTAAATCACGGATCAATAGAGAACGTTTTTAGTCTAAAAAAAAAGATTCTTAATTTTTCATGTTTTCAGCCAAATCAACTCTTGCTTCTTAAATCTGAACTCTCATGCTAATAATCAAATTAACAGTGCAAAGAAATTAGCAATCCACCTCAAAATGAAGCTAACATGCCAATGCATTAAAGTTAGTTATCAAATCCAATCAGCACTAATAACGGAATCTCAAAGAAATGCATTCATTCGTGGTATATTTAAAAGCAATGGAGTAAAAGACGGACCTTTAATGGAGTAAAGCCTTCTTCAATATAAAAATAAGGTTCTATATAACTGTGTATGGTAGTGTACAAAGCATGATTTTGTTTGATATTTAATGGTGAATGAAGAACGTGAGAGGAAGTTTTTCTTTTCTTCGAGTGAATTGCGGTTGTTAAGTTGTGTGTAGTCTAGGTCTCCATATTTAGCTTTTTATAGGTGTCTAGTCTAGGAGGATTTTGTGTGTGTTATTCCTTTTTCCTTTTTCTAAAATGTTCATATGAATAAAAATATCTTTGAAGGATGAAAGGAATATTTTCTTCCCAAAATGAAATGTGCTTTTTTGTGTGGATAGGGTGGAATTTTGCCAAGTGGCGGGCTATCATTGGTTCCATTTTTTATTTTTCTTTTCCATTAAAAGGATATATAAAATACCAAAATAAATATATCAATCAACTACTTTTAAACCAAAACTAAGCAAAAATTAAATAACTAGACTAAAGAAAAATCCAAAAATATAATTAACTTTAAAAAGAAACTAGATTAAAAACCTTTTTTTTGTAATTTTTCTTTAGATTTTAAAACACAAAACTTGTACTCTAAAAATAGTGAATTTTTTTTTTAAATAAACCTATCAAATAAAATAGAATAATCGACACATTGAAATTAAAATTAAAAGAAATATTTAGACACTTGAAGGTAAAACACCCCGGGGAGGGTAAAAAATCACGTGTCTACACTATTTTCATTGATTTTTAGTTTCTTCTTTTCTCCTTTTCCGTGTGTTCTTTTTCCTGTAAGATTTGTTAGAAAAATGCAAGAATTGGATATAATTATTCATGTTTTAATTTGAAATCTTATTTTTATATACTGAAATTACATGAATAATTTATATCTATCAAATTCCCCCACACTTGAACTTTTACTCGTCCTCCGGGAACGGAATTTCTAAAAGAAAGGTAGAAAATCATGTGTTTTTTTTTAAATTATTATTACTCTTGTAAAATAAAAATTTAATCAAATAAAATCTTCATACTACCAAATTTATAACTCTTCTATACCTATCACATCTTTACCTTGTTCCTGTTTTTATTTTTATAAAACAAAAACTGCATCTTCTTGATTTTGGGACTTCTCTGAAATTGATAAGTTTATGATCATCTGCACTGAGTATTTTTCATCTTTTGTCCATAGTCTTGCCCTTTATGTTTATTTCCACTAGTATAGAGTAAACACTAATTTTTGAAATCTTTTAGGACTTTTTCTGGCTTGTAATGTTGGCTTCAGGCTGATAGGGTAAATGTTATATTTGTAGTGACTTGCCTTTTCCATCTTTGGAGCAGAATATTTCTAAGATCAGGCTCTCCCAAATATTTGCTATTTATATATTTTTCAACTTTTCATCTTTTTTATTCTTCTTTTGTTTCTCTCTCTCTCTCTCTCTCTCTCTCTCTCTCTCTCTCTCTCTCTCTCTCTCTCTCTCTCTCTCTTTTTTGAATAATTCTGGTTCTTTTTCAAAATAAGCTCCAAACTTATTTTCTGAAAAAGGACTTTTCAAATCATAAGCATGAATTTGTGTATTTAAATTTGGGCAATATTTATGTGTCAAAAGGAAAAAAAATAAGTTTTAGGCTTCAAAATAGGTGCTAGAGATTAATTTTTTTTTTCTGGTGCAATATTTAGAAAAGGTTGAGGTAAAAAAAGAAAGCCTAATTTCATTTTTCAAGAATCAGTATTGTCTAGAATTTCTCCTCAAAAGACATTTGGGACAAGTTCTAGCATAAAGATTGTGAATTCTACTTGCTTTTGACCATAACGCTTCTCAATCTCAGGATGTCCAGCCAAGTGTTGAAGATGTATGTTCTTGCCTACAAAAATAAACTCACAAACAAAGACGTTATTTGATAATTATAGAAAATATATATTTGATATAGGATGACAAAAATTTAATTTTGATAAATTAGCATTTTACAAGAAGATAATTATAACAAAATTGTATGTAAAGATCTTATATATAAATAAATATATATATATATATATAAATTTATTTATATATAAGGTTTTATAGTTTTGTAAATAAATCAAAACTCTTTTTGGCTTTCAAATATACAACTGCCGAAGAAAGCTTGAAAGAAACTGCAACAATAAGTTCATTTATTTACTCTGTTAACTTTCACAGCCTAACTTAAGTATAAACTAGAAAATTACTTATGCCAATGATAAATTTGTTAAAAATGCAGTTGATTGACCAGTTATTCAGGCATGCCAATTTTTATGGAATTACTCCTGCATAAGTGACATTATTTTTGCAAAGGCCATCATTTTGCATTCTAGTCTTACATTGATTTGGATATTAACCAACTCAATTAATCAAGTGCGTTTTCACTCACTCTCATTGGACTTACAAGGCTCCATTGCTTCACCCTCAATGGCTAAGGGCAAAAGAAAAAAAAATAACGCACTAAAAAAAACACATAAAATTAAAGAAAGAAATAAAAACCAAATATATAACCAAAAAAAAAAAAAACACAAGAAAAAGATATATATAAAAATATATTCTTCTACCCCCCCCCCCCCACACACACTCTTAAATTGTGTCGTACCTCATGAAAACTGCAGGTTAAAATAAGAGGGTAAAAAAAGAATCTACTCTAAATCTTTTTTTTTTTTCTTTTCCTCCGAAAATTTGTGAACTCCACTCCTAATTGTAAATCAATTTTTTTTTCCTTGTGATTTCTTTTGAAGTTAATTTGTTTAATAATATCATAAAATATATTTTTCTCAAATCCCGCTTTTTCTTGAACTTATCTTGAGCGGGCAAATAAGCATGAATGGTAATTCTTAACTCCATACGCATTTTTTAAGAATCGTTCCATGCATTTTTCCTAAAATTCCTCGATCACAAAATCCACAAAGTCATAATAATCAAAAGAAATTGAAGAAAATTTATCAAAAAGATATTTATTAATTTCATTTATGCTTATGCTCTGTTCATTCTCATTTTCTTGCAAACTATCCAATTTATGTTGATAAGAAAAATTGTGTATGCACTCATCACCTGCTGATAATTCAAATTCAACCAAACCTTTATTGTAGGTCATCTCCACTAGATTTGAACCTTTCTATTGAGTGATAATCTTTTTCTCATAAGGTTCGTCTTTTTGAGTTGATTCATTCTCACATAATGTTGTTTCAATTTGTTCCCCAACAAAATTTAAGGAGTTTACAATACTTACTAAGTGATTTATTTGCATTGTTAAAGTTCACCACGGCTATTTGATCCTGTGCATGTTTTTCTTCTATCTTTTTCATATAATTCTACATGGTCTCTTCAAAGCTTTTGTTGTCCTCTTGAGGTGGTTGACTCATGTGGCTTTGATTCCACATAGAATTTGGGTATTGCTTATATTCCGGATTGTAATTATAACCATAAAAATCATTACACGTGTAAGAACTAGAAACATCATGAGATTGTTTATAAAATGAATCAAAAAATATAGGATTACCTGATTGGCATTCATGACTAAGTTGACTTCCACCACAATTTTCACAAATAACAGACCTTTGATTGATTAATTTCTCAATGTCTTTAATTCTCCTTTGATTGATTAATTCTTCAATCTCTTTTAATTTTTTAGAAATATCGTACGAGATTGTGTTACCTGTTTGGCATTCAAAGCTTTGGTGGTTGCCTCCACAAAAATCACATGTAACTGACCTCTGACTTATTTTATTAATTAATTCTTCAAGGTCTTTCAGTCCCCCAAAATCACCATATGAGAAAGTGTTACCTGCTTTGCATTCATGACTAAGATGATTTTCACCACAATAATCACGAGTAACTGACCTTTGGTTTATTCTAATTGGTCATGATTCAATGTCTTTTGACTTATCGGAATCACCATATGAGAACTCATCAAAGAGTTCACAATCATCTTCATATTCATAAATAACTGATTGGCAATTCAACGTCTGATGGTTCCCACCACAAAGATTACAAGTGGTAATCACTTGACAATAATTTTCATTAAGATTTTTGCGTGGTTGATTAAGATTCATTTTGAAGGTGAGTAGAGTGAGTATCAAGAGCTTCTTTCTTTTTTTTCAAGTATTTTTCTCTAATACTTGGTAGGTATTAAAAAAAAAAACTACTTGAAAACAGTTAAGAAAAATATTTTAAATATAAAAATGATAATATATTTATATTATTATGATGACAACAACCACTATAGCTGCAAGTTTGTCCGCTAATACTTGTCAGGTATTAGAAAACAAAGTATTTGAAGATCCAAAAGAAATGAAAAAAAAAATCTCAAAGTAGTAATAAAATAATTAATCTGAAGTAGATGTTTACCAATCTCCGGCAACGACACCAAAAATTTGACGAGGCCAATGTGTATAGGTTTTTCTGCTCATATTGTGTCAAATTATAGTAATGTTTAAGATATCGTCCCACATAGATTGGAACCACCTATGCTACAGATTTGTATTATCTTTGTTACTATTTGAGAGAATCAAATTGATGAAATGAGAGTTCTTTAAAAGTCTTAAAATTAAAATAACAAAGTGAGAAATATTTTTGAATTTTTTTAAATAAAAGATAAATGTTGGGATACTTTGAATTGGCAAGATAAAATAATTATAATAAAATAAAAAATTTATTATTTATTTCTCTGTTTAATGATATGATCGCTTATTTCTAATACAACCAAATCATATAAAAGTAAACAATTAAAAACCCCTCTTTCGATTAGTGTAGTTAATCGATTAACAGTGAAACAAAGACCTTGTTTAAAGAATGATTGCTTATTTCAAATTCAACCACTCCACGTAACGACAATATATTATTAGCACCACTCTTGCTTATATTATCAATATATTGTCAGCTAGCGACACTAAAAAATAATTGATTAATAACACCTCTTTCGATTAGTGTAGTTAACCATTTAAAGTAATGGCTTCAAACAAGAATTATCTTAGTTGAGTGCACCAAGTGAACAAAAGCCTCTTTCTATTAGCCTTTGCTAAATCAATAAACTTATTTGATTCAATTCCTCTGTGAGAATAGGACTGAAGAAATAAGATAAAGATCCCTAAAAAAGATAAACTATTTGAATCAATCCCTCCGTGAGAATAGGACTGAAATAAATAAGATAAAGATTATTTAAATCAATAAATTTGTTTAAATCATTCTCTTCTCCCAAATAAGAAATAAAATAACAAGATAAAGATTTTGATAAATAGATTTAGTTATACCCAATAATAGATATAATTAATATCAAATACCTTGGTGTATAAAGATGATAAAGAGAAAACCCCAATATAAGAAGACAACAAAATTTAAGATGTTTATAATAATAACTTTATCAAGCTTCATCTAGTATCCCAACTAAAGAAAATTACTCCATTATGGAGTAAGAAAAACTAAATAGAAAATTAAAAGACTAAAAATATTTTTTTTTAACGGGAAGAGACGAGAGAGACCAAGACTAGTTCTTGTTCTTCGTACAATTGGATGATCTTTAAGACAAAACATGTCTCTATTTATAGCAACAACAATGCCCCTTTGATTGCCTCTACTTTGCCCAAAGTAAGTGAGATTACTTCGGTCAAAGTAAATGAGATTATTTTGGGCAAAGTGATTTCTTTTCTTCATTTCTCACATGTCATATTGGCAAGATGACATGTTCCATATTGGCCAAAGTAGCCTCTTCCTATTTCCATTGATTTTTAGCTTCTTCTTTTCCCTTTTCCATGTGTTCTTTTTCCTGCAAGATTTGTTAGAAAAATGCGAGAATTGGATATAATTATTCATGTTTTAATTTGAAATCTTATTTTTATATCTTTTGAAATTACATGAATAATTTATATCCATCAATTTCTTACTTATTTTATCATGTTCGGTTGGTTGGTGATACGCCCAGATTACACCTTAATATTAGGAGTAAGCGGTCGTTGTCAAATATAGAACCCAACAAGATTGGGGTCGAATCCTACAGAGAATACAATGAAGAAATATACTTGCTTAGTGTAACGCTCGACTATTAGTTTATATTTCAAGGGAGAGGGGAATATAATAATGATTGGTTTGAAGTTTGGTCATTAATGGCTAAGGGCTGTTGTTATAAAATGTAAACTATTGGTAAAGGGACTAAGGTTGTAGTTCCAATGGAAAGTAATGCGCTTGGGTATCAAATCAACTTATTCATATACGTAGATATAATAGACCATGGGTTACTAAATTCTTACTAAAAGTCTTCCACCAAATTAACAAATTTCATCACTAAGCTTTTCCAAGCCTTAGAATGTTGCACATGAGAACACCCATTTATTCTCAAATAGCTTACCCATTCCAAGTTCAAGCTATTAGATAGGTGTAAAACCCCAAATTATTGCTACTAAATCTTTTCCTAACTTACACTATCTTTTCCAAGCAAAGTGTAAGTAAATAGACACAAAAAGTGTTTGCAACCATTAAAAGACATTAAAGCTTGAAGAGTTAATAGAAAACATCTTTAACACATCAAATAGAGTATGAATATGAAACCCAATCACATAACTAACACATTTGGTCCCACAATCTTAGCTAAATGATTTGGCTACTCATCTTCATTAAATGCCAAACAAAGATAAAGAAAGCATTCATAATGCTTACAATGATTTAATGCAGAAGATGACGAAAAGTGTGAGAATCTTCACTACCCAACAAAGTTTGCCTTTAATGCTAATGGAAGACAACAAGTGAAAGTGGAGACAATATTCAATGTGGCTCACAAAAAGCTAGGACTAGTATTTATAGAAGGAGGACAAAAAGTGCAAAAGTGGCTTTTAATGACATCCTCGGACAAAGCATCGTCGCATCCTAGAGTATGCGACCACATATTCTCCGCAACTTCAATGCTCTTGACAGTCGATATGCGGCCGCAAAACGAGCTTGCGGTGCCACATGGTCTTCGTAAACTTGCGCATTTAGCTCCATTCCTTTGGTTATTCTGAGGATGAGTATGCGACCGCATACAAGAGTTTGCGGTGCCGCGTAGTCTTCGCAAACTTGCGCTTTTAGCTCCACTCACTGGTTATTCTGAGGATGAGTATGCGACTGCATACCAGAGTTTGCGGTGCCGCATACTGAACGCATATTCAGCTCTTTTCCTTCTTTTTATGCCATTTTTTCCTTTTTGTGCCCGGAACTCAAAAATTCTAAAAACACACAACAACCTAGTAGAAATACTGAAAAATACTTGTAAAGACTCTTAAAAAGGCATAAATAGTGGATGTACAAAGCCTAAAATCCACTTATCGATTCAGGAAAACATTTTTCAAAACCCCCACACCCACACCCACACCACCCCAACCCCACCCACGCTTCACCCCTCAACCAAATCCCACCCCCACCACCCAAATCCCACCCTCCACCCCGCAACCAAATCCCCCCTGACGAACCACCACCCTCCAACCACTTTATCTTTCACCGACCCCTACCTCCACACCAATTTATGATAAATTACGCAAAAAGTAAATCTATTTTCTTTTACCTTTTCTACTATTTTCTTTTTGGAACTTGGATGTATATCTCTCTCTTTAGGAGAGTTACTTTTCTCTAAATAGGAGTAACATTTATTGTGTATTTTACGATGAAGTAGGGGAAATTAGAGATTTGTAAATGTAAGTATGAACAAGTTTTTTTTTTTTTTTTTAATTTTAAGTAACCATAGGCGAAGGGAGGAAAAAATTATTAAAGGAAGTAGCAGATTAATAGAATGAAAAAAAAAAAAAGGAAATGTAAAGATTACAAAGGATGAGGAGGAGGTCGATTGAGTGGAAGATTAATGAAGGGAAAGAGAAAGAAAAAGGAGAATAATGAAATGAAAAAACTAAAAAAAGGAAAGGGAATTGAGGGTTTTCTTTTGTCTTTTCCTTCTTATTTTTGGTTTCATTACTTTTTTCCTTCATAACCTTTTTTCCTTTTCTTTTACTTGAATAGAAGAAAAGTTCATTGAATAAAAAGTTAAACAATCTAATCAGAAATAAATAATCGAGTCCTTAGATGCATGAATAATTATAGTATTAGACTAAGATAATCGTGTATTCGTAAAGTTGAATTATTTTTTGACTAAATTTATAAATAATTATTTTTTCTATTAGGTGTTTCTCCCAACCGCGCGAAGCGCGGCAAATTCCCTAGTAAATAAATAAAAACAAGTGCATTAGTCCTTGGGATTACTCTTTATTTATTTTTTATTTTTCGAAAAAGGGTCAAAATACTTTTTGACCCAATTCGAAATAGACCATATATACCCTCGTTTGCATTTGGTAAGGAAAATACCCTCGCCATTCCATCCAAAGGACTGAAATTTCCCTCGCGTTAGCAGTTTGTTGAAAAGTTGACGTGGCATGCCCACGTGTAAAAAAACTTCCACGTGGCCATCCACGGAGGGTATATATGATTTATTTTGAATAGTTCAGGAGTATTTTTGACCCTTTTTTGTACTTTGTTTATTATCATGTTTAAAAAATATTTTACTTTTTTAGTTAAAATAATTAAATTTTAAACTTATCATTCACTCTTAAATCTTTGCAAAATACTTTATAACTCACACAAAAGTATATGACATATTTTAGATTACACATTTAATACGTAATATAATTTATTTATTTTTGGTTAAATTCCGCATTTAATCAAATATTTGCACATGAATTAGAACAGAAAAGAAAGTTGAAGGGTTATTTCTGAAAAATTAAATTAAAGGACGCCTTGATGTGCTTATTTCACTAAACATGTTTTTTCATCTGTACAACAAGTAATGAATCGCGTTAGATCTCGAGTTGATTGAATTTCTTAAATTAGGAAAGTAAAACCACCGACGCGGTGGGAGAGTTGGGAGTTGAAGATGATGGTGACTAATCTATTCCCCCCCCCCCCCCCCCCCCCTACGCTTGGTGGTTTTACTTTCCTAATTTAAGAAATTCAATCAACTCGAGATCTAATTCAATACTCGTTGTAAAGATGAAAAACATGTTCAAAGGAAATAAGTACATCAGGCCTCCTTAAGTTAGTTTTTTAAAATAACCCTTCAACTTTCTTTTCTATTCTAATTCATGTGCAAATATTTGATTAAATGCGGATTTTTTTTTTAAAAAAATTATTACGTATGAAATGTGTAATCTAAAATATGTCATATACTTTGTGTGCATAAATTATTTTACAAAGATTTAAGAGTGAATGATAAGTTTAAAATATAATTATTTTTAACTAAAAAAGTAAAACATTTTTAAACATGATAATAAAGAAAGTACGGAAAAGGGTCAAAAAATACCCCCGAACTATTCAAAATAGATCATATATACCCCCCGTGGTGGAATGGAAGTTTTTACCG
>NC_081351.1:20338835-20459279 GCF_029784015.1 Lycium ferocissimum
ATGAGATCCAAAATAGAAGAGTCATTGACCTCAAGTCTTTAAAAAAGTAGATAACCCCATGACTCGTTGAGAATCAATGTCTTTAAAAAACCAAATAAATTTAACCCCAACAATACACGCTTCACAAAAAGATTGTTCACTCTCTCCCTCTCTAGTCTCATCTCCAATTTCTTCTTCATCTCTTTGTATCTTTGATAACAATCCTCGACTACCACTGATTTGCTTTTAAACATGTCAGATTACGATTTCTCTTCCTCCAGAAACCCATGCGCTTGTCATTGCGTCAAATTCATAATGAGTTTAGGGGTCCTAGCTCTGATCCTCTGGCTAACTCTTCATACCACAAAGCCCAAATGTTCCATCGGAAATGTTTACGTGCGAGGCCTCGACAAATGGTCAAGTCCAACAACAACGGGACGACGTGGGATAAAAATCTGTCGTTTCAACTCAATCTGAAGAACAAAATGAAGGATAAAGGCATTCTCTACGACGACATTACACTTAAATTCTATTATGGTACAAACACTAGTTACCCTATTGGTAATTATACATTTGATGGATTTAAACAAGGCAAAGATAAAGAAGCTTCTAAAAGTAGCATGATTGAGACTCATAATATGCCATGGGATGATGCAATTAAGGCTGTTTCAAACGGATCTAAGGCAATTTTTAGAGTTGATGTGAGTAGTAGAATTAAGTACAAAATTATATTTTGGTATACTAAGAAATATCATTATTTTGTGGAGAATAAGGTTGAAGTTGATGATACTGGTAAATCTAGTGCACAACAACTTCATTGTTGTTTTGGGGTTTTTGGACTTACATTATTTGTTTTATCATTTTTACTTTAATATATTAGTCTTGGGGTTCATGAAGGAGAAGAATCTTTTGACTATTTAATTTAGAGTACTTTTTTGTCATTCTCTCTTTCCAGGTTGTAAAGGACTTGTTCCTAGAAATTGCATTGGTTAATGTTCATATTTTCCTTTCTTTTTTAACAATTATTATTGTTGGGGATTAGGTTCTCCATGACCTGCAAATATGAGTTAGTCCGTGCTATATACCATCACTTGTAGTCTCCATCCAAAGCAATTCAAACAATCCTTTTGAAATATTGTAGGAATTCCCTACACACATCTAGGAGCACCCCTTCCTGCATATCCAAATAGGACCCTAGTAGGCAGGTCGACGTCCTATGAGTCCGTGTCCTTTGTATTCAGCTACCGATATATGGTTACTTGAGATTTTTTGAGATTTTTTTAGTACTTAAGTACTTCAAATGATTGTCCTCTTAATTGAGGTCTCGTCCGATATGTTTCCGAGCTGCTTTCGCCTGATAATATTAGCATACGACAGAAAGCCGATGTAAAAGTAGTCTTTTAAATGAGGAAACACCAGACAGACGGACCTCTACTAAAATACACGATGGTACCAATTAAATGAGGCGACCAAAAATAGTACGCCCCGTGAAATTTTTACAAGTCAACTAGATTGATCTAGTAACTGGAGCTTTATTAGAATTGGGCTAGAGATGAACATTATCAAGAGTTGGACTCACCCAATTACTTGAATTATTCATGGCCTATCCAAAGCCCACTTACCACAAGAGTCAGATGCGTTTGGATTTTGGAGCAGATGAGTTAAGATTCTTCACTTTGGAAAGGAGAACATATTCCCCAATTTTATTTCGTTTTCTTTTGAAGAATTTAACTTATATATTGATAACGTAAAGGATATTTACATTATGACTGTATTAATTTTCACATGGTGCAGGTAATCTAGCTTTATTTTTAGGTTACTAAATTCACTTTTTATGAACAATTATGTATTTATTTTTAGGCGATTTGATAATTTAAAAATTACTTTTAACATTATATAAGTGTAAATACAAAAGTTACAATTTTTTGTGCAACTCCAGTATATCACTCCTGTGAGATTCTTTGCGTTAATATGCGATGGTAAAAACCATGCATAGTGTTGTAATTACCATTAGCCTGGGGTGATTAATTAGTGTTTATTCATTAATTAAAGACACATTATTGTTGCATCTTGTGTTGTTAATGTAGAACAAACACTTATATTAAAGAGGTAATCTCCAATTATTATTTCTAATCTTCACATAACAAGAGCTACAACGCCTTATTTCTCTATGAGAATGTGAGGCAATTGCTAGGTGCATGTATATTTGGAGGAAGTGATGTAATTATGGTCCAACAAGTTGCTATAGACGTCCGACATGTTGGGAGAAGTAGATAGAAGCGCATTTAGAATCTAAAGTGTCGATGAATTCAGATTGAGTAATAACTTCAATTGAATTCATAAAATCCATCATCGATCTGTTTTTAAAGAAAACTGTAATAGTGAATATATATCATAGACCAGGATGTAGAAAGAGTAAATTCCCTAAAAAGGTCACTCATGTATTGAGAATTTGTCTTCTAATATCACTTTTGTTTCTTATAGGACTAGAATATCACCTAATTATCACTATTTTCTGCAAATTATACTAAACACGCAAAACTCCCATATCCTCCTAGTTAGCATGCCATGTCACATAAAATTCTATTTTCATAATAATAAATTTATTTAACTCATCCAATCCATTTAACTCAACTCAATCCAAACTCATTTAACCAACCAACCATATCTTATACGCATATAAACCAATTAGAAAACATCAAACAAGCGTAACATGGTCCCAATTGCTGTATGATGTTAAGGGGTTAGCGGAAGCCAAAAAATTCATAGATGCCAGTTTTTCCTATAGTTCTCATTGTTGTCACAGACATAAAAAGCTATGGTAGAAGAACTCAGATTTGAGTTGGGACTTGGGAAGCAGTTGATAAACAAGTGAACTAGCTAGATAGCCCACGGGTACGTAGTACCTGATTCAAGCTCAATCCCTAAGGAATTAGAGGTGTTAAATTGACGAGTTAGATTGATCTAAACGGATTAAAATGGACTGATTTAATAAATAAACAGATTATTAATTCATTCAAAAGTTACTTGGGTTGAGATAAAATGAGTCAAGATGAGCTAAACAATAGTCATAATCATCCAACCCCCCACACCCCATATAGTTTTGATTTCTTTGTTTGTTTTTTAATAAGTTATTTAATCAACTAATAATTTTTTTAATGGTTTCTAACAAGGCTAAATGGGTATAAGACATGGGTTGGGCGGTTAAATGAGTTTGGATCGGGTTGAGTTAAATGGATTGGATGAAATAAATAAATTTATTATTAAAAAAATAGATTTTTATGTATATATATATATATGTAATAAGAGAGAGAAGAAAGGTTGTATGTTTAATATATTTTGAGCAAAATAGTGATAGTTGGGTGATATACTACTCCTAACAGAAACGAAAATGATATTAGAAGGCAATTCTCAATACATGAGTGATCTTTTAGGGAATTTACTCGGCGAAGTATAGCCTTAGCCTATTAGGTATACAAGTTAGAATTATGCTATTAGCTTTTGTTTAGACTTCATTTCCATACTAGTAAATGTATCAAATATATATAAATATTTAATTACGAATACAGTAACTAAAATGAGTTATAAATTTGATAAAACATTCAAAACCTATCAGCTTTAGATTAACTTCGATTACGAAACGATCTTGACTTTATAGCTAGGCCAGTAAAGGCTTTGCCTTAGGCCCCATTTTTGGGGGCCCCAGTTTTTATCAGAATAGGTTAATAGTGTTTTAAAAAATATTTGAATTTTCTAGTAAAAATAACAATTTTTTTGTAAAAATTAAAAGTGGGAATGGGAAAATTAACTTGGGCCCTTATTTTTACAAAGAATGGGTTTCTATTGATCGTGAATGTTGTTTATAATATAATCAGACACTTTGGTATTGATAATTTAGACTTACTTTATGAATTAAAAATGTTACGGAAAATATAACAAGTCAAAAATAATATTCTAATTGATATACTTAGTTGGATAAAAAGACTTGATTCTTTTTCAAATGCATCTATTGCTTTTATACAAAATTATGTTAAAAGTTGCTTCAATGGAAAGAACTTTTTCAAAATTAAAATTTATAAAATATCACCTAAAATCAATAATGTCTCAAGAGATAGCTATTTTATCAATTGAAAAAACATTATTATAAAGAATCATTATAAAAAAGCTAGAAAGATATAAATTATATTTTTAAGCTTGGGCCTCGATTAATTTTTGAGCCCTCCAACTATGTTGAGCCGCTTCTTCTAAATTATATTTTAGATTAAGCTAAATGCGGCCAATTAAATGAGGTGGTCAAATTAGGGCGGCCCATGATTTTATTTACAAATCAATAGCTTGATCTAGTCTCGAGCTTTGTTAGAGGCCAATGAACTTATGTTGAGCGAAACGCGATAGTTTTCCTTATTTACAAAACATAACGATATATTACAAAACATGACGGATATATATTTTTCGTTTTTTTTATTTTTTTCGGAAAATATATATTTTTTATAAAAAAAATATTTTTTATATATATTTTTTTAAATATTAATTTTTTTTTTTTTCAATGAAGCCAAAATGAAAATGTGTATGTGTGAGATTTTTTAATATAATTTTCATATACAATTTTGACTATTGTATGATTGTTACAATGTTGTTGTAGTTGTACCATTTATATACAAACAATGTGAATGAAATTCTAAGTCTTGGTCAATTTCATTAGCATAAAATTTTAAGCATAATGTTTAAGTCTTGATTTTATTTACAAATTATATACAATGTTGTTGTAGTTGTATTAATTTTACGAAATCTAACATGATAAGCAAGATACAAATTTCATATTGTTTTCATACACACAATTTTGAGCGGAGCTTTGTACACATTTCATACATTTTTTACACTAAATTTTGAGCTTTTTAAGATGAACATTATCATAGAATTGGACAAAAAAAAAATATTAATTTTTTAAAAAAATAAAAATAAATTTTAAAAAAATATTTTTTTCAAAAAAAAAAAAAAAATATTTTTTTAAAAAATAATTTTTTAAGAAATAAAAAATAATTTAAAAATAATTTTTTTTTTTAAATATAAAGCATGTTTTGTATAGGATTTGTAATGTTATGTTTTGTAAATATAAAAAAGCTCCAAATATTATGTATATATATGTCATCTTGGACTCAACCCAATACTTGAATTATTCTTGGATCTTATTAAAGATAACCTCCAAATATTATATTAGATCTTCAGATAACAAGAGCTGCGACGCCTTAATTCGCTATGAATTTGAGGCAATGTTGCTAGGTGCATGTATTTTTGGAGGAAGTGATGTAATCATGGTCCAACAAGTTGAGATAGTTGGATGTGGGGAGAAGTAATGGATGTGGGGAGAAGTAACTACAAGCGAATTTAGAATCTAGAGTATCGATGGATTCAGAATGAACAATAACTTGAATTCATAACCCATCATTGATCTGTTTTTTTTTGTTTTTTTAAATATAGTGTGAATGTATATCATAGACTAGAGCGAAGCTATAGTATTATTAGAATGATGCTATTAGCTTTTACTTAGACTCTGTATCCGTATTCGTAAGTTTATTAAATATTTATAATATTTAGTTACGAATACAGTAACTGAAATGAGCTATAAATTTGATAACAATTTTCAAAATCTATAAATTTCATATTCTAGGTGGCCAAATTAGGGCGCCCCATGAATTTTTTACAAATCAATAGCTTGATCTAGTCTCGAACTGGAGCTTTGTTAGAACTGGGCTAGAGATGAACATTATCAAGAATTGGACTCAACCCAATACTTGAATTATTCTTGGATCTTATTAAAGATAACCTCCAAATATTATATCAGATCTTCAGATAACAAGAGTTGCGACCCCTTAATTCGCTATGAATTTGAGGAAATGTTGCTAGGTGCATGTATTTTTGGAGGAAGTGATGTAATCATGATCCAACAAGTTGAGATAGTTGGATGTGAGGAGACGTAACTACAAGCGAATTTAGAATCTAGAGTATCGATGGATTCAGAATGAACAATAACTTCAATTGAATTCATGACCCATCATTGATCTGTTTTTTTTTTTTTTTAAAAAATGCAGTGTGAATGTATATCATAGACTAGGGCGAAGCTATAGTATAATTAGAATAATGTTATTAGTTTTTGCTTAGATTCTATATCCGTATTAGTAAGTTTACTAAATATTTATAATATTTAGTTACGAATACAGTAACTGAAATGAGCTATAAATTTGATAACAATTTTCAAAATCTATAAATTTTATATTCCGACTCCGATTCTAAATATAGATGCTATTGCTCATAATAGAAAACAGATTTAGAAGAGACCAAACTTAAACAACAGTGAAAGCGAGTGAACAATATTAATTGTATTCTTGATAAGTGCATTAATTCTGAGGTTTATTATTTGATATTTTTAAAGACCAGGATTCTCAAAAAGTCTTGGTCAACTCCTCTTGTCCAATATACTTTCTTTATCTTATTATCTTCGAGGCGGTTGAAACTTCAAAGTAATTAAACAGCAAGTGCTACGCCAGGAGTGTGGGACTGACAGTGAAATTTCGTGGAACCATTCAATAATTTTGTTTTATTCTTTTTTTTTTCAACATGTTTTATTCTCTTTCTCACGAGTCACAACAACATTTTTTAACATATTTTGAAAACAAAATTTCAAATCCCAAATTCTGGCTAAAATCTGTTTTTGGGCCAAGATCTATGTTTTGACTTTTTCAAAAGTTTTAGAAACTATCCCAAACTTTTGTATTTTATACAAAAGCACCGTCTATTTATAACTCAACTAATTATCTATTTATGACTTTAATAATATTCATCCTCCATTAAAAGTATTTATCATGTTTAACGATTAAAAGCGATGTCTTATAAAGTGAACGAGCTAAGTTGTGCCCAAACAGTAGAAAAATAAATCCTAAGGAAAATTGCTCTGCCATATCTAGAAATCTGTTGCAAAGATAAAAATGGATCTTTGTATTGTAATTTGAATTGTAGTAATAAATGTGTTATTAGCAGTTGTTATTAAAATATCATGTTCTGCATAATTTGAGACTAGCAAATATGTATGTTTTGTACAATTGGGTATTCTTGATAATTTTTAAAACTTATGGGTATAAGTAATGTATCATGTTTCCTAAAACAAAAAGTGAAATATGTTTTAAAAATCTATGGCCAAATACATTTTCAAAACTTGAAAAACTTCACCCAAATAAATTTTTTCAAAACTTTTTTGGGAATCTATGGCCAAACGCTAGCTTAGTTGATAGTCCACTCATTGAAACAACAAATATAGATTTGAAAAACGGTAAAAAGACACGTTAAGTAAATACTTGGTAGGTAAAGTTTCACTTAGAAAGAAGAGTGTCAAAGGAATATTTACAAGTTAAGAGAGGCAAAATATGTAATAAGCCTAAAATCGAAAAATTAGAAGGGAAGCGTTTGAAGTAAATGACATTTTGTTTTTCTATAACGCCAAATATTTCTAACTAAATTTAGTACTAAAACAATTGAGATATCTTAAATTGAAGAAGTGTCAGATTTGATAACTGAAACACATATTTTATTTATAATTCAATTATATGTCTTTAAGAATATAAAAAATTAGAACCAGCTAAAGAAAGGATATCTAAAATCATTAGGTGCAAGTAATGAATTTTATTTTAGTTTCTCGAGAAAACGTGTGTAAGCTTTTCTTTTTTATGAAAACTGACTTTGGATTGTCCTTTTTTTTTCTTTTAAAATATTTCCTTTGTTTCCATTTGTGTGACACTTTCATTTTAGTTAGTTTCAAATAAATGATGCATTTATAATTTAAAATAATTAATTTTCCATTTTATCTTTAAGAGAAGTTTTTATAATCATATAAATGTTATGACATATTTAAGGTCATAAATTTTAAAAAGTTTTATAACTATACAAATGGTATGACATATGTTAGTCTATAAATTTCAAAACTATTTATTATTTTTTTAAATCCCATGTTGTTTCAAACTATATATGTTACACAAATTGAGACGGAGAGTAAGTTTTACTAGATTCTTGGAAACTACTCCAACATTGTTGAATTGTTCCATGAAATTTCACTGGCAAGTAGCAACCACTATCTAAGGGCAAGGAAGAAAATAGCAAACAAAATGAGGTCCAAAATAGAAGAGTCATTGACCCAAGTCTTCTTTTAAGAATTAAATAAGCAGAAAACCGCATGACTTGTTGAGAATCATGTCTTTAAAAACCACAGAAGTTAATCTCAACAATGTACTTCTCAAGAAAATTGTTCCACCACTCCCCTCTACTCTCATCTTAATTTCTTCTTCATCTGTTTTTCTATCTTTGATAACATTATTCCATTGGAAAATAGTGCATTCAGTTGAATGTGTTAAGGTCAAATCTTGAACTTGTCTTTAACTTTTCAATATGTCTTATTACGATTCTTCCTCCAAAAACTCATCATGTGCTTGTCACTGCTTCAAATTAATAGTGAGTTTAGGCGTCACAGCTCTGATCCTCTGGCTAAGTCTACGTACCACGAAGCCTAAATGTTCCATCGGAAATGTTTATGTGCGAGGCCTCGACAAATCAATCAACTCCAACAACAATTCAACAATGCGAGACAACAATCTGTCGTTTCAGCTCAATCTGAAGAATGAAATGAAGGACAAGGGCATCCGCTACGACGATATTAACCTCAAATTCTACTATGGTACAAACACCAGTCACCCTATTGGTAATTTCACATTTGATGGATTTAAGCAAGGCAAAGATAAAGAAGCTTTTAAAAGTGGCATGATTGAGACTAATAATATGCCATGGGATGATGCAATTAAGACTGTTTCAAATGGATCTAAGGCAATTTTTAGAGTTGATGTGAGTAGTAGAATTAAGTACAAAATTACATTTTGGTATACTAAGAAACATAATTATTTTGTGGAGAATAAGGTTGAAGTTGATGATACTGGTAAATCTAGTGCACAACAACTTCATTGTTGTTTTGGGGTTTTTGGACTTACATTATTTGTTTTGTCATTTTTACTTTAATATATTAGTTTTGGGGTTCATGAAGGAGAAGAATCTTCTGACTATTTAATTTAGAGTACTTTTTTGTCATTCTCTCTTTCCAGGTTGTAAAGGACTTGTTCCTAGAAATTGCATTGGTTAATGTTCATATTTTCCTTTCTTTTTTAACATTACTATTGTTGGGGATTAGGTTCTCCATGACCTGCAAATATGAGATCACTTGTAGTCTCCATCCAAAGCAATTCAAGCAATCCTTTTGAACTATCGTAGGAATTCCCTATACACATCTAGGAGCACCCCTTCCTGCATATTCATACAGGACCCGAGTAGGCAGGTCGAGGTCCCATGAGTCTGTGTCCTTTGTATTCAGCTACCGATATACTTTTCATGGTTAATTGAGATTTCTTGAGTACTTATACTTCAAATGATTGTCCTCTTAATTGAGGTCTCGTCCCATATGTTTCCGAGCTGCTTTCGCCCGGTAATATTAGCTTACGAGAGAGAGCCGATGTAAAAGTAGTCTTTTACGTGAGGAAACACCAGATAGACAGACCTCTTCTAAAACACACGACGGTACCAATTAAATGAGGCGACCAAAAATAGTACGCCCCGTGAAATTTTTACAAATCAACTAGCTTGATCTAGTAACTGGGGCTTTATTAGAATTGGGCTAGAGATGAACGTTATCAAGAGTATTTGGACTCAACCCAATTACTTGAATTATTCATGGCCTGTCCAAAGAGCCCACTTACCACAAGAATCAGATGCATTTGGATATCCCCCAATTTTATTTCTTTTTCTTTTGAAGAATTTAACTTATATGTTGATAACGTAAAGTAAACCCGTCAGCAGATAAACGTTAAAACGGATATTAACCGGTTCGATTAACGGTATCCCATTTTTTGAAACCGGAACCATATTCGTATATATATATATATATATATAAGTATATTCCTATATTTCAGGTATATATATATATATATGAAAAAAAATTTAAATTAAAAAAAAAAAAAAAAAAATATTATAAATTGGTATTTCATATATATATATATATATATATATATATATTAGGATATATATACTTTTTTTATCCTAAGTATACTAATACATATATTGATATATATATATATATATATTCTTACTATATTTTAGGTATATATATATATATGTATCGTATATACGAATTTATAAACTTAGAAAAAAATAATAAATAACATAAGTTATAATATATAAGTTATAAGTATATATATAAGTTATAAGTATATATAGTATATAACTTAAACATATATCTATATATATATATATATATATATATATATATATATATAACTTTTATAACCTGATATATATATACGTATATTCTTACTATATTTTAGGTATATGTAGTATATAGTGTTAACTTAAGCATATAACTTAATATATATATGTATACACAATTAAAAACAAAAACAAAAAAAGGTTATTTTAAAAAATTAAACTTATGCCTATAAGTCGTAAATATTTAAACTTTACTTATAAACTTGTATAACATATGTAAATATACCTTTACAATATACTAATAAATACTATAATACATATATATAATACAAAAAACAAAAACAAAAAAAGGTTTTGGCATATTTAACGAAGATCACACCGATCGGTTTGAAAAAATATTAAACGGTTCAAGGAAAATACTAGGTTAATTGTTGTTAATTTTAAGTTATTTTTAAGTTTTTTAGCATTCCTCGACTAATATTTCCTTACCGGGTTCGATTAAACCGGTTAACGGGTATATTTACATTATGATAATTCTTCCAAAGTTTTCCATTAATTTTCACATGGTGCAAGTAATCTAGCTTCATTTTTAGGTTACTAAATTCACTTTTTATGAATAATTATGTATTTATTTTTAGGCGATTAGATAATTTAAAAATTACTTTTTAAACTATATAAGTGTATATAACTTAATTAACATATATTACAACTTTTTGTATATTTAGCTCTATATATATATATCACTCCCGAATTAGTCTGGATGTAGTAAGAGGCAGTTAATTGTTAAACACGAGAACACCCCGCATAAGAAGATTAAAATGCAAGACTTTCTTAAAATTCATTATTCGAGTGTATATTTAGGGTAAATTTTACTGTGTTCATGTACATATATTAACTTTTGAACACCACAAGGATACATATATTTACGGTTATATTTAGGCATTGCTAAAGAAGACAGCTTAATTAGTTATTTTTTTTTTTTTTAATTTCGTTTTTTATATATAGTGCACGAAATACCCGTTTAAGTTTAAAAAAAAAAAAGTGAAAATCCTGGATCATTAGGTCTTATTTTTCGAACACCACAAAGTGAAAATCACTTAAATTTGATGTAGATATCTATCACTCTTGTGAGAATCTTTGCCTTAATATGCGATGGTAAAAACCATGCATAGTGTTGTAATTACCATTAGCCTGGGGTGATTAATTAGTGTTTATTCATTAATTAAAGACATATTATTGTTGTATCTTGTGTTGTTAATGTAGAACAAACACTTACATTAAAGAGATAATCTCCAATTATTATTTCTAATCTTCACATAACAAGAGCTACAAGGCCTTATTTCTCTATGAGAATGTGAGGCAATATTGCTAGGTGCATCTATATTTGGAGGAAGTGATGTAATTATGGTCCAACAAGTTGCTATAGACGTCCGAGTAATAACTTCAATTGGGAAACCCATCAAGTAGATAGTGAATATATATCATAGACCAGGATGTAGAAAAAGTAAATTCCCTAAAAAGGTCACTCATGTATTGAGAAGTTGTCTTCTAATATCGCTTTTATTTCTTATAGGACTAGAATATCACTTAATTATCACTATTTTCCTCAAAATATACTAAACACACACAGGGGCGGCTCAACCATATCGGAGGCCTAAGGCCAAACTCTAATGAGAGGCCTTAACTTTTAAAAAATTATATGTATTTATTTATCTAAAATTTATTTTTCTAGCTTTTGAGAGACGCAAAATTACTAATAATTTTTTAATTATCAATAAATAATTCTATTTCAATTGACAATATAGCTAATCTATTCAATTTTTCTTGAGGCATTGTTGATCTTAGGTAAGACAATTTCAATTTTGAGAATTTTTTTTTCGGATAGCTAATAAAACTAATAATATGACAATATAGCTACAATCATAGAACTAATAAAACTAATAAAAAATAGAAAGATAGAACCGATTCAAGAGATGGATAACTTGAAAAATAATTTTTCGTCTTCCAAAATTCACAATCCTTGAAAACTTGAAAAAGAAATCACTAGTGTACGATCAATTGATTTTGAGCATATATAGAGAATGGAGATTGAAGAGTTTGGTTGGAGATTGAAGAATAAAAAATCAAAGAGAATTTGTATTTGATAAGTGATGAGTATTGAGGAAAAGTTAAATAGTGATGAGAAAAATTAAAAAGTTAAATATAAAGTACAATAATTTATTAGAGAAAAGATGTATGAGCTACATTTTTGGCTTAATTATCACTAAAATATTGCCTTTATGAATAGTACTCTACATCTTTCTATATTCTAATCCCAAACGGTGACCTCTTCGTCCTTTTTTATGTTTTTTATTTTTTTTATTCCCATTTTTATGCTAACAAGATAGTCGTGGTAATTTTTTTCTCTAAAAAAAAGAAATACTACATAGTATAAAATAATGTGGGGCCCCCACAATTGTGGGGCCCTAGGCAATCGCTATGTGGCATAGGTTGAGCCGGCTCTGAACACACACAAACCCTCATATCATCTTTAATAAACGCGACATAAAATTCTATTTTCATAATAATAAATTTATTTAACTCGTCCAATCTATTTAACTTAACCCAACCTAAACTCATTTAACCAACCAATCCATATCTTATATGCATATAACCCAACTAGAAAATATCAAACAAGCGTAACATGGTCCCAATTGCTATATGATGTTAAGGGGTTAGCGGAAGCCAAAAAATTCATAGATGCCAGTTTTTCCTATAGTTCTCATTGTTGTCACAGACATAAAAAGATATGGTAGAAGAACTTAGATTTGAGTTGGGATCTGGGAAGCAGTTGATAAACAAGTGAACTAGCTAGCCCACAAGTTCGTAGTACCTGATCCAAGCTCAATCCCTAAGGAATTAGAGGTGTTAAATTGACGGATTAGATAGATCTAAACGGATTAAAATGGGCTGACTTAATAAATAAACAGATTATTAATTTATTCAAAAGTTACTTGGATTGAGATAAAATCAGTCAAAAATGAGCTAAACAATGGTCATAATCATCCAACCCTCCACATCCCACACAGTTTTGATTTCTTTGTTTGTTTTTTAATAAGTTATTTAATCAACTAATTTTTTTTAATGGTTTCTAACAAGGTTAAATGGGTATAAGACATTGGTTGGGTGGTTAAATGAGTTTGGATCGGGTTGAGTTAAATGGATTAGATGAAATAAATAATTTTATTATTAAA
This sequence comes from Lycium ferocissimum, assembly GCF_029784015.1. Lineage (NCBI taxonomy): Eukaryota > Viridiplantae > Streptophyta > Magnoliopsida > Solanales > Solanaceae > Lycium > Lycium ferocissimum. The sequence continues at coordinate 20,352,338 of NC_081351.1, forward strand.
AAAATAGAATTTTATGTGTCATGGCCTGCCAACTAGGAGAGAAGAAAGGTTATGTGTTTAATATATTTTGAGCAAAATAGTGATAGTTGGGTGATATACTAGTCCTAAAAGAAACGAAAGTGATATTAGAAGGCAATTCTCAATACATGAGTGATCTTTTAGGGAAGTTACTCGGCGAAGCTACAGCCTTGGCCTATTAGGTATACAAGTTAGAATTATGCTATTAGCTTTTGTTTAGACTCCGTTTCCGTATTAGTAAATGTATCAAATATATATAAATATTTAATTACGAATACAGTAACTAAAATGAGCTATAAATTTGATAAAACATTCAAAACCTATCAGCTTTAGATTCTGACTCTGATTCTGAACAGTGCCGACTTTATAGCTAGGCCAGGAAAGCCTTTGCCTTAGGCCCCCATTTTTGGGGGGCTCCAATTTTTACCAGAATAGGTTAATAGGTTTGAAAAAATATTTGGATTTTCTAGTAAAAATAACAATTTTTTTGTAAAAATTAAAAGTGGGAATGGGAAAATTAACTTGGGCCCTTATTTTTACAAAGAATAGGTTTCTGTTGATCATGAATGTTGTTTATAATATACTCAGACACTCTGGTATTGATGATTTAGACTTACTTTATGAATTAAAAATGTTACGGAAAATATAACAAGTCGAAAATAATATTCTAATTGATATACTTAGGCCCCGTTTGTCCATAGAAACTCAAAAAAAATTTGCTTTTTTTGGAATTTTGGAGTTGGAGTTGTGTTTGGCTATAGTTTTTGAAATTATAGTTTTTGGTGAAATGTAGTTGTAAAAAAGTGAAAAAAGTGAATTTTTTTGAAAAACAAGTTTTTTGAGTTTTTGATATTCCGGAATACAACTTCAAGTTGTATTCGGAATTCTTATGGCCAAAAGCTGAAAAGTGAAAAGTGAAAAAAAATTCTAGAATAAAGTGAATAATTCTTATGGCCAAACGCCTACTTAGTTGGATAAAAAGAATTGATTCTTTTTCAAATGCATGTATTGCTTTTATACAAAATTATGTTAAAAGTTGCTTCAATGGAAAGAACTTTTTCAAAATTAAAATTTATAAAATATCACCTAAGATCAATAATGTCTCAAGAGATATTAAATCAATAAGCTATATTATCAATTGAAAAAATATTATTATAAGGAATCATTATAAAAAAGCTAGAAAGATAGAGTAAATTATATTTTTAAGCTTGGGCCTCTGATTAATTTTTGTCTTTGCCCTCCAACTATGTTGAGCCACCCCTGATTCTGAATATAGGTGTTATTTCTCAAGAAGCCAAAATGAAAAAATCAGATTAAGAAGAGATCCAACTAAACGCCGGGGGGGGGGGGGGGGGTGTTACCGATTAAATGAGGAGTCCGGAACAAAAACGGTGTAAAAAAAAAATTTTGAACCAAAATATCCAACAAAAAAATATGTTACCAATGTACCTTTAGCGCAGTATTTTACTGCGCTAAAGCACTTAACCGTAACGGTAGCGTTAAGTGCTTTAGCGCGGAAAAATCTTGCGCTAAAGGAGTTTTCTTTTGGGTGTCCTATAACGCAAGATTTTTTGCGTTATACTATAGCCTTGAAAAAATCTTGCGTTATACTCTTCAACATAAACCGATCGGGTTCCACCACTTTAGGTCCCCCGCCGTTTTAAAAAAAAAAAAAAAAAAAAAAAAGGAAACCGCCATTGACGGAGAAAAAAGAGGTGGCCCCACTTCCAAAAACGTCACTTTCTATTAAATTTCGTCCGGAAAGTTTAGATTCTCGGTATATTCAAGTCGAGGAGCAAGATTCTAAGTTCAAATTTTGGGGAAAAGCGGCGTAGAACTCGATTAAATAACTCTACAAAAAATCTTCGATTAAGGTTTTTTACTATGAACTTTTGTTATTATTTTGTTATATACATTATATTCTAAGCATGCTTAACATTTAATCCTTGCTATGTTTCAAAAAAAAAAAAAAACAATTTTTTTTTGTTCTTTTTTCGGATCGGGCGTGTTTTGCCAATCGTTCCGTTTTTTTTTTTTTTGGTTTAATTCAATATTTGTTAAATGTTTATGAATTGTTAATTTGTTAAATGTTTATGAATTGTTAATTTGTTATATGTTTATGAGTTGTTAATTTGTTAATTATTTATGAATTGTTAATGAATTATTATCTTGTTAAATATTAATTATGAATTTATTAGTTGTTAAATATTGTTTATGAATTGAAAGAAATTGATTGGTAATGAATTATTATGTTGTTAACACTTTGATTGGATGATTGTTATGTATTATTTTGACATTTTTCATATTGTGTCATATTGTATAGGACCAAATCAATGGTTACATAAAATAGGACCTTTCGTCGTTACATAAAAAATTATCTAAAAAAGTAACAATCAAAACAAACATTGTATTTAAATTAATAACATAAAACAATACAATAGGTAACAACCATCCAGATAAGTTATAAATGATTATGAATTGTTATCTATATAATTTTAAAAGCGTGAATATATATATGTTAAATAAAAAAGATTATCTAAAAAAGAATAGTTAAAGTTCTTCTTTTCATAAATACATAAGTTAACGATAAAAATGTAAAGATTATCTAAAAAAGTAACAATCAAAACAAACATTGTATTTAAATTAACAACATAATATAATACAATAGCATTGAATCAACCATCCAGATAAGTTGTAAATGATTATGAATTGTTATCTATATAATTTTAAAAGCGTGAATATATATATGTTAAATAAAAAAAAAATATCCAAAAAAGAATAGTTAAAGTACTTCTTTTCATAAATACATACGTTAACGATAAAAATGTAAAGTATGTAGAAAAATATGTGGTCGACGAATATACTCTTTTAGTCTAATTTTATCGTAGCTGTGTTTGGTTATTTGGTCAACTAAAAATATATCACATATTCAAAATAGAGTTCTAAACAAATATTACTGCTTGAATTTCGATTCTCAAACTAATTAACTTAAGATGATTCTCAAAAAAGTCTTTGCCATCACATATGTGTCCTTACTATCACATATTAAATTTACTGCATATCCATGTTAATTATTCACAAGATATAATACTACATAATTCACATATTCCCTACAAATTATTAATTAGTTAATATAATTTATCTTTCATTTCAAGAATAATGACTAATTTAGTTTTGTACAGATCGGACTCTTTCATGGATCCGAATGTTCCCCCGGGCCGATGTTCCCCGGGGCCCGATGCTCACGCGGGGCCCTCTGTTCACCGGGACCTGCGATAGATCGCATTGTCTTTACAAGACAATCATAGATCGACTTATTATGGGTCGGTACTATAGGGATATCTACTAGCTCCGCCCGTAGGCCGGCAGAGCTTGGGCTCTTTTACGCGAGCACCCCCACACCCTCGCGTCTTGGAGATATTGTTTCGGGGCGGCATCTACCGTTGCGTGTCCGTTGGTCGAGTACAACATGATTGGGCGCTCATCACAGCCATGGTTGAGCGGTGGAGGCCAGAGACACATACCTTCCATCTTCGCACTGGTGAGGCCACGATTACACTTCAGGATGTGGAGGTCCTATTTGGATTGCGAGTAGATGGAGAGCCATTATACACTCGGTACGAGCCTCCTCCTGGTCAGACGTGGGCGACAGAGGCTCACCCACTTCGTGCCGTGCTGTTGCCTGGGGCCGGTTTCGGGACGGAGTCGGGTTCGGATTAGTGCGCTACGCACTTTTTTGGAGGTCTTGATCCGGTTGATGATGGCACCCAGACGCTCGTTGATCGTCATGCTCGTTTGTATCTGCTATTATATTCGGGGGCATCTTGTTCCCGAATTCATCGGGTGCCTTTGTCAGCTTACGTTATTTGGTTTTCTTAGAGCATCTGGACCGCCTGGGAGACTACAGCTGGGGGGGGGGGGGGCTGTTTTGGCGTATCTTTACAGATGCCTGTGCCGAGCGTCTATTGGAGTTGTCACAGATGTGTGTGGATTTTTTGTCGTTCTCCCGAGGTAATATTTTAAGTATGCCTTTCCTTTAATGTAGACAAAACTCTTGAAAAGACGACTTAAAAATCGTATTTTCTAATATCGTTGTACGATTATGGGCATGGGAGAGGATGCTTGCCTTTTCGGCCGTACCTAGGCATCACCTCGACATTGACATGCCTTATGCGAGGAGGTGGACAGCGGGTTTTGATCGGGATGTGGATATGCACCACAGTATTCTACCATTCCGGGACCAGCTTGATCACATGACGGACGATGCGGTAAAACAATTTAAATTTACATTAATAATTTAATTAAACGTCTTTTCGACTTGGTGATCACTGATTTGTATGTATATGTTATGCAGCTATTTATATGGACGCCGTACGTTATATTAGATGGTTTGCCGACCTTAAGGTAGCGGTGTCGGGGGTTTGGATGTCGCGGTGTCCATTGATACACCCGGACATCGTAGAGAGCACATGCCGAGCGTGTCTTACGACGGTTGGGCGCGCGTATACCCCCTCACGTCCGTCATGAGCCTCGACACTACCCGCGGGACGATCGGGCTGCCGTTGATGATGATTTTCTGGCTTTCATGCATGTTCAGCTCCACGTTGGGAGAACAAAGGGTTGGGCACTTTTAGTCGTCGACCATTTGACTCCCATTCGGCATTACATGCGCCGGGTATCATCGATCACTCGATTGATCGACAACCCGCTTTGCGTCCCCACGGGGATGTAGGATACTCGGCACTCGCCGCGGCACGAGGCATTGGTAAGTTTATCGTATTTAGATTTATTTAATCGCATTAAATGTTACGTTTTAAAAAATAACTTTTTTTTTTTTTCTCGTTGAACACAAATGCAAACAAGGTGGCCGTACGCGTTTACGCATGTTGGGGGTTAGAGCATATGCCTTACCCCGGGGCTTGCGGCGAAGATGGTACGGATATCGGAGGATGGTATCCGGCGGCGAGGGCGAGATTAGGCGCATGGAGGAGCCTATTCGGAGGGCGACTATCGAGCGGCGCCGGGAGGAGGGCCGGGTGCTCCCGCAGAAGGAGGCGGGCGTGGCCGGGCAGAGGACGCCGTGCTCGCCGGGGACGCCGTGCGCGTAGAGGCCGCGGTGCGTCGCCGCAGGACCCGGTGGTGGAGGACACCATCCGGTAGATGAGGCGGATGAGGCCGATCCCATTCCGAGAGGGCGTTCACGGTCTAGTCCATCCGCGACCGTTCCAGGCCGGTGGCAGCTCACCTGGGGACTCACCTACGTTTACGCCGGCGCTCTTGCTTGCTAAGATACCTGGGTCGTCATCACAGCCGAGCCAGAATGCATACATGAAGGAGCGTGATAACGTTGATTGGGCGGCGTTACGCGCTTCATTAGGGCGATGAGCGGCCTGTGAGGAATTTAGAGGGACCCAGGATTCTTGACTTCGATGAGTTTTTGATCCCGGTTAGTATTTAAAATGCTTATTTGTTCATTTAAATTATTTATTTAAATATATATATATGTTACTCATTATTTAGTAATATTTTATATTTTAGGATTCGGCGCCAGCGGGTCCACCAGAGCCACCCACTCGTGCGTTTTCTCATGGGTCCGTCGAGCCGGCGGTGTCTTCCCATATGACCACCGAGCCGGAGGTAAGCTTTTTATTAAAATTTCTTTTTATTCAACATAAGGTCAATATTTAATATATATATTTGATTATTTAAAGTACTTATTTTAAATATGTATGTTACTTATTATTTCGTTATTTTGATATTTTAGGATTCGACGCCGGGTCCACGGGAGCGACCCATTCGGGCATTAAATTCGGCCTGCCGAGGCAGGTGTGTTTTCTCGTGAGACTACGAGGCGCATGTAAGTTTTTTACTTAAAACTACTTTTATTCAATATAAGGTAAATATTTATTTAATTTTTATAACCTTTACTTGGACTTCGAACAACATCTCGTCCAGGAGACTACCTCATATTCACCACCACACCCATCCGAGGAGCCTACAGACCCATCTCAGGAGCCTACTCAGGCGCCCGTTGACACACGAGTTTGATTAAATAAATAACGTTAATGTATTCAATATAAATAAAAATGGTACTAATTATTATATACTTTTCGTGTTCATCCTTCGGCGCACCGAGGTGGCGACTCCGGACGAGGAAGTGGTTGAGTCTCCGGACCTAGCTCGGCCGAGGTTCGAGCGTGCCGGCGGGAACAGATCCCAGAAGAAGCATGTTCTAGTCAAGGGCGCACGGGCCAGGGGAAGAGGAGATGATCATGACTTGGAGCGTCCGGTTATTAAAAGGAAGAAGGACGATGGAGACGATGGCGAGGGCGGTGGGGATGGCATGAGCCTTAGGCCTAGGGATAGTCTCCGGCATACTACATGTGGGACCCATCCACGATAGTGTTTATACATTAGTGTTATACAATTTATCGTAAATATTATATATTTTTTGCATATTTATATATATTATCTTAGTTTTTATTATTGTTTATAGTTTCACATCCTAAATTGATAAAAAAAAAAAAAAAAAAAGTGACACGTTCGAAATAAAGTTAAGCATTAATTTAAAAATAAGACGAAACCCTAAAAGATAAATAACGTAAAGCTAATGACTACAAGTCTTCAAACAAAAAGGACTTCGAGCACTTTTCAACCACTAAAACGACAATCCAAAGTATTGCGTATTCTTTATGTATTGAGCCTATCTTATTAATTGTACAAATATAAGTAGGGTTCTATATAAAATATTGAAGTTTCGGAGTATCAAAGCATGATTAATATACGGCTAAACTACGTAAAAAGGAGTGAAATGGAAAATGGCGGACTACTATAGCGCAGTAAAATAATGCGCTATAGCTAAAACCCATCTATCTATAGCGCATTAAAATACTGCGTTATAGGGGAGAGAAGACAACTCCTTTAGCGCAGTATTTTACTGCGCTAAAGGTACATTGGTAACTTTTTTTTTTGTTGGGTTATTTTGGTTCAAAAAAAAAAAATTTTAAGCCATTTTTGTTCCGGACTCTTAAATGAGGTGGCCAAATTAGGGCGCCCTATGATTTTTTTTTACAAATCAATAGCTTGATCTAGTCTTGAACTGGAGCTTTGTTAGAACTGGGCTAGAGATGAACGTTATAAAGAATTGGACTCAACCCAATACTTGAATTATTCTTGGATCTTATTAAAGATAACCTCCAAATATTATATCAGTTCTTCAAATAACAAGAGCTGCGACGCCTTAATTCGCTATGAATTTGAGACAATGTTGCTAGGTGCATGTATTTTTGGAGGAAGTGATGTAATCATGGTCCAACAAGTTGAGGTAGTTGGATGCGGGGAGAAGTAACTACAAGCGAATTTAGAATCTAGAGTATCGATGGATTCCGAATGAACAATAACTTGAATTCATAACCCATCCTTGATCAGTTTTTTTTTTTTTTTAAATGTAGTGTGAATGTATATCATAGACTAGGGCGAAGCTATAGTATTATTAGAATGATGCTATTAGCTTTTGCTTAGACTCTGTATCTGTATTATTAAGTTTATTAAATATTTATAATATTTAGTTACGAATACCGTAACTGAAATGAGCTATAAATTTGATAACGATTTTCAAAATCTATAAATTTCATATTCTAGGTGGCCAAATTAGGGCGACCCATGAATTTTTTACAAATCAATAGCCTGATCTAGTCTCGAACTAGAGCTTTGTTAGAACTGGGCTAGAGATGAACATTATCAATAATTGGACTCAACCCAATACTTGAATTATTCTTGGATCTTATTAAAGATAACCTCCAAATATTATATCAGATCTTTAGATAACAAGAGCTGCTAGGTGCATGTATTTTTGGAGGAAGTGATGTAATCATGGTCCAACAAGTTGAGATAGTTGGATGTGGGGAGAAGTAACTGCAAGCGAATTTAGAATCTAGAGTATCGATGAATTCAGAATGAACAATAACTTGAATTCATAACCCATCATTTGTCTGTTTTTTTTTTTTTTTAAATGTAGTGTGAATGTATATCATAGACTAGGGCGAAGCTATAGTATAATTAGAATAATGCTATTAGCTTTTGCTTAGACTCTGTATCCGTATTAGTAAGCTTATTAAATATTTATAATATTTAGTTACAAATACAGTAACTGAAATGAGCTATAAATTTGATAACAATTTTCAAAATTTATAAATTTCATATTCCGACTCCGATTCTAAATATAGATGCTACTGCTCATAATAGAAAACAGATTTAGAAGTGACCAAAATTAAACAACAGTGAAAGCGAGTAAACAAATATTAATTGTATTCTTGATAAGTGCATTAATTCTTAGGTTTATTATTTGATATTTTTAAAGACCAGGAGTCTCAAAAAGTCTTGGTCAACTCCTCTTGTCCAATATACTTTCTTTAATTAAACAGCAAGTGCTATGCTAGGAGTGTGGGACTGACAGTGAAATTTCGTGGAACCATTCAATAATTTTGTTTTATTCTCTTTCTCACAACAACATTTTTGAAGAATAATAAGACGTTTACACCATGTAAATGTATATATAGCATGGATTTTTATAAATATATTTGTTATTTAATTATAATTAGGTAATACATAAATTTATTTTAATATTTAATTATTAAATTGAATAATTTGATGTTAACAAATAAATGTTTACTATTTCTAGATCTCTTGTCTTTTCTCTTCAATTATTTCTTCGATTCATCTAATCTACTACTCATCTTTTAAGGTTATTGTACACATTTTATAAAATATAGGAATATTTAACAACATCAATCGTACTAATGTTTATTTGAATTATTATTTTATCTTTCGTTAAACGTCTCACTTAGCTCCCGTTTGGCCATAGATTTTGGGAACATATTTTGAAGATTTGTTTTCAATTTTTTGTTTGGCCATATAAATTTTAACAGATTTTGAAAACAAAATTTCAAATCCCAAATTCTGCTCAAACCAGTTTTTGGGCCAAGATCTATGTTTTGGCTTTTTCAAAAGTTTTAAAAACTATCCCAAACTTTTGTATTCTATACAAAAGCACCATCTATTTATGACTCTAATAATTCTATCTACCATGTTCCTCTATTAAAGCCGTATTTATCATGTTTCCACAATTAACGCAATATCTTCTATAAAGTGAACGAGCTAAGTTGTGCCCAAACAGTAGAAGAATAAATCCTAGGGAAAATTGCTCTGCCAATTGTAGAAATCCTTTGCAAAAATAAAAATGAATCTTTGTATTGTAATTTGAATTGTAGTAGTTAGTAAATGTGTTATTAGCAGTTGTTATTAAAATATCATGTTCTGCATAATTTGAGATTAGCAAGTATGTATGTTTTGTGCAATTGGGTATTCTTGATAATTTTTAAAACTTATGGGTATAAGTAATGTATCATGTTTCCCAAAACAAAAAGTGAAATATGTTTTGAAAAACTATGACCAAACACATTTTCAAATCTTTAGTTAGTAAATGTGTTATTAGCAGTTGTTATTAAAGTATCATGTTCTGCATAATTTGAGATTAGCAGGTATGTATGTTTTGTACAATTGGGTATTCTTGATAATTTTTAAAATTTATGGGTATAAGTAATGTATCATGTTTCTCAAAACAAAAAGTGAAATATGTTTGAAAAATTATGGCCAAACACATTTTCAAAACTTAAAAAACTCCAACCAAATCAATTTTTTCTAAACTTTTTTGGGAATCTATGACCAAACGCTAGCTTAGTTGATAGTCCACTCGTTGAAACAACAAATATAGATTTGAAAAAATGTAGTAAATGACTTTTTGATTTTCTATAACGCCAACTATTTCGAACTAAATTTAGTACTAAAACAATTGAGATATCTTTAATTGAAGAAGTGTCAGATTTGATAACTGATACACATATTTTATTTATATTTCAATTATATGTCTTTAAAATATAAAAAATTAGAACCAGCTAAAGAAAGGATATCTAAAATCATTAGGTGCAAGTAATGAATTTTATTTTAGTTTCTCGAGAAGACGTGTGTAAGCTTTTCTTTTTTATGAAAACTGACTTTTGGATTGTCCTTTTTTTTTTTTCCCTTTGTTCCCATTTGTGTGACACTTTCATTTTAGTTAGTTTCAAATAAATGATGCATTTATAATTTAAAATAATTAATTTTCCATTTTATCTTTAAGAGAAGTTTTTATAATTATATAAATGTTATGACATATTTAAGATCATAAATTTCAAAATGTTTTATAACTATACAAATGATATGACATATGTTAGTCTATAAATTTCAAAACTATTTACTATTATTTTTTTAAACCCCATGTTGTTTCAAACTATATATGTTACATAAATTGAGACGGGACTCGGAGAGTAAGTTTTACTAGATTCTTGGAAACTACTCCAACATTGTTGAATTGTTCCATGAAATTTCACTGGCAAGAAGCAACCACTATCTAAGGGCAAGGAAGAAAATAGCAAACAAAATGAGGTCCAAAATAGAAGAGTCATTGACCCAAGTCTTCTTTTAAAAATTAAATAAGCAGAAAACCGCGTGACTTGTTGAGAATCATGTCTTTAAAAACCACAGAAGTTAATCTCAACAATGTACTTCTCAAGAAAATTGTTCCACCACTCCCCTCTACTCTCATCTTAATTTCTTCTTCATCTGTTTTTCTATCTTTGATAACATTAATCCATCGGAAAATATATAGTGCATTCAGTTGAATGTGTTAAGGTCAAATCTTGAACTTGTCTTTGACTTTTCAATATGTCTTATTACGATTCTTCCTCCAGAAACTCATGTGCTCGTCACTGCTTCAAATTAATAGTGAGTTTAGGCGTCACAGCTCTGATCCTCTGGCTAAGTCTACGTACCACGAAGCCTAAATGTTCCATCGGAGATGTTTATGTGCGAGGCCTCGACAAATCGGTCAACTCCAACAACAATTCAACAATGCGGGACAACAATCTGTCGTTTCAGCTCAATCTGAAGAACGAAATGAAGGACAAGGGGGTCCGCTATGACGATATTAACCTCAAATTCTACTATGGTACAAACACCAGTCACCCTATTGGTAATTTCACATTTGATGGATTTAAGCAAGGCAAAGATAAAGAAGCTTTTAAAAGTGGCATGATTGAGACTCATAATATGCCATGGGATGATGCAATTAAGACTGTTTCAAATGGATCTAAGGCAATTTTTAGAGTTGATGTGAGTAGTAGAATTAAGTACAAAATTACATTTTGGTATACTAAGAAACATAATTATTTTGTGGAGAATAAGGTTGAAGTTGATGATACTGGTAAATCTAGTGCACAACAACTTCGTTGTTGTTTTGGGGTTTTTGGACTTACATTATTTGTTTTGTCATTTTTAGTTTAATTGGTTGAGAGTTCATGAAGGAGAAGCATCTTTTGACTAATTAATTATTTAGAGTACTTTTTTGTTGTTCTTTCTTTCCGGGCTGTAAAGGACTTGTTCCTAGAAATTGCATTAGTTAATGTTCATATTTTCCTTTCTTTTTTAACAATTATTATTGGTTGGTTCTTTTTTGTTTAACCATTGAGCATTTGAATTATTAGTAGCACAATTAGTTCTAATTCGTGCCGCGTACGTAGGACCTACGAAAAAGTTTAATAGTGGTTAATTTGAATTCGCCTCGCTTAAGATTCACTAATGGTAGTGACAAATCAAGAAATTTCGTTAAGGGTATTCAAATAATTAACCTATTTATGCAGTATAATATTCGACAAAAAGTGTCAAACTAATCACCCTTCGACATAAATAGCTACGCCTCTACATAAATAGCTACGCCTCTAACTAAAGAAGAAACACTCCCTAGTAGGTAATTTTTTTTTTTTTATAATTCGAAATCGAGTCTCTGTCATTAGGAATTGAAAGATTTCATCAATTTTATTATTTGATGCTTCTTTTTTGTTTTTGTTAGCCATCCAGTATTTGAAATCCTACTAGTTCGACTAAGTTAAATTTTATTACACTGTGAAAACCTCCAAACACAAATGTGCATTCATACATATATTGTCAACCCTCCAGGTATAGCTGCTTGATTCACTTGATAGAAATATAGTATTTTTAATAATCATTCATTGAGGTCGCTTTTAAAAATTCATTGAGGTTATAATGAAGTATTTATTTAAAATTTCATTGAGTTGGCTAATAAAAATTGAGATCTACTTCCAGGTCATATAATTAATCTGGTTCACGGGGTCGTCGTTGTTATTATTATTACTACTATTAATTTATTATTATTCTTAATGATAATAATTAAAAAAAATATTGCTCATGTTGTCAAGTTGTAGTAAAGTAGGTAAGAAAAATTACTATTTACTGCTCCTTTGTCCGGTCAAGCCTCTCATTGATTTACTAAAAACCTTAATACATAAAGAGTGACACATGTATAACTTTTTGTAAGAAGTATCGATATTTTTTTTAAAAATAAACAAATTATAACCATATAGAAATGAAAAGTTGAGAAGAGTAACAGTAGCAAATTCAGTCACGCAAACTTTGCAAATTATAGGAAAAGAAGAGTAACTTTTTGTTTAAAAAAATTATGATATAGATCTGTTTTAGTACTAAGATATATAATTGCTTTTCATAACTCTTTCTAGTTATTTATCACTTTAGTTAATGCGCAACAAATTTTGGTGCATTGATCTAAAGGAAATACTATTCTACTCCCTCTGGTTCCAATAAGTGTCCATTTACCTTTTTTATTTTGCTCCAAAATAAGTATCTACTTACATAAGCAAGAAGGATTTAATTATTTTCTTCCAAAGTTACCCCTATATAGATAACCATGTTTTTATGTAATCAAGAAACTTATAATAATTAGTAGTTAATATTTAATGAAGAGTAGTTTAGTCAAAATACCCATCTAGAAGTTAGTATTTTCTTAAGGCTAAGCGGAGACTTATTTTGAAACGAAGAAAGCATTAGTCAGACGCTATTAATCGGGTTCGAACCTTCCGACCTTGGCAGGTAAGAAGCTCACCAAATGAGCTAGCCTTCAAAAGCTCACCAAATGAGCTAGCCTTCAATCTCTTCAATGATCTTACTTAAGTGTCACGTATCAACAGTATTAATATTTTTTACTTTTCAAAAAATTTACTCCCTTCGTTCCAATTTATCTGACACATTTCGGTTTCAAGAATCAAATTTTTTTATTAGTGAATTCGGATATACAATGTTTAAGTTTTTGAAAAAATAATTAATATATTTAAAATTAAAAAAATACTATAAAACATAATAATTAATAATTAAAAATTTTAAAAATTAATAATCTAAAATATTTAAAGAGCATATGAATAAATTGCGGAAAAAAAAATTTATTCTTGAAAAATGTCACATAAATTGAGATAAAAGAGTATTTTATTAGCTAAAGATTGCATATGGCAATTGATTCTTTATAGATATTCAAATGGCCCACATGTGCCATGTTTATAGCCATAAACTATCCACGTGGACAAGAAAATCTCATACTAACAAATCAAATTTGCCAAACAAAAACAATCTTGAAAAGTTCGTTGAGGTTGTCCTTAACGGTTTATTATCATACACACAAAATCCCTCCCTCCAAAAATTTCCCAACAATGGCTACAGTTGAAATTGGGAACTTGGGTCTTGGATTTAGGCCACAAATTGCAATAAATCCAACTAGAAAATGGCCATGCAAGAATTTTTTTGGTCAGAAAAAGCAAAACAAGAAGAGAATATTGCTTGTATGTTCTGTTGCTGATAAAAAAGAAGCTAAAGTTAGTTCATTTAGTAAAGAAGAAAATGATTTAATTGAAGCTCTTATTGGTATTCAAGGTCGTGGTCGCTCTGCTTCTCCTCAACAACTTCAAGTTAGTTCACCCTTTAATCACAATCTTTATATATATACATTTATTTTTCCTGAATTTTGTTCAAATTTGTGGTATGTTATGGTTGGTGTTGTGATAATATTATATGTGTGTGTGTGTGTGTGTATTTCATTGGTTATCAAGTGGGATTGAATAGTTTGAAGCTATGTTGTTCGGATTCTCCAAAAATGTTGCAGTGCCTGTGTCTGATTCTTCAAACATGCACTACTTTTGGAGAATCTGCCACGCACACGTTGATATTTTTGAGGAGTCCAACCAACATAGGTTTGAAGTAGTTAGTATTAGATAAGGTGAATTATGACTTTGTTTTTTATTTCCTTGTAATGAACCAATGACGGGCAGAGGCAATCTAGAATTTGAAGTTTATGAGTTAGTACAATGACTTCAAGTTATTTTGTCTGTTTTTTGTTCTAGTTGTGCTCTGTTGTGGTTGGTGTTGTGATAAGGCTGATTTACACAAATGTCCATTTTTTGACCACCATTTAGATTTTGTCCCTATATTTAGAAGCTGTGCAAATATATACCTTGGAAATTATCCTTTCGGACAATATTAGACTAGGGTATAGTGTTTGCTCATATATTGCTCAACCTCAGACAAAGCATTAGATTGTAGGCTAATGTTTGTAATATTACATACAAAATTTTAGACAATGGTCTAACGATTTCCCATAAGATTTTCAGTTTGCTTAAAAGGAATTTTTAGACCATGGTATAAAAGGTCCATAAGTTGCAAGTAAAAGAAAAAGAGGGACCATCAACAAAACGGCTGTCCAATAAGGGACAACCTCCTTAACCAGAGGTCTCGGGTTAAAGCCCTGGGTATGGAAAAATCCTTAGTAGGGAGCGCTTCCCCGAATGGTCCCTATGCGGCGCGAATCCGAACATAGTAGGGCTCCAATGCAGGTACCGAACACCAGGTGAGAAACCAAAAACAAAAGTGATATTGTAACGCAGAAATCTAAAATGCATGGTCTATGAAGTGGATTGAATATTTTGAAGCATTTACTGTTACAGTGAATTCTGAATTTTTTTCTGAGATTGACATCTTTTAGGGTCATTTTGTGCAGTGAAAATATAATACGGTGATAAATCATTATTTAGAAGTAAATGTACATAAATTACTGATAAGTAAATGTATGGTTATGCAGGAGGTTGAACGTGCTGTTAAAATTCTTGAAGGATCAGAAGGTGTTTCTGAACCAGTGAGTATTGTGTTAACTATTTTCGCTTTCATTGCATTCGTCTTGTACCCGTTTCTTAGTGCTGATTACGATAATTGTGGCTAAATATGTGAGAGAAAAATATATTAAGAACAGTAATTATGCTGTAACTTTACGATGTCGTGATGTAATCAACAAAAAGGGATTTCAAAATTTGCAACTTTACAATTTCATCCGTGATATATTCACATGGGTTAATATCTATAGACGAGTTCGAGTTTGATTGAGGGTCGGTGGCAGCTGATGTTCACGACTAGGCCAGGATCAGCATCTCCTATTCAGGTTAGATGCTATACTTTTTGTGAAAAGATGTAGATTTCGAATTTATTTTTTTTCGGAATATTGTAAGGCGTTCCATAAATTAACTGTGAGAAAACTTTCAGTTTACTTTCATTGAATAGTTGGTAAGGAAGCAAAATTTTCTTAAAGTTACTGGAAATTGTTTTCTTATAATTCTTTTATTTTGTTCTGTGTAAGTGTCCCTGTAGATACGTCTTTGTAGTTTAACAAGAATGAAGAGTGGATGTCTAACAAGAAAGACGATATTCCTACATTAGCAGATAATCAAATTTGAGACTTTGTCTAAAATTGTCCCTATATTGAAGATTAAGAGTAGGTTCTATATTGTAACAAAATGAATATTTTTCCAAATTTTTTAAGTTGTCCTTATTCGTTCACCTTGGGAATTAATCATAACATCAGAAAATATCTTCTCTTCCTCGGGGCCAAAAGGTAGTAATGTTAAAAACCACTTTGCAGAGAACTTTTGTTGGGGTTGACTCATTCAGCGTATTTCAAGAAGTCTTCCTTAGAACGAACGACCAACGTGTATCCAACATTGTAAAGTTTTCTGAGGCAATAGGTGAGCTGAAAGTAGAGGTATGTATCTTTTATCGTTTTTCCTGAATATTGTAAAGTTTTTTCTAAAGCACTCAATGCCTGTCTTATCAAATTTGTCAGTTTCTGCTTCATACATGTATAGTCTGTCCTTTATTTCTTCCTGAATTCTTGGTTGGATAAAAACTATGTCCAATGATCTTGGCAAGGGTAAAATATTGCATCGTCAGTTAAAGTGAGATGAATGATTTTGGCAATGCTAAAATATTGCCACATTAGCGAAGTGGCGAGATTTATCACCTGAGTGTACTGAGTGACTTCGAGTGTGAAATGACGAAAAGAGAGTCACTTTTCTGTTACAAAAGAAAAAGAAGTGACTTTCTTGCATAGTTTCTATTATTTGAGTGACCTTCTTAGTAATCAACTCATCTGGCCGTCGTCTGAAAAGTTGAAACAATAGGTTATCACAATGCTTACATTCATATTCCAACTGGCTTTCTAGTTGAACCAACATTGTCGTCATTTATCACTTAAATTGTACAAATTTATCACATGGGCAAACACATAGTTTATCCTAAAGCAAAAAAGGAATCTTTACACAAATAGCCGGTTGGATTCACTGCTTACCTTTCCTTGCCAGTATACCTCGATTATGCACAACTACACACATATGATACATGAATTATATATGTATAATATATCCGCCGGCTATTTTTAGTTTAAGTGTGGGCTGGGTGGCTATCTAGGTTCATTCTTCAAGAGAAACGAGATGATTCTGCATGAGGTTATCAGTACAAGCTTTCTTTGCATTACCGCAGTTTCTAAAAGTGAACGAACAGTTCTGACAAATTCACTAACAGGACAAGCTTTATTTTTATTTTTTCTCCGATATGATCCGTTCATACTGAAATTCATCCTTCTGTGGGGTAGGGAAAAAAAAGTTGGAAGTTGTCTCCTATTTTAAACAGTAATTTGGCTCTTCAATATCTTACTGAATACAGATATTTTGTTCTTCAGGCACTTGCAACGATCAAAGATGGAAAACGAATTCTTTTCCAATTTGATCGAGCAGCTTTTTCGTTCAAATTTCTACCATTCAAGGTTCCGTACCCTGTACCTTTTAGACTTCTGGGAGATGAAGCTAAGGGCTGGTTAGACACTACATATTTATCCCCATCCGGGAATCTCCGTATATCAAGAGGAAACAAGGTAGGAGAACATCATTAGCTCCTCATTGTTTTTTTTTTCCTCTTTTCCTCACTGTTATATCATACATGGCATACTTCCTGCGCATATCCAGTAAACTGTATCTCAAATTTTCTTGTTAATCGATAATCAGCTAAGGAATTAAGGGCCACGTGCTATACTGCTATAGTGCAGGGAACTACATTTGTGCTGCAAAAGGAAGCCGGACCAAGGCAGAAATTGCTCTCATCCATTTCAACGGGTACAAGAGTGGAAGAGGTATATATATGACTAGCTTCCTATTAAATCCTGTTGTAACTTGTCTAGGTTCAATATAATTGAATAATAATTGGTGTTTCTTTAATAAAACAACAGGCGATTGATGAGTTTCTCTCCCTCAACCAAAACGTTGCAAATACTGAACTGGAACTTCTTGAAGGGGAGTGGCAAATGATATGGAGTTCACAGGTATTTGTTCAAGTCAAACTATTTCTTTCCCTTTAGAACGCCACAACTTTATCAAAATTGAAAAAAAAAAAATACTATTTCTGGACTTGCTTATCACTCGGACATACTTTTAGGTGAAAATAGCTTTATGCCACCCATTCTTTATTTATTTCAAATGTCACATTGTTAGCACAATTGAACAGCATATCATTCCCTACTTGCTTATTACTAGGACCAATAGTCATAATGTGAAAGATAACCTCAATACGCATTCTTTTCTACTATGGCACATGGACATAGTAGTATATGATAAGATGCAGTCCAAAAGAGCACAAGAAATGAGGATTAACACAAGCAATTGAAAGGTTGTAGCAGGGGCGGAGGGTGGAAGGGCCAAGGGGGTTCATCCTTGGCTGAAAATTGCACTGTTTATACATGGTAAAACTACTTTTGATGTATATATAGTAGTCGTTGAACCCCCTTTGGCTTCTTCGTGTGTTTATT
This sequence comes from Lycium ferocissimum, assembly GCF_029784015.1. Classification (NCBI taxonomy): domain Eukaryota; kingdom Viridiplantae; phylum Streptophyta; class Magnoliopsida; order Solanales; family Solanaceae; genus Lycium; species Lycium ferocissimum. Next base: position 20,370,432 of record NC_081351.1, read on the forward strand.
TTTTTCATATTTTGAACTCCCTTAGTGAAAATCCTGGCTCTGCCACTGGGTTGTGGTAGATATTGAGATTGTCCTCCGTACAGATAAGTAACCTCTAAACAAAACCTGAAATTTGATAATGAAAAGAAAAATATTTAGACATTGCTTTTCTTCTGCATTGAGCTTTCACTATCAGTGCCCGAGTTGTTCTCGTGAAAGGAAAATTCCACTATGTAATCACTTCTTTTGTTCATTTATTGCTGCTAAAGTTTGGCCGTCTTCTTGTCAGGTTGAAACAGATAGTTGGATAGAGAATGCTGGGAATGGACTCATGGGCGAGCAGGTTCATAGGACTCTTCATGCCTTGTCCTTTATTTTTATTTTTCCAATCTACTTACCGTGTATGAAGGGGAGCCTTGGCGTAACTGGTAAAGTTGTTGCCATGTGACCAGGAGGTCACGGGTTCAAGCCGTGGAAACAGCCTCTTGCAGAAATGCAAGGTAAGACTGCGTACAATAGACCCTTGTGGTCCGGCCCTTCCCCGGACCCCGCGCATAGCGGGAGCTTAGTGCACCGGGCTGCCCTAATCTATTACTGTGTATCCTTGGCTATTTACTAATTTTATGTTCTGAATTCTGTGATATTCTTCTTCTTAGATTGTCAAAGCAAACGGACAATTGAAGTTCCTGGTCGACATATTGTTCGGGGTTAGGTTCTCCATGTCAGGCAAATATGAGTAAGTCCCTGCGACATTTCATCCAGTAATGTTGTTTCTCTAGCCAAAGTAATAAAACAATCTGGTGGATTCTTCTAGTTAAATCAGTATATTTTTCATCTGCACTTAAGATTTTTTAGCTACTTGAGTACTGTAATTATTATCACCAAAACCTCTAATTTTAGAGACAAATGAAGTGGATCTCTGTAAACCATGGCCTCTTTCCCAATATGTTACAAAACTATCATGCTGAAACATAGTGCACTGCTAAACCTTGAGTTGTATTCTTTCCTCATCATATATCTCTCGACACTCTAGGATTAAAATGATTATGGTAAAGCAAGAAAGAGTCAAGAAAACAAGAATAAATAGGTGTTCAATGAAGTCGGAAAAACTGTTAAAAGATTTATGTTTTATGGTTAAGCTCAATTGCTTGTCTCCTAATACAGGAAATCCGGTAGTAACACGTACGATGTCATAATGGATGATGGAGCCATCCTAGCTGGAATGTATGGAATTCCGGTTGAAATGGAAAGCAAGTTCACCATAGAAATACTGTAAGATATCGATCTATTGCAAACACAACATTGCCTTTCTAACTATTTTAGCTTAACTTTGCCATCATTCGTTATGCTAAGTAAATTCAATTGTTTTCATTTGTATAATGCAGATATACTGATGACAAAATCAGAATTTCACGGGGCTACAACAAAATTCTCTTCGTCTATGTACGCGTAGATGGATCCAACAAGAAGTGATCATCAAGATTTGCAAAGTTACATTAAGCCAATTTGCTATGTTAAAACTGCCAACCATAGTCAAATCTTTGTCAAAGTGTAACTTTATATTCAACTTGTCAAGCACCTTACTCCAGTTCATATAGTGCAATTATACAAATGTTTGTAGGGTGAAATCCCATTGGTAACTCACCATACTATTAGAACTTCCTCAATGTTGGTTTTATTCTGCTCCTAATTTTAAAAAATAGATGCCAAAATGCAGTGTTTTGACCTCTTTAGGTTAGTGTTTATTGTTGAGTGATTGCTCGAATATTTGGAAAGATGACTCGGAAGCTGTCTCTTTCTCGGGAAGTAAGACGAGATTACCACTTCCTTTGTTGATAAACTTACTTGTATTCTTTCTTTACCTTAGTCATTCTTTGTTAAATGATATATTGAGGTAAAAATAAACATTGATTAGTCATTGGTAATATAATAGATATATCGGACCAAGAAAGAATGATAAAAGTACAGTCAGACCTTTCTATAACGACACCCACATATAACAGCACCTCTATATAACAACTAAGTTTTTCCAGAACCGATTTTTTATGTTATATTTTACTTACTATATGACATTTCACCTATAACAGACAATAAAGCTTTATAACGATGCTCTCCTTTAAAATTATTCCCCATATAGCATCTATCTTCTTGTTTTGATAATATAATAACTAACCATCTTTATAAAAATAGAATATCTATGATTACCAATAATAAGTGTAGAGATTTTGACCAAATATTTGATCATTTAATGCACTATTTATAACAAAAAATATCATATGAATATATATGTTTCATCATTAAACGATTTTCTTTCATTATACAAAGTGTGCTTAAGCTTAGAATTTGACAATTAAAAATGAAAATTAGATTTTATGCATCTTTTTTGCCTATAACAACTAAATATTATTTAAATGTCAATGCTAAAGGTGTATAACAGTTTTTTATTTTTTATTTTTTTTATTTTGACCCCTCCCCCCAGGAGCTCTCTCCTTTGCTCCCTTGGTGACTCGAACTCACAACTTTCGGGTTGAAAGTGGAGGGTGCTTACCATCTGAGCAACCCCCTCTTATCAAAGGTGTATAACAATCATTCTATATATAACAGTTGAAAATTTTCGGACCCAACGATGCTGTCATAGAGAGGTTTGATTGTATATGCAAAAGACACATGTTATGTATTCATTAATTTGATGCAATTTTCTTTTTCTTCTGGACTTACCAGTGTGTATGAAGGTGAGGCTGTGAGGTCATATACCCACTTGGCTTAATATATACTCTATATATTTGACCGTGAACCCAATTATTGTTGTTTCTTGAGGTCGCCGTTAGAACTAATAAACTTCAAATCCTGAATCCGTCTTTGAACACAAGAGCATTTTTCGTCAAGGCGCGTTGTGTGTAAAGTTTGATTATTACGTAGAAAATGACATAAATAGTCCCTTATATTTGAGGATAAGTTCAAAATAGTCTCTTGAATAAACCTATGAGCATTTTATCCCAAACTTAAAGGACCAAAATTGCTCAGTAGTATATTTTAAGGATAACTTTGAACCTACCTCAGACATAAGGGACCATTTTTGTTATTTTTACTTAAAATTAATTGAAAGTATCACTCCTTCCGTCCCAGTTTATGTGTCACCATCTAACTAGGCACATGATTAAGAAAGAAAATGAGAATTTTTGAAATTTGTGGTTCAAAACAAGGCTAAGATATTTCGGTGGCCGTAAACTATTTCATAAGGTTCAATTATTTCTAAAAAATGTAATATTCTTTTTTGAACAGACTAAAAGAAAAAATGTGCCACATAAATTGGGTCGGGGGAGTATTTTATATTGATATTAAAGGTTAGGTTATATTTTTTGCATTTTATCCAAAACAATGGGATATATAATGATAATTCCTCAACTTAGCTCCATTTTCAACCCGAAAGCCCAAACCAAGATCCGACAACCCGATAAATACACACACACACATTGTAAAATCAAGAAATTTGATAAAATTGAATCTTTGAAGGAAAAGTACGTTCTGGGTCTTTTAGATTTTTAATATTTTTATTCTTATTCATAATTTGATTTTTTTTTTCTGTTTATTGAGTTGGTTAATAATTTTTAATTTTTTTTTTTAAATTTTATAGGTTTCTGAGATCTTTGAGGATTTTTGTACTTTGAAGTGCATGTACCAATGGAAAGTTCTGTAGTTGCAGAAAATGACACTAATGCCCCAGGTAAATTTCCTTAACAAAGCTAAAGTTTTTTTTTTTTTTTTTTAATTTGAATTTTATGATTTTTTTTTTTTTGCAAAATTATTTGAGTGGGTCGGGTTAGATTAGCTATTATAGCTGAATTAGATGATTTTTTCTCATCAATCATAGTCCTAGTGGATTGAGTTAACCGGTACCTGTGCTGGTGGGAGGTAGTAGGTACCTGTGAAATTAGTCGAGTTGCACGCAAGCTAACATTACGGTTACTAAAAAAAGAAAGTTAAGGTCTCAGGTTCAAATCTTAGCTGAGGCAAAAAATTTAGGTGATTTTTCCCATCTATTAAAGCCCTGGTGGACTGAGTTACTCGATATCTGTGCTGGTGGGGCTAGCAGGTAATTATTCGAGTTGCACGCAAGCTGAGACGGACATAGCAGTTGTCAAAAAGAAAGTTTAGGTCTCAGGTTCAATCTCAGCCGAGGCTAAAAAAATAATGTGATTTTTTTCATCTATCAAAGCCTTGGTGGACTGGGTAAAGGACTGGGTTACCGTGTTACCTGTGCTGGTGGGAGGTAACAAGTACCCGTGAAATTAGTTGAGTTGCGCGTAAGCTGGCCAAATTAGTTGAGTTGCGCGTAAGCTGGCCAAGACACCACGGTTATAAAAAATAAAAATAAAAAGTTTAGGTCTTAGGTTCAAATCGCAACAGAGGCAAAACCACTAGGTGATTTTTTTTCCATCTATCAAAGCCTTGGGGGACAGAGATACCAGGTACCCTGTGCAGGTAGGAGTAGCAGGTACCCTTTGGAATTAGTCGAGATGAGCGCAAGCTGGCTCAGACATCGTGATTATCAAAAAGAAAAAGTTTAGTTGATTCTGCTACTCGACTGTGTATTTATAGGCTTACTTCTTGAAAGCAATTTCCTGTAAAGAGTCTTAAGCTGAAGCACTGTGTGAAAGCACTATGGCTAATATTAGTCGAAACGGAAAGCGTGTAATGTAGTGCTGTGTAAAGGTTTGATTTTTAAGAGAAGGCTGCAGAATAAGCTGAAATGGTTGATAGAATTTGAGATACATGTTGGAATGTAAACATTGTAGCAATACTGCAATAGTTCATATTCGTTGAAAATTTAAATGGCATGGTGTGCTGGCTAGTTGACCACGTCCTTTCCAGCTTGCTGTTTAAGTTTCTCGATTTTTGGATTGTGGCCATGGGTGGTGAGGATAGTTGGCAGTTTGCTTTCAATTCGCTTTCGTGCATTTGATTTGGATAAATCATTGTCCCTTAATTTATAGAAAGTGGTTCAATTTGATCTTTTGGCTGAAGAAGTTCTCCTGGACTTTGGTTAGATGTGGTAAATTTTCTATGGCAATTTTCTTATGTACTATAGCTCTTAAGATTTAGCCTGTTCTAGTGTGTTTATATCCATGCTTATCTGGCTCACTCTTACTATTTAAGCTTCAGTTATTATCGTGAAGAACCAAAAACATTTATCTCGTTGATAACTACTTTGTGTTGAGGTCAAATATCACTCACAAAACATGGGTTAAAAAGTTAGCCATCAAAGTCAATTTGGGTTTCGTGCTTCGTTTACCCTTTTATTCTTATCAAGATGTTACTAACACATGGTTTAAATGTTTATTGAATTGTTGCTTTGTTGTCTGTTTCAGAGGATGATGTGAAGGAGAGGTGTTGGGACCAAAGAGAAGCACTACCGGACGAGCCTCGATGTGTTATATGTGGCCACTATGGGGAGTACATTTGTGATGAGACTGATGATGATATTTGCAGCTTGGAATGCAAAGGTATATTGTTGTCTCGACTTGCAAAATCGAGGCAACCAACTGGTCGTCCATGTCCTGTGAAGTTACCAGCAACTGATGAGTGCTATTATGTTAGGGATAATGATAATAAATCTGAAGTGAAACCACTAACAACTGATCAGACTGAACTCATGAGAAGGAAACTTGATATTCTTGTGCAGGGAGACAAAACTACACCGCCTCCGATCTTGTCATTTGCTTCTTGCAAGCTACCTCAGAAGCTTCTAGATAATATCGAAGTTGCCGGTTATGAAATGCCAACTCCTGTCCAAATGCAAGCAATCCCTGCTGCTTTAGCACGGCAAAGCTTGCTTGTTTCGGCGGAGACTGGTTCTGGTAAAACCGGCTCTTTTCTAATTCCTATAGTTTCTCAATGTGTAAAAGTTAATGAAGAGCATTTCCCGAACCAGCAGATGCCATTAGCTATGGTCCTCACACCTACTAGAGAACTCTGCATACAGGTAGAGGATCAAGCTAAGGTGCTCGGGAAGGGTTTGCTCTTCAAAACGGCTTTGGTTGTAGGTGGTGACGCCATGGCAGGACAGCTCCACCGCATCCAACAGGGAGTATCTTTAATTGTGGGAACTCCTGGAAGGCTCATTGACCTTTTAATGAAGCACGAGATTGAACTGGATACTATTTCAATTCTTGTTCTTGACGAAGTAGATTGCATGCTCCAAAGAGGTTTCCGTGAGCAGGTGATGCAAATATTTACGGCTTTGTCTCAACCTCAAGTGTTAATGTTTTCCGCAACAATTCCTAAAGAAGTAGAGAAGATGGCAAGCACAATGGCCAAAAAGGTCACTGTCATCTCTGTTGGGAAGCCAAATAAACCTAATCAGGCTGTTAAGCAGTTAGCTATTTGGGTAGACTCGAAGCGGAAGAAGCAAAAGCTTTTCGATATTTTGATGAGCAAGCAGCATTACAAGCCACCAGTTATTGTATTTGTGGGTTCTAGGCTCGGAGCAGATCTCCTTTCTGAAGCAATAACAGTAAGTACTGGGCTAAAAGCATTATCAATTCACGGTGAGAAATCCATGAAGGATAGGAGAGAAATCATAAGGTCATTTCTAGTTGGAGAAATTCCAGTTGTTGTGGCCACAGGGGTATTGGGTCGAGGAATCGATCTGTTGACTGTGAGACAGGTAATTGTGTTTGATATGCCAAATTCAATCAAGGAGTATGTGCACCAGGTTGGAAGGGCATCTAGAATGGGGGAGGAAGGTACGGCAATTGTCTTTGTGAATGAAGAGAACAAGAAATTGTTCCCCGAGTTGGTTGAAGCTCTTAAAACATCTGGTGCTGCGATTCCCCGAGAGCTTGCTAATTCAAGGTATTCTGTTAGCTCTTTCTCTGCTGGCAAAGGTCAGAAAAAACGAAAACATGGTTTCTGAAGATGTTGGTCTCCCTTCCCCCTCTGTTGCATAAAGCTCCCCGTGCTAAGAATTAAGAGTACTTATTAGACCTGGTGGTCAAAATTGTCTTGCTTGAACATTAGCCTCCTTTTATGTTCACAAATTCTCTCAGGCAACTGGATTCTGTCAGAGACACAGTATCTAGGTCCATAAGTATTTATACATGTATATACTGTGTAGCGTGCATATTTTACACGTGATGATTTTTCTCGTGCTAAAAGAAGATGTTTCTGATTTGGAACTGGAGAACTGAAAACCTGCTGGGGCATTTTGATTATTGAATTGATGGGCACAAAGGGTGTGCTTCTCAAAGCTGAAGCAGCCGCTGTTGCTTACTCATCCTTGTGTTGCTTTCGTCAATCTTCAAAGTCAATAAGGATATAAAGTTTTGGCGATGCTCGGTTGTATCTGCGGTTGGACTGGTAAACAGTGTCATTAACTGCTTACTGAAAGTTTGCTTGTCTAGCATAGCATACATAACTGTTTTTGAGAGATGAATGATATTCACCAATGTTCTCGTGTTCTTCCTTAATCAGTATATCCTGTGCTATCCAAGACTTTGCACGGTTGGCATCAGAGAGTATAGACGCTTTTGCAGAATCCTGATAGGACAAGACTGCTGCAGGTTTAATAGTGCGGGTAAATCAGGAGATTGTAAATGTCGAAGGCAGCTATCTACTTGTCGGTTAGGAGCAAGCGGGGGAAAAGGAGGAGATTTGGAGGCAACAGTTACTTGTTGAAAACTGTTGATTTTGAGATGCTAATACTAGTTGTCAACTGTGCACAAATGTTTAAAACACTCAATTTTCCCTGGTTAATAGGTAGACTTCAGGCGGATAAATGAGCACGTTACCAATTGCTTTGATGCTTGGAAGAGGCTTTTGATTTGATTCTTTATAAGAGGAAGCAACAATTAATTAAGTCCAAAAAATAGAGAAAATGGAGGAGAACTTCAACAAATTCTATCACATCTCAGTTGTACTGGTTTTGAAATTTAACTAAACCTCTTATAGCTTCTGTATAAATTATTGCAAGCTTGTGGTTTAATGGGGTTAATATCTTGCAAAACATTAGAGATCTTAAGTCTCAAGCTAGATGCCAGATCTTCCACAAAGCATAAGTAATAGATTCGTTTGAACATTAGCACATCTATTGCCTATGATTTGTGGAAGAAATGCATGAAATTTGGCATCTGGCTTGAGACTTAGGATCTTTAATGTTTTGCAAGGTATCAAGCCCATTTAGCCTGGAGCTTGCAGAAATTTATTCAGGAGCTATAAGAGATTTAGGTAAATCGCAAATCTATTATAAGGAGATGTGAAAGGATTTATTGGATCATTTTCTCTTGAGGATTTGTCGGAGTTATTAAGTGATGTGGCATGTTCATTGATGCTTCCACTTATTTTAAATTATAAAGGATCAAATAAAGCCTCTTCCGATCATCAAACCATTCAGTAACTTTGCTCATTTATCCGTCTGAGAGATCTGTATGTTGACAAAGGAAAATTGAGTCATATATATAATCATATGTGGTGCAAAATGTGGAGTGCAGAATCCTTGAATGGTATCGTGTTGTTTTAGATATTCCCGAAAGAAGATAGATGAACCATCAGAAACAAATCAATTTTGTCATGATTTTCTTTTTATGCTTCCAGACACAATTGTATCTCTAGTTTTTGTTTTTCTAACTTGAATCGTAGTACGGTATAAATGTAGAATGATGTTAGAGTTTGTTGAGAGTTTATAATGTATGATACACAAAGATCATTTACAAAAACACCTGCAGCTAACCTCTCACTTTGCAGCTACATCATATAGAAATGTTAAGAAATCAAAAAATTCTGTAAAAGACTCCCCCTTTCCTAGTTCTACTTTTTTCTTTCATTGCTTTCCCATGTCGTCGTTCTTCCATTTGCTCTTTCTTAAACACAAAAACCAAGATAAATGAAATTTTTTTTTGTTTGGGAGGTTGGATTGGAACATAGGCTGGAACACCACTTTATAAAGCAAGTAACCCAACTATGTACATATGAAATCACAGATTAGTTCACATCAAAGAGGCCATTCTTGAGTAAAGAGGGTTCCAATTTCTCCACAATTATTCACTTAGTAAAGTGATATATTTCATGTGCAGAGAGGAGTCCATGATAAGAACATTTGACACAACAGCAACCTTTTATCTCTTCAGAGGATCAGACACGTAACCATCTTAAGTACTCGTTTGTCCACATCAAAGAGGCCATTCTTGTTATAAAAGCATACACCCCTGAGACAAAGAATGCAAATGAACTAGCAAGGAATGACGCAAGAATGGTAAAGAAATACTGCAGACAAATAATTAGAGACACACAAACATGCTAAAAAATTATCACACCAGTAAGGCCTCTTTCTACAGCTCATGCTAATTACAGATCTAAGATTGTAGTAAAGACTAAAGAACTCGTTCACTTCAAACTAAAATAAGTTGGACTTAGTTCCTACTTTGAATATGGAAATCTTGACAATCATAAAATTTTCATCAGGCCTTCACTGGAGCAAACTCAGAGAGATGAAGTACATTGAATTATGTCACCTACTCTAACCATCGAGGTAACTGGAGCAACTCAGAGAGATGAGTTAATTATGTCACCTTTTTAGTTTAACTGGTAGTTTCTGGTAGAGGGAACAACTCATCTGAAACAAGAAACCCAGATACAGTTGCACAGAAAACTTGTAATTTTCCTGGGCTACTGTTAATTGATCTTACTCCTCCAACTTTAATCATTGACGTCTGGCTACTCAACAAGAACTTCATGGTAGTCAGTCAGAGATTTAGACGAGCAAATTAGTCTAGTGTGCCCTTCAACACTAATAAATAATACAAACAGAAGTTAATTCTTTTCCTATTTATCGAAAACTACATAAAGTTTAAGATGCCCAACAAATTCAGTTTAGCAAAAAGACCATTTATTCTCCAGTGAAGAGAAGCTGCCAACCATCTCAAGAGCCCAGAAACAAGTAAAGGTTGAGTGCCTCGAGCAAGGAAGCAGAGACCTGCTAAACTCTACCTGACATGAAACACTTCAAAAAGACTGTTTCAGAAATTCATCAGTTGCACAGATTGAGATTCCTCAGAAGAAACACATACTTGCTAGAGCGAAAGATATGCAACGATTAAACAGCATATAAAGACAGTTTCTATGAAAAAAAATCCAAATTTCATTCCAACTTCACAGATTATTACAGTCTGATATGATGTCCTGAGGAAGACACAAAACTAGTTTCCTTCCTACAAACAGCTCCAAAAACATAACTCTGAACAAAAGAAAAAAGAGAGGCCATATTACAGAATCTGCAAGAATGCTACATCCTATGCACTTGTGGAAGGTCTACAATCACAGCATACAGAACACTATTTCCTTCTTTTGTCTATAAAAGAAACGTCAAGGTTTATGTACTCCAAAAACAATGTACCCGACACGAGATAAAATGTCAGCCAAATTGCAAGAAAGAACTTCACAAAAAAGAGATTTACAATACTGAGGTAAACCTAGACAAGTCACCATAGTAAATGCTCTTCTTATCTGATCATTCATTTTCCTGGTTCTTCGTCAACTGTATTTGCCTGGACTACCAGTTCAACGTCAGGTCGAGAAGCCTTATCAATAGTTTCATCTCCAACACATGCATTATCTGATGAGTTATTCTTTCTTCTATTATCTTCATTTACTTGAGTAGCATTAAATTCTTCATTTCCTTTGTCCACTTTCTGCTTCTCCTGTACAGATTCAATAACCCCATCATTCACCTTGTCTTCCTTCGCTTTCACATCTCCATCTACTTCTTCCATGTTTTGTTCAACGCATTCCACATTATTGTCATCTCCAAAATGGGACTCTCCACGGCTTCCACTTTCCTCGGAATAATTCTCCACTACCTCCTCATTAATCTCCTCATATCCACAACCCTGCCTCTCAAGACTTTGCAATCTCCTCTTCAAGTCACCAAACTCTCTCTCCATCAAGAACAACCTCTCCTTCAAAATCAAATTCTCTTCCTCCAACTGAGCAATGTGCGAATCCTGATCATCTACACGGTTCTCCAAAACATTGCTATTATTCGGGTAAATCATCTCGAACCTGCTCAAATCATGATCCAATCGCCTTTCCACCTCCACATGTTCTTCCACATCGCTCTCACTTGATCCTCCTCCCTCCTCATCCTCCTCTTCCTCGTGTACTTCCATATCATGTCCTGGTGATCTCAATCTAATCAAACCATTCATCGATCCATACCCATCAACCCCCCATTCCTCCTTTGCCATATCCACCAGTACCTCCCTCGAGGGAGAAAATTCTGGGGTCGGCAACACTGCCGGAGTCACGGGACAAGGAGATACCAACGAGGCAATTCCACCACTCTTCTTTGCCCTAATAATATAGGATGACGTGTTCCGAGGAGCAAAAGGAGCACCCTTGTTACTACTATTATTATGATAAAATTTCTTCTTAGGGAAAAATCTCTTAGCTTTTAATCTATTCTGATATTGCAACTCATTAAGTGTTGGTGGGTTATATCCACCAAATCCTCCAACATTTCCAATATTTCCAACACCAGTCATATATCCAGTAGTAGCCATCAAAGACTTCTCTTTTCTCCTACCACTATCCACCGCCCTCCTATCATTCTTATTGACCTTTTTACCCTTCCAATTACTCCTAGGTCCTAAGTTTTTCGACTGTTTTCCTCCGGCAACAAATCCCGGACCTTTCATTACATTAGGATTTTGAAAGTTCATCTGTTCAGCTCCCATTGCCGGCGGCCACATCCCATAGCTCCGATTCATCATTGGTGGTGGTTGTTGTTGCATCTGTGAATGAAACTGAGGTTTATCAGAGTAATGCTATACATTTGGCCATGAAAATTATGAAATTTGCAAAAAAAAAAAAAAAAAGAGTAGTTTTTGTTTTCAAAATGAAAAATGAGTTATTTGGAAATTGGAGTTGTTTTTTGGATTTTTGTGAGTAATTTTGAATGAAAGTAAAAATAACTAGTTGGTGTTCTTCAAAATCCAGAATTCAACTCCGGAAAAAAATACTCCCTCTGTCTCAGTTTATGTGGTACACTTTCCTTTTTAGTCTGTCCCAAAAATAATGTAACTTTCCATAATTAGAAACAACTTTAACTTTAAAATTCCCCTTCTACTCCTAATGAAATAATTTATAGCAACACAAATGTGTAAAGGTATGTTTTAGACCACAAATTTCAAAAACCTCCCTCTCTTTGTTAAACTTGTGGCTTACTCAAACGACGCCACATAAATTGGGACAGAGCAAGTAAAAATGGGAAACTTCCAATAATATACAATATTATACAACATTATACCTTAGGAAATCATTATATATAATGTATCAACCTTGTATAAATGGTGTTTATACACAAAAATGTACTGCCTCCGTCCAATTTATGTGGCACCATTTGACTTGACACGGAGTTCAAGAAAGAAAAAGAAACTTCTAAAATGTGTGGTCAACAACACGCCCATATAAATGTGTAATGAAATCATCTCATAAAGCATAAATAAATAATGCGACATTCTTTTACGAACTAAAAGAAAATGGTTACAGATTTAGAGAGTACTAAACATGGTAACAAACTCAAAATATGGGCTAAAGCGTGTAAATTCATGGCCAAACGGCCACTTAATAAAAATTTTCATTATAGACCTAAACGATGTCGTATTAACACACTATAAATATTATTTTTAAATTATCGAATTAATTAACAAATTACCTGATGTTGTTGAAGATGTGGATTCATATTCATCATCATTTGTTGTTGTTGTTGATTCAACATTGGTAATTGATCCTTCATAATCAAAACCCTAACCCTACAAAATTCAAATTATTAAAAAAAAAAAAAAAAAATTAATACCAAAAACCTCACAGATCCACAAAAATTTCAAATTGAAATTTAAAAAAAAAAAATGAAAAAAAAGCGCCAAATCAATCGCAAATTAATCTAAATCTGTACCTTTCAGAATTATTGATTAATTACCAAAAAAAATATATATATAGACAGATTCAAATGTTTTTTTTTCTAATCGAATTGTTGATTTAACCGAACAAATTAAGAATTATTCAAGCAAATTTTGAGGATTAATATTTTGCAATTATTCTTTGATTAAAGAACTTTTTTTGTTTGCAGAATTTTAATGATGAAGTGAAGAAATGGATTTGGTATAAGGTGAGAGGGTTATATATAGGAAGCGAAGGAGATAATGGACGGTTAAGATTGTTTTGGTGATAGAGGAAGAGCTGGATGGATGACACGTGGTGATAAAAATAGAAACCGACTCTGTTTTGTTTGTTGAATTACAGAATTGCCATTGTGAGTTTTTTTTTTTTTTTTTTAAATTGTAGGAGGAGTCCATCTAGATATACATATGACAAATGAGTTCAAGGAAGTTTCACAAATTGCTTTATATACCTTCATTATGGTAACTTCTTTTATTACAAAGGGAGTCCATATATATGTGTGTGTGTGTGAGATAAATGACTTAATAAGTTTCACAATTTGCTTAATGTACCTTCATTATGTTATTGTTTTTGGTTTCACCTGTTGTCTGGTATCAACTTTGAAATCTGACTAATTCGAACTTGCGCCGCAAAATCTCATTTTTGGTAAAGTGCTCTCTATCAAAAGTAATTTCATATTCAAGTTATAAACTCGAGATATCATATTAGGATGAATATAGGATGAAAGAATATTCATCACTTTACCACAGCTTGTTGACAGTTTCTTTATGGTAATTATCTCTCTCTAGCCAAAATTATTGTTACTTTTACTATTTTGGGTGTCGAACAAACTTACAAAGTGATCTTTGACTAGTATTTTGACAAAGTTTATTGTCATTTACGAGAGAAATTGTCATTAGTGTACCTTTTGCTTAAATTCTACATATCTAATGTTGATCTATCGAGACAGGTGAACTAATCTACTTAATTATCCACTCTACGTCCACATTTTTTTTTTTAATTTTTTTTTCGCCTTGCTCCTATTAGATTATTGATGGTTCACCATTTTAACCTTTTTTCATTACACTAACTTACAGCTGAAGATACCAACTAAATTAGGATAAAAACAGTGCCAAAAGTTTTTTCTTGTACCAAAAGGCCAAGTTCAATAAGGTCCATTTAATAGTTGAACGAATTGCCCTTCTTTTGGGGTGGTCTTTAAATTTTGCGCCTCATATTTGAAATCTTTAAATTTTGCCCTTCGGCTAAAACTCATAGGTTCCAGGTTCAAACCTACACACAACAAAATTTTAAAAAAAAAATTCGCATAGCGCAGAGTTTAAATTTCGCGCATTTCCCCAACTAAGATACTGCGAAAAGAATTACCAAAGTTACTTATGCCTTATATGGGCGTACTTGGTATAAGATGTCGGTCCGGATAACTTTGATAATTCCTTCACAAGTTTATGCCCTGTCCCGCATAAAAGTTTGCCCATTAAAAGAGGTTCCCCCACCGCATAAATTTGTGAAGGAATTACCAATGCCGAACCCGCATACTTACGCCTATGGGCAGATTCTGGGTATTGGCATGCGGTCCGCATAACTTTGATAATTCCTACACAAGTTTATGCCGGGTCCTAAGATAAAAATTTGCCCATTAAAAGTATGCCCCCACCGCATAATCCTGAAGGAATTATCAAAGTTATGCCGGGAGCATACTTATGCCAAGTCCGCCCTTAAGGTACGAGTGCAGCGCTGTGTCCCATAAAATTTGTAATTCCTTAACAAGAGTATGCCGGTTCGATACACGCGACCCAAACCTTGTCTTTGCAATTTTTTTTTAATTTATGCTTGAGCGGTTCGAACTCGGGGACCTCATGATTTCTCGCGTGAAAGCTCAAAGTTGAATGCGAAGGGCAAAATTAAAGACCACAAATATGAGGGGCATAATTTAAAGACCACAAATATGAGGGGCAAAATTTAAAGACCACCCCAAAAGAAGGGTAATCCGCGCAAAAAAAATGAAATTTGTAAAGGAATAATTACGGCCAATATCCATAAGTGATCTAGTTTATCAAAATTAGCCCAATAATCCACTTTTTACCCTAAATATTTCTTCACCAATCTAGTTTGCAGCCAGACCACCACTTCATACCTTTCTCTCTCACGGCTCACCTCTCTTCTCTCTTCCTTCTCTTCATGCTACACCATTCAGACACACAAAATCACCATATACAGAAGAACCACCAAATCGAAACTCATATTGTTCTTTGAAATCCAGTTGTTTCAATCAATTAGAATTGACCAAAAATGTTAGAATTTGAACCACATACTCTAAACAATTTTTTTAGGTTTTCAGATCAGAAGTTGAAAAATGCAATTGGGTTCTAATTTTGCTTCATTTTTGTCTTTCATTTAATATTTGAAGTTTCTAGCATAACCAGGTGAAAATACGTTGGTGCCAAAGTGGATTTTGTTAGTCCTCGAGGGAGATGCATATATCTTGTATAAAAATATATAAGAGGTGTATATATGCACCATTATACACTATCATACATTATATATATATCTTTTATACAATGCTTATACAACTTTCTAGAATACAAGGTAGCATAAATACACTGTGTAACAATATATAAGAAGTGTATATGCACCTTTATACGATATTATATTCATACACTATATATATGTATATTTATACATTGTATATAGATGTGGCTTGGTGATGGATTTATAATTGGTTCTTTATCTTCTCTTCTCTATTTGGATTTTTCTTTTTCCCTTTGTTATTCAAAATTTTTCACATTAATTATTGTAAGTCGTGAAGGTGAATTATGGTGTTCTCTAGTGATTGTTGGGTAGACCTTTCCTTTTCTTTTTATTGCAGATTGGGGTTGTTGCTTCGGTGTTGTTGTCCTGCTGGAGATGCTTGGCTAAGGTGGTGGTAAACTAGATGTCCGACATGTACATCTCTGTCATTTCCCCATTTGTAGACTTTATCAACATAGTCAATTACTGTTTGCGCGAATATCCTTTTTTTCCTCAAATATATGATAAAGTTCTTTATCTAACCATTACACGTTCTTAATCCCAACTATTTTGCATGACTTGTGTATCTCCTGTTCTCATCGATTCAGACAAATATCTTTGCTAATATTAAAAGATTATTCTAAACCCAACGGCTGTGTGCTAGAGAGTACATAGCAATCCAGATTGGAATTTTTAGTCAAAAAATGATCATAGCCACCAACATCGGATGGACTTCAAAATAGTAGAACTCTTAACAATTACTCTACTTATTTCCCGTAGAAAAGAACATATGTACCTTGTTTTTCTGGCACAAACCATTTCTCACAAGAGGGAAAATCATTAGAATATTTCTCAATTAGGAAAAGATTAGACAGAATGCAAACAATCCACATAAAACTTCCAGCAGTCCTGTCGCCAGGTTGTGTCAACAACAACCCAGTGTAATCCCAGGTCTAAGGAGGGTAGTGTACACAGACTTACCCCTACCATGGGAGGTAGAGTGGAGGTTTCCGGTAGAAAGATATATATACAAACAATAAATCCAATTTCATTTTTAACGAGAAGGAAAACAGAAGATTCTTGTAAAAGTTTTTTTTTTTTTCCAATCAACTGATTGACAAAATCTAGTGGCAAAGTTGACACATCTCTTCCATTGAGTGTAACAGTAGATTGAACACATTTAGCAGAAAAAGTCAGCTACTCATGTAAGTGCAAATAATCAGTGGCAGCTCAAAATATAAGTGCAATAATAGTGAGGGAGCATATACAGTGCCTAGTCAAAATTATAATGGATAGACTACACCTAAAATAGCCATTATCTAATACTCATTCATCTGGTATAGCTCAACATATCCTAAAACTATACATTGACAGATTTACAACATAGATAAACGAGGAAAAGACTCGGTTCAATAATTACTAATAACAGAAAGTTCTCTACCAAAAACTCCTAAAACTGATACAACAATATGAACTGAACTACTTTTCTCTGTACAAGATCAGAGGAAGGTAAAGAGATTATAAACCAGTGTTCGGATTGTTTCCAGCAAGGATGAGAGATATCTCCAGCCCTCGACTGAACGCTTGGTTGAACATAAGCCGGGTTTGAAATGTTGAAATGAAGGGGAACCAAGAAAATAGTGCGATTGGGATGAAAATGAGCATCCCCATACCCGCATCATACAAACGAGCAACTGAACGGAAAGACTTCCAAACACCTATTTTCTTGACTAGAGGCTTCCATGCTGCAGCAATCTGTCGAATGACGAAACATGCATTTACAGGAAATTAATAAAGCACGGAAGGGATAAAGAAAGATGTGCAAAATCAAAGACAAGATCTGTATACAAGGTATAATGTCGTAGTTTCGGCGAACATTGGTATATTGTTCACAACTTGGCAGGGGAACTCGAATTTATCCTACTTTAACTTTTATCCTTCACGAGAGCACAGGATGGTCATACTGCAATCCGTAGTGATGTCAAAGCTACGAAATTACGGAAAAACCATATTCCACAAAAGCCTAGACTTTTCTAGTCTACTTCAAAACATTTCCACCAAGAAAGAAGAAAATAATATACTATGCTCTACACTTTGACAAAATACACAGACAAACAGCTCTTCACAGGTGCTAATCAGGTAGATGATGCTAACTCGTCTATCCAACTGAAACTAAGGGAAAGTTACTGATCCTGGCTTTAGATTTTGCACTTTGTTTGATTATTTGTATTTAGAGAAATTCTAAATATCAGTGAACGTTTCTATCTTTTTATAATAAATATATTGCGCAAAATGTTATCAATGTAATTACGGTACCAACCGTACCATAAGACATGTAATATATGCAAGAAGCAAGAGAAGACTGGATTTGGGGGAAAAGAGGACGTACTGAGAGAATTCCCCAGCCAGTGGGTATGAATGCTAAGATGCATGCAAAAACATCCGTCACAGTAAGTTCCGTCAATATAATAGCAGCAGCTAAACCAGCAAGGGCAAGCAAAAACGATAGGCCTTGGACAAAACGCAACACCAACTGGAAATTAACTGATATTTTTTGGCTGAAAGTGAACACCTGTGGCATCCCAAAATAATGGTTCTCGTTTTAACACCGTCAGACACAATTTGATAAAACTAAAAACATGTAACAAAACTTGGTTCAAACCTTGAAGAGGAGTAAAATGACAGCAAATGCAACCCATGAAAAACCGTACACCTGACAACAATAAATCCACAAGGACCAGCAGTCAGCAATCACTCAATAGACAGTTACTGATAGTCATATCAAAATTGATTGTACATGAAGACGGCAATGAGAGCAAACGTGGCAGAGAGTAACATCAAGAACCAGGTTTTCTCCGGCTCGGCCTCTCATTACTATGACTTCTAATGAAACGTGTGTGGTTCACAATTGAATCTATATACTTTATATAGATACATATCTTGTGCTTAATTAGATTGTAAGACCTAACAACGAACTTCGTTCCCTCATCAATGATTGAGTGGTAGTGAAACTTACTTCCACACAACATCAACTTCATTTTATTTTTTGAGAAAGACAACATCAAACTTTATGAGCAGAAACTTTGGGTAACAATGATTTGGGTTCTTCAGACCGTGGTAGATGAAAATTCTACCTGTGTATACTGAACATTTTACAATTTGATGACAACTAGGCCTTTCAAAAATAGATAATGGTTA
Organism: Lycium ferocissimum; assembly: GCF_029784015.1. Classification (NCBI taxonomy): domain Eukaryota; kingdom Viridiplantae; phylum Streptophyta; class Magnoliopsida; order Solanales; family Solanaceae; genus Lycium; species Lycium ferocissimum. Next base: position 20,389,071 of record NC_081351.1, read on the forward strand.
GAATAAGCTGGCTCCATCAGTAAAGTAGGTATGCTTCAAAAGATGGTCCCCAAAAACACTAACCTAGTCTTGTAATTCCAAATTAAGGCAAGACAGGAAGGTATTAAGGAAATTTTTTAACAAAGACGAATATAAATTAGGAAAAGAGTAACAGTAATACCGTTAAAGATGTATTTGTTCCCTGAGCATCTAACTTGTAGACGATGCCATATTGGAATATAAAAAATCGTAAGCTAAGAATGGTCTCCATCACCCTCCCTCCAAAGGTTCGAATATGAGCCTGTCAAACAACACAAAGGTGACATCAAATTCCTTTAGAAAAATATGAGTGATATCAGGAATTGCCAATAGACCAAAGCAGCTACACATCAACAGTTAAGGAAAGAAGCATTAATGTACTCATCACACAATGAAGAAATTAAAAAAAAAAGGGCAGCCCGGTGCACTAAGCTCCCGTTATGCGCGGGGTCCGGGGAAGGGCCGGACCATAAGGGTCTATTGTATGCAGCCTTACCTTGCATTTCTGCAAGAGGCTGTTTCCACGGCTCGAACCCGTGACCTCCTGGTCACATGGCAGCAACTTTACCAGTTACGCCAAGGCTCCCCTTCCACACAATGAAGAAATTATAAAGCAGAATTCAAAGAATCACATGTCTCAAGCACATGTACCTATATTTCTTAAGCATTGTCAGTATTCCCACATCTAATTTTGATAATTTATATGCAGGGTCAAAAGCAAGAAAGACGGACATAAATATAATCACAAAGGGGGCAAATCAATCCTGTGTAATTAAGTTTGCCTGTAAGTAGGAAAAGCAAAAAATAAAAAATGAAAAACAAGAGTAACGACACAAGTCCACCCCCTTTTGGACTTCTTACAATCAGTTGTTTACCTTTATACTTTCCCCAACTCATAACAAACCAATATAAATTCTAGAAATATGCTTTAGAAGCATTTGGGATGAATTAATGAAGGCATTATGACAGCTAAATCGGTCATCAGTTGAATTTCAGACACCCACAGGGACATGACATAGGTGGCAAAGACCTATTTAAAGCATTTACATCAGCAGTTTAGTATAAAACTAAACTATCTATCAGGCTCAGAGAATTGATTACCCCTATTTTATTATTCATTATAAAATTGATGGAGAACAATAGTGAAGGTCAATAACTATTCATATCAAAGTATAGTTCATACCAGTTCTTCATCCCACCAGGCTTCCCAACTTTCTTCCCCTTTAACACCAATTCCACCTCTATAAAGGAGCCAGTTGGTCCAGTCACGGAAGTCTTCTACCGTCCTATAGAGGAAGACAAGAATGATGACAAGAAACAAGCAACAATATATGGAACTCCAAACATAATAAAGCATTACTTACTTCTGCCATTCAAATCCTGCTGGGTTAAACAAATATGGAGCAAAAAGCCAAGAAACAGCCAAGAACCAGCTGCTAACAGTGAGAAGTATGTAGGATAAAGCACCACCCTCGTTGTATCCGTAAGCAGCATATACCACCAATAGAAGTACAATTTCCATGCTGAAGGACAAAGATTCGTAAAACTAATTGATATTCCACAAGGACAGAAAAGAGCTATGACAAAAGATGACCACCTAGAAGTGTGCAGATGCGCGCATATGCACTCATACCAACACACATACAGAAGAGAGGGGGAGAGAGATACCCCTTGACGAAATGACTGCGGGAGTAGAGCCTATAATTCTCCGTAAACTTGATGTGTTTAACGACAAATCCCCTACCGGTTGCATGATACTGTTATAAAATAAAGTTTACTGATTAGTTTTACACCAAGAAATAAGAATATTTGAGTAGCGAGGAGGAGGGGACCTACTTTCGCACCACCATGGAGGATAGTCCGACCAAAGTAATGTGTCCTGGTGCCCAGGGAGAACGTGAAAAAAACAGTGCAGAGTTGAAACTGCATAGTGACAAAACCGACAACAGCCTGCAGCGACAAGAATGATCCCAGTCAGAGCAGAGAATGGACAGGCAGTTAGAGGACATGAAGAGAAACATAGAATACTAGATTTGAAATGTAAAAGACCAAAACTAAAAAGTAGCACAGAATTCTCCATAGATATCAGTGGTGTTCTCCACGATTTTATATTGAGCTATTGCAAAACCTTTTAGCAAAAGACTTGTTTGTTTAGCTCTTCAAGAAGTTTTTCTTTTTAATTTTAAAACTCTTATTTGAAGAAGTGGTTTTGAGGGTGTTTTTCAAGAGAAGTTCTTTCCACTCACAAAACACTTAGAGATCTTCAAAAGCACTGCAGCTACCAAAACACATTTTCTTTTTAAATAAACCTTTTTTAGAAAAGAAAAAATTGAAGTTGTCAAAACAATATATCTTTGAGAGAATATCGCTGGATCGATTTGTGGGGGTAAGATAAAAGCAGAAGGAAACTAGGAAGGTAAAGTAGGTGCAGCAAACAAGGAGATTATTTCAAAACGAAAGATAAGAAGCTAAAAAGGTGAAAAGATAAGCATCAATTCTTCCAGGATATAAGGAAAATACTCAATGATTACTGAAACAAATCTTTTAGCATTTCAAGAAATTGCCCAATTATTAGTCCATCATGAACTCATTTGGTAAAGTAATGGAGCTTCTTTAGGCATAACAGATCCAACTATGGCACAAGGACTTAAGAAACATACCCTTAGGAAACCTTGTTCCAGAATGAAACCCAGAATCATAGGAACCGCTGTAAAGATACCAATCTGAAAAAGGAATTGTGCGTTGAGAGCAGCGCTAAGAGCATCATTCTGTAATATATTAGCTCTATCCTGAATACTTGCACCAACACCAGATAATGCCTGAAAAAGAAAATGGCAGATTCAGAAAGAAACAGGCCACAAATATTAAATACAGATAGTTCTTGAGTAGACTAACAAAAGGTTCATACGAATAGCACGTAAAGGAAAAGATCAACAAGTCAAAAAGGCGTGAATGGAAGATCCACCCAGTGAAACTGAAGTGCCCCTCCTCTCCCAAACCCCCCAAGAATCCACAATTTGAAGAACAAGTTTATTTGCTCCAGAATTATCAAATGCTAACTGCACATGAGAATAAACACTAGTGCAAATAAATAAGTCAACTAAATGCATAAATCTTGACTTACCTTGAAAGATAAAACTGTGTAACCCTATCTATAATAGCTTAAACATCTGGAGTTATAACGTGTACCATAAGTACCTAAAAGTTAAAACTTGTCGGTACTTACCAAATATGCCTTGCCATAGAGAAAAGCGTAAAGACTAAGCACTGTCAACTGCACAAAAGTTAAAAGGATCTGTCAGAATTATCATCATATACCTGGAGGTGATAGCTGCAACAAGCATATATATATATATATATATATATATATAAGTGCAACCCAGAATGAACCTCATGCAATAAACTCTAAGAGATCATAAGTAACAACAGCGACTTATAGCATTAGAATGTGAAGTGCTACCATTGTGCAGAAGTAGTATCCGACAGTTGTAAAGTAGAATGATAACATTCTGAAGAAATCAAACAGCTGCCCAAGCCTGTAAATATCTCTACTTAGAACTTGTTCACCATTACCACCAGCAACTTTGCCTTCAAACAGTGCAATCTGATTGAGTCCGACATCTCGCCCCTTGCCGACCTGCATGGTCTTAGTTTAGGCACTGCAATCATATGTATTCAAAGACAGAACCGCTGGAAAAAAGTTACCTGGATGTACTCATGGTGAGTAATATTTCCCTGCCGTAGAGTTGAATTAAACCCTGCATTTACACTTGAAAACTGAGTATTTAAAAAATTTAAGTTCATTTACTGTTTGGCTGCTAATTTTGAGATGTGCCTTTTGGCCAATCTTTCCAAATAGTGATCTGAAAAATTTATTATGAGAGACTTTAATCAAGTTCTTCAAATTAAAAAAATAGAGAAAGCAGGTTTATGCGTCTTTGGTCGTAGATGGATTATCGACAATGCATAAGGTTATTTTTGTTTGTATTATGGCATAATTTTCTAAGAGTAAATTTTTGGTAAAAAACTCATTTGTTCTGGAAATTTTTAAAGCAGCTTATGATCATGCTTTCAAGGAAAAGCTACACTTCAGTTTCTTCCACACAACAGAAATCAATCTACTGCTACTCGAAAGATATCATTTTTTCAGAAACTTGTCCAGACACCTTAACTCGTCAAAGTAAATATCTTTTCTTATAAAAGAAATAAAAGCACTTCTAGTTTCACAAAATCTTAGTTAAACAGACTATTACTCATAGTCATGATACAATAAAAGCTAAGCTCATAACGAGGACATTGCATAACTTTTTATACACGCAGCAGATTATTAGGTCACTGACTTTTTCATGTCAGTAGCAGGTTGTAGATTTTAGAGAAATGAACTAGAAGTACAGGATGCAGTCTAAATTGAAGAAGACACAAGGGGACATGCTAGCAGCAGAGAAAAATCATTTGAACCTATAGTCTATAGTAATGTATATTAATCTAGGGGATATCCTCTTATATGAGAAAGCTTCTAACCAAGTGGATGTAAAGTGGAGACGCGCAGCACCCATGCTGGTGCAGTGCTAGGGAGCAAACTGGTTACCTGCAAAGATGTCTTCACTGATATTAATCACACGTGAGGCTTTGCTGATACCACCTCGAGTAATATGGAAAACTCTGTCAAAGACGTCTGGATGTCCATAGTGCATACGAACTCTGAAGAATTTCATAATCTGTCACAAAATGACTCCATTTGCAATAAAAATATCATAGTAAAATATGTGCACTCACTTCAAAGGATTTGCCAGAACGCGCTGGCCCATTGTCACAAAGCTACCTTCTTGGTTAGACATGAAGGATGCCAACGAAGAAACACTGAAACACATAAACCCATATGAGACGACTGTTTAAGAAATACAGACATAAGAATATTCATTAGGTCCAAAATTACCTGCCAGTGAACACATGCTCCCTAACACCAAGAATTGTCGGAGGATGAATGCCATAATCACGGAAAAACTCCTCGAGAAGATTTCTCACCTTCAGAGCCTCTTCAAAATAATTATCCTGTGGTGGATCAAGACAAAGTGATAGGTCAAGGTAAGATGGAGTATATCAACAGAAATGGAGTCACACATATTCTGTTATTGGGGATATGAATATGTAATTCGACTCTAACAATCAATGATGAAAGGTTTGTTTGCTTATCCGTGATTCGTAAAACCTATAAAGGCTAAGAGCAGCAACTCAAAAAACATACAGAATAAGAAAAAGAATGAAGAGAAAAGAAGGCTCGCTTGCAAGTATGCAACATCTCAGTATCGATGTGCAATCAAGTTGCAAAAGAAAATAAAATAAAACAAAACTATAACACTAACAAAATAGTACGAATGGAAAAATTAAGCGAGAATATCATAAGGACAAATACCAAGATAGAGGGACTATATGGAGGTGATACTAAAAGCTGATCCCATAAATACATGTATAAAATAAAGATGTTATTATAACAATGAATTACTCAAATAGTCAACAGAAAAGATAAATTTTCTTATTGGAACTGTAAAGAGTAATTAGAAGCGACTGAACTCAAGTAAATACAAAACACCTGGATGAAGATAGTTGGGATCAGCTAGAATCCTCATTAATAAATAAAAGGATAAAAAATAACTGGTCCAAGGTGCTGAAGTAGGAGAATATGGATTGGGTAAAGGGGAAGGAGGACCGATTGGGGGCACACTAGATTACCAAGAATGGGATATGGAGAGGCGAGCAGACGGAAGGGCAGAGACCCCTCAGAGAGAGAAGCTTAAACACTCAGATTGTGTCCAAGATGCTTATACCCCTCCTTGCCTTTGGAAGGGCATAGGAAATGTGTTAGATTCCTACATCGGTAGTGAATTGGGGACTTGCTATCATTATTATATGAGAGAGATGCTTCGCCGTCCTGCAATTTTTCCTGCTAGTCTGTCACTATCCAACAAGTTCGTCAATCAGTACTATGCACAAACCAGTACCACTGGGAGACACCTCTCAATTATGCAAACCAGCCTAATCAAGCCCACTACCGGAAAGTGCCTCACGCGCCTCAGGCGCTTCCACCAGCACCTACCTTCCAGCATCATGAGCCGACGCGTGTGGTCTTTTTGGCCACTCTCTTCACACAGTCGGGTCGCCTCATTCAAAAATCACACATCCAGGCAGTCACCTTTTCCGGCGAGGTCTCCCAGTTCCCAGCAAGTGTTCTGATTGATTTTCATTGTATTGTTGGGACTCGGTATCAGAGCCATACCCAGCCTGATACTTTGTTTACCCGATGTTGGGCCAGATATTATACTGTTCACTCTCAAGTTGGAAAGCCTAGGCGTGCGGGGATGTTGGATACCCACATCGATATGGGATGCGAAACTTGGTCTCCCTATATGGTCTCGGGCAATCCTCACCTCATGAGCTAGCTTTTGGGGTGGAGTTAGGTCCAAGGCTTATTTCTTATCAATATGTATATAATGAAGAAAAATGAGGTTAGATAATTAAATGGTTCCCAGATGTTGACAAAGGGCTGAACCATTTACTTCAAAGAGTTGCTAACAGGATAATTCTATAGATCTATTAAAAGAATTCTACACTTCATTTCATCACCATTCTTCACTATGGTGTTTTTCTCATCACCTATTTATTGCATGCCAAAGGAGCTCAAAAAAGGGCCATTTGCATGTTGTTATATTCATTAGATATATAGTACAGACTAACACAGCCAACAGAACATTAGATTCTTGGCTACCTGATTCATGTCAATTGTTTGCACTGCATTTCCACGAGTAAAGATAATTGCATGATTTTGATTTTCAGGTTTTCCTTCACCAAGTTTAGGATCTCCAGGCAATTTAATCGAGTAGATTTCCTGCACTCATGTAGAAGCAAAAAAAAAAAAAAAAACAAGTACAAGTGTTACAATTTTGAATGTACAAGGCAAAAAGCCGACCACTGAAAACGATATCTTCTCAAATAATAATTCAGTATCTTATATTACTCTACATAAAATTCCTGCAAATGGCTGAGGAAAGAACCAATCAGAAGATAGCACCTCTCATCTTACTTTTGATGGTTTTATAATAAGAATAAAAAAGACTACAGTCGTAGCAAATTCTTACTATTGTACTTCATATTCTTATGCTATTGTTTGTTAATCAATCATTACTCTATCTCCATATATCATAATCAACATTGCGATTGTCTGATCCAGTTTTTTTTTTTTTAAAAAAAAAAAAAACCTTATAAAATAAAGCACAAAGCTAGCCCTAGAACACTTGGTCCAAAAAGACATGACTTTTATGCTTAAGTGCTAATGACCCTGCAATCAATTCATTTTGCTTCCCTTCTCCTACTAACATCAAATTTGTTTGGTTTAGAATCCAAAAATCACCTTCAAAGGAGGAATATCCCCGTGGACCGTAGGTGATGAAGGACTCTAGAGGTAAAGCTTATACAGTGTCCAAGGCAACTTCCATTTAATTCTTTGCAAATGTAGCACCTTTTTCATTTTTGGATCAAGTAAATGTTGCACGTAGCCCATGATATTTCATTTTAGCCCACTTTTGTTGCCCACTTGAGTCCAGCTTGTACATTTCCTCAACTCTTTTTACTGTTTGGAATAACATGAGTCGAATAGGTCCAAGGCAATACTTAAAAGAACCATTTTTTTTCATTAGACAACTTAAAGAACTGGACAGATAAGGCTGGGATATACTCCATCTAGGGGTGTTGAAAGTTGCAATAACCAAAAAAAGGACCTCTAGGACTAATTAACTCCAGGTCCCAACTTATAAAACCATTTACGTCCTTTTCCCATGTAAGTAGGAATTTTTTGGTTTGAGCTACAACACAGCCTCATTTCCCCACGTTGATGTTTTAGAACCTCAACACAAGCTAAGGTAATTGGAAATATAGCAAAATCCTAACAGGAAAAGAACTCACTAAACAACACTACTAGAGCAGGCCCAGCTCCATTCAGACTATGCTCCAAATTCTAAAGAGCTGATGCAATTTTTTACTAACTTCCTGAACTCCAAAGCACAAATAGTTGCATATTTTTGCACTGTTCTTACGCATATTACATGCTAAAACAAATAGAACGAATTTTTAAGTAACGACTAAAAAGAAGAAGCATAATGGAAATGACATGGACGCCTTAAGCAGAAAGGATGGCACCTTATCTTTGCCGTTGATGTCAGCTTTTACAAGCTTTGAGATATATTCTTTATTCCCCCCGTCTTTAAGAGTTTCAACCTCATCAATGAAAGCAACACGAAGAGCCTCATTTCTACAACGGAAGTCGATCCCAAAGTCAGCTAAGAGGTTCTGACGTCAGCTCTAAAACAGAATATCCTATTCTTCTTGTTCATTTTTTTTTTTTTTTTTTTTTTTTGATAAAGGGAAAAACAAAATCTATCCTTACATTCATTAAAATCTAAATGAAAAAGTATCACCTTTGCATTAGCAATGCAATATCTGCAGCCTCAGGTTTTTGCTCTTCTTTCTGTTTTCCGTATATCTGGCAAGTGACAACATATGTAAATTTCAGATCTGCCTGTGCTCTTGATTCAGGAGACAAGTCAAATCCTTGAGGATCCGTAGTTTCACTTGGTGTAATTCCTGCTTCAGTATCTAACAAAGTACAGAAGATGAGAACTGGTGAAGGAAAAGCTAATCAACTAAATCATTTGTTTTTTGGGGGGTTTTCAGAAAAGCAAACCTCCAGTTATCATCCCTTCCAAATATGATTGAAGCATTAGTGCTTTCCTGTAGTACATCATTCCACGAACTGCAAAACTCCAGAAGGGTTGTGTAAAGGAAAGAAATTTATAAGGAAAACAAGCAGGTATGCAACTTTATCCAGGAAAGGAAAGCATGAGAACCTACCTAGCACAAGCATGCAAAAGGGATATTACTTAGTAAGTACCTATATACATTTTTAATAATCGTTTACCATCGATTACCAGTTTTAGAGCATTTGATCTTTTCTAATACACGTTTCAGTACCTAGCATCCTGAACTTCCACTCCTAAAAGTCTGCCTCAGCAGCCCATCCATCAACTTTTCCATCACAAGACACAGAAAGTTTAACTTTGAACTTCAAAAAAAAAAAAAAAACCAGCCCTCTCCCTTTGCATACTTTATCAGAAATTTAAGTCTTCTGTTTTTCAAAGTAAATATATGTTCAAGATATCTCTTGTACTAATCATGTCAAGTCATACATCCCTCAAGCAAGATCACTCTTTTTTTACCAGATAAAACCAAACAGGATCATCTTAAACTCACACTTCGTGAAACACCTACAGTTTATCCTTTCTGTTGAACAATTTGTTCCAATCATCTTGAATGTCTAGTATAATTCACATAACTTGTATTTTGACTCTGTCATCCATGCCTTTGCAGAAAGATTTTGGTAAAAAGACTTCCATCTAAAATCAACTGCAAGTTAATACACTCCGCATGTTTCTTAATATCTTTTGTTTCGAGTGCCACAATAAGACAAAGTATAGGTTAAACATTCCCTCCTTTGGAAAGGTGGAAATACACATCTTAGTTGAAAAAAGGGGAAACTATTTCTTGCTTCTTTTAACTATTACACGTTCTTCCTACTTCTTCTTCTTTTTTTTTTAGGTTTAGTGATTGTCAATTTAGTGATTGCCAATTTAACTTGTTCTTAGAGTAGGGAAGTGTCAATTAAGGATGCCAATTTTGATCCGTTAATGTATAAGTGTAACCTGTCCAACTTGTCTAAATTTAGATAATTGAGTGACTGCTATTAGTCATGCAAATGTTAAAATGGGTGTAATCTAAATCAAAACCACTTAAAAGGTTGAAACGTCTTAAAAGTTATTAGCTCAAAAAAAAATCCAGAATAGACTTTTACCATTATCCTGGGTTTAGGGTTTTTTTTTTTTTTTTTTTTTTTTTTTTGCTCGGAATAGCAAATAAGAGAAGAACAGGCAATGGCAACCCTACTTTCTTCCCATTTCTGGTTGTGGCTACGAAGAACTTTCCATCAACAAAACTGATAGATGTAATCATTTTTTGGCCAAAGTATCGATTTAAAAGATAGCGCCCTAACATTAGAAAGGAGAATCAGCAGTTTGTGGCTGAAAGGGGGTTTGGAAGGTGTAGGGTTTAATATTTATCCTGAAAATCTTTCATGAATTTGAATTCTGGAGATTTGTGCGAGTAATATACGATACTAGTTTTTTATCTTATGTATCAAACTACAAGTGAGCTTGGGATTTGTAACTCCGCCTATGTGAGCTTGCTTACATTGTCGGACTTAAACCCGGATAAAGAAGGAGGGTTGCAGTGGAGGGAATCCCCTGGAAGTTCCCCCCACCCCTTGAGTGGTGCCAAATAAATGACTACACGAGCCCGGATTTTGAGTATAAAGATTCCATTGACCAGTGAAAAGTGGGTCCAGCCAACGTAAAACTTGTCATTCCGTGTTGAATCCACATGATACACTAGTTTGGGATTGATGCGGAGTTGTCGTAGCAGTAGCATCAAAATAGAAGTCTCACAAAGAGTAAGACAGGCAAGTAGACAGCTTGACCCTTGACATTTTTAGTCCAAAGGAAACATACATGATCTATCCCAAACCTAAATCAGGTAAGGAATCAATTTGATGTAACGCCTCGACGTCATTCCTCAAGTCAGAAGTGTAGGTATTAAACATTGAAGGATATAGCATATACTGAAAATTATAGAAGAGAACAGAGAAATAAGAAGTACCAGTTCTGGCCAACGTTTGCCCACGGTATGAAGCCCAGAACCTAAGTTCAAGAATGTCATTTGGATTATCATTAAGTTCGTTCTCTGAGATGTTCTCATCACGACCAATTCGAGCAAGAAAGTTTTTCCATTCATCTGCATTCAACAATTTCTTTTTCCTCAGTGAAACGACAACAAAGAGGAGACTTACGTTCAAATGTAGTTTCTCAAGACAATGAGATGACTAATCAAGAAACAGTCAGAACTGCAACAAAAAACTAGTGTTCAAACAAAGACAACACGTACGAAGAAAACTACCTATGGTTTTAGACACTTAAAAGCCTCCTGAAGACGACAACAACAACAACAACAACATAGACAGTGTGATCCCACAAGTGGGGTATGGGGAGGGTGAGATGTACGCAGACCTTAACCCTGCCTGTGTGAGGCAGAGAGGCTGTTTCTAAATACATGTCTCCAACTAATCAGATGTAGACCTACAATTAGCTATAGATGATTAATTGAAGACGTTTGATTACAACATTCTCAATACACGTCACCAACAATCAGTTTTTGTCTTCTTCTCTGTTTCCAAAGATAATAACACGGGATACTATAGTTTCCAAGATCTAAGAACCAAAGGAGCATGTTTCAGGAAGGACATAGGCAAACAACAAATAAGCAAATACGAGTGTTCAAGAGTCAGCATCTCACACAGCATCCCCGCCAGAAACCCAGATCCTCAATGGAAAGAGGATAGAATCAATAAGACATATTTTGGATATTAGGTTGAATGTCAATTTCCATCATTTAAGACACCATCTACACTGACAAATCAGAAAAGAAAAGGAGAGCCATCAATAAAATGCATAGCCTACACAGCAAAGGACACAGAGACCAGAGTCATGTACCATGTGTTTCACCCAAAAAATTCAAAGAAAAAATTTCTTGGACAAAGACCATTAGATCATGCTTTTATCCTTCTATATAATTTCTTACATGGCCTAAAATATACCACCAAAAGTGTTGATCCCGACAAACAAAAGCTATCAAGATTACCGACTAATATAGCTTCAATCTAACTCAACATTGCAGGACATAAAAGACCGTAAATACGCATTTACCTAGGAAAGGATGCAAGTCAATTAAATCTTAACATTTTGGAGCTTGATACAATTCACATTTTATCTCAGAATTAGCAATCTTAAAGTTGACCTTAAAATACTATAGGAAGATATGTGTGTTGAACACTAAGAACCACAAAAAAAATTAGGACACTAAGAACAAAATTGTAAAAGCCAATCAGTTCACTGCCAATTAATTAGAAAGGAGGAAAAGAGCAACATCGCTTTTGTCATCAAAAGTAATGAGTTATATTAACAGTTTAAAAGCTCAGCATAAAATTGTATTCCGTCAGTTAAATGAAAAGCAGAGAAATAAGATCAATTGATGCGAATGGAAAATACCCTCTATTTCTGCTTACAGCTTTGCACAAAAAAACAGAGATTACCTGGATAAATCTTCTGGAGGTAAAACAGAATAGAAATTCCATCTTCATTTTTCTTAAGGAGTTCTGACATGCTGTAAAGAACGGTTTCTGAATAATATGGGGTGAACACACTGCAAGAGTAGAAATTTATCACACAACGGGTCTGAAGATGGTAATATAAACAATAGCAATGTGAAAGAACATACCTGAAGGATAACATCTCACGGACAGGTCTTGCTAAAGGCATCTCCATGAAAAGTGAATTGGTAAAAAACTCTAACCGACGCCTAGCCTCAAGATTCTTGGGTATGTTGGCAGAAGATTCTTTAGAAGTTATGAGAGAATAAAGTCTATTAATCAGTTCCTTCTGCATAATTTTTGTGCATTTTTAGGAACCTTAGAGTGAACTCAAAGAAAAAGGAGCAGAGAGGTGGCAGAAAAAAACTAACAGAACGGAAAAGGAAACCAGATGCAAGCCTACCAACTCAGCATCTCTCGGCCACTTTAACTTTGAGAACAACCGGCCTTCATTCCTTGCTTTTGACAACATGTTCCATGTGTCAAGGTGTTCTCTAAAATGACATCATAGTAATTATGCACCCGACTCAGAGTATAATAATCCCAGAAATATGATAAGTTATCCAAAGTACCTCATGTTGAAGCGAAGTACATCAAGTCGCAGAACATCATACAGATCTTGAATAGCTTTTACAGCCCCAGTTTCAAGCTCTGGTGTGTGCTCCTTTTTCTACGTGAAAGTATTTCAACAGTTCATAAGCAGAAAGGCAGAAAGATAAATATCCACTCAGTCCTTTTAAAAACTGACAATGAAAGAGGAACCTCTCAACTGAAATAAAAGGTCACCTAACAATGGACCCAAAGAAGACAATATGGAAACATATTGCATGTTTGCAGTTTCCTGATATGGAATAAAAGAAATATGCATCACCTATTGAAAGGCCTTCATGCATGCCCCGTAAACCAAGTATGACAAAGCATACCATGAACATGTGGATATGGGAGTGTTGGAAACTCATTAATTTCATCTTAACTACAATGAAGAAATAGGGTGCCCACACGGGGATGAGGGGACTGGCGTGCAGAGGTAGGACTTGGTGAGAGCAGCAGAGACTCGGAAGGTCACAGACCATGCGCAAGGGGAGACCCTTTGATTTGAGTCTTTGGACCATTTCTAAGGGAATATATTTGCTAAATCTGTCAGGAAAAGTAACAAGAGCTTCGCACGCCTCTTAGATATCACCAAAGCAGATCACTGATTTTCAAACTTAGTCCTAGCAAAAGTTCAATACGATCTACTCCCCAGTGTTGGTGATGGAAAAGACACCGGCTAATAGGAAATCCCAAAGGAACACAGTAGACCTTATGTATCATCAGTATAATAGTTATAAAACTTGAAAGAACATTTACCAGTATTCCCATTAGTGCAGTTACTTTCTGAATCACCAGTGGCAGCTTATTCAGTTCAACGTCCACATTAATATTCCTTTCAGTTATGCTCCCACGAATGTCCTCATCTATTCGTTTAACCCTAACATAGTAAACAAAGCAAAGAATATAAACTGACTATGCATAACTGTAACTAACAGTTACTTGCGTGAGTTCATTATAAACAGAGTGACTCTGACTAGTTTGAAATCTTACCACTTCTTTCCTTCATCATCTAATATGGATGTAAGAATAAACTTGATGGCGTAATAGCACTCTTCAACCGCATATTTCATGTAATCGTCCCTTGAAATCCTATCGTATAACTCATCTTGTGAGTCTTTACTCTCCACAGCTATATCTTTAGCAAGAAATATCTGCACATTCAGCATAAATGTAAAGATATACAGCCTTCGACATGACAGTTACCAGCATAGATCACAGTTTATATTAGGAAAAAAGAAAACAAAAGGAACTGTCAGCACTGTAACAACTGGTCAACCTTGCTAGCTAATAGGAAAAGAGGCCACTGAACTAAGGGCAGACTCCCAGAATTCCTAGGCATCAAAAGCTGTTCCATCTCCCTGAAATATGATAATCCATCCATCAAAATGTAAGAGGTTGAAGATATCAATTTACTAAGTAGCAAATAGAAGTGAAATAACAAACGACAGTCACTCACAAATTAGTAATGCAGTCTTCTTCCCTCAAGTTCTTGACAATTTCATTCCAGAAAGGTGCAAATCGAGCAGCATCAGCTTTGTTTCTTTCCAAAACCTGCTTTTTACAACAATATATAATTAAAAAACAAAATACAAACCTTTGAATAAACTAGCACGGAAGATAGTTTACAAGAAAAGCTCCAAGGGAAATTTTTCCAAAATAACCCAGAAAATCCTTTTCAAGTTGGCTAGCCCACCCCAATTGTGCTCGCTAGTGTTAAACTCGGGGGAGTATGGACCCGCCCCCTGTACCCTCTACTCCCACTTAAATATTAGGCTTCACTCAATGACAACATTCAAGCTCGTTATGTGCACCTAAGCCGCACTTCACGCGCTGCCTCCTTACCACTTAACCACACTGGGGGCGAACTCCATAATACATATTTCTAAGCATACGATGAAGTAAAATGTAAAATCATAATACCCCTGCTTTGGCTAACCATAAAATATAAGACAAAGAAGAATCCAGAAACAGACACTTTGTCAACGTATTTTGCACAATATCAGAAAACTCCGTTTAAGTAATTTTATACATCAAAAGCGAAAAAGAAGCTTCAGTCTGTGACATAAAGACAAACATTAAGTTGCACTATTTAATTGATTAGAAGGCAAAGCAGCTTTGGCAAATGTCAAATATTTGGTGAGATTTCGTCGGTATATTTTCGAACCATCCCTGTAACCCTTGATCAAAACCTCCAAAAGAGATTGAGGGGAGTATAACTTAACCTAAAAAAGTATACAGTAAAAGTACCACTAAAAAGGTCAGCAAAGCTAACAGGATACTAATTGCAACTGTTGCAAATTCAGCACACGAGCAGTTGTCCACTTATAAAACAGTAACTTAACCAAGTGCCACATCAGACATCAGTAAAGACAAATATCAATGCGAAATGGAAAATCAATAAACTCACCCGGCCAGAAGACAGGAGTGAAGCCCTACAAAACAGATAGGCATTTAGACCCAATGAGAAAAAGATATGTGAATCAATTAACTTGGTCATTCATAAATGATTAATTGCGGAAAATAAATGAAGACACCTGTTTCTAAGAGGCACGTGAAGACTATCCATAAAAGCCTCAGGAAATCTCTCAAAAAGTTTATGCATAGCATCCAGTGATCTTATCTGAATATCATCGTCAAAATATTGTTAGAGGCTGGCATCTGGAGTGATCCACATATGGTCTTACAATAAACCAGAGATTTGAATTGTCCCATTCATTACAAATGCGAATTATAAACACAATATATAAATAAAAAACTGCTTACCTCCCCAAGGCGATCTCGTGCTCCTAGAAGAAAGCCCCATACAGCCGATATAACAGTGTAAAATAGATGAGTGTCGAACAGGTAGATCTGCATTAAATAATACAACAATGAGATGATGATATAAAAGCTATTCAACAAGCACCTTTGCACCCACAACATTATCTGATTGATTACCAATTGGCAATAAGCAGTGACCAATCGTAAGTGCAAAGAAGTCATATGACCAACACAGGCCATTTATGTCACAAAAGCTCAAAAATTCAAAAAGCAAGATCCATGAATCACTAGGCGGAAAGTGATGTAAAAGGAACATAGAGTGCACTAGTGCGAGTATTCATCTTTGTTAGACATAGTTTGAGAGGAGGAAGATTAAATTTTGGCAGTACATTTAGTCATCTAATTTAGTTGCATGTACATCCCCTTCACAAGAATTCTCTGCAATTAGACTGGTACATCCAAAAACATCAAATTCATCTGAGAATACAAATTCCAATAATCAACCAAAGAAAGTCTAGCGTGTCCTATTGGCGCTCAACCCCAACATACCACATGCAACTTCACCCAGCATTGGCAGGATGCAATTTTAGCCTCCTAAAAAGTCCACAATCAAAAGAACTACCTATACAACAACAACAACAACAACAACAACCCAGTGAAATCCCACAACGTGAGGTCTGGGGAGGGTAGAGTGTACGCAGACCTGACTCCTACCAAGGTAGGACGGCTGTTTCCGAAAGACCCTCGGCTCAAAAGAACTACCTATACAAGGGGAAAAAACACCTGAGGATTGACAATCAAGCCGAAAGATTAGCACCTCATGCTTCTTCTTTTTTTGAAACTGGTAACTGTATCTAGATTCCATAATGAGCAAAACAGTACATAGGTTTTACTGAAACCATATTTACAAGAGCACTCCAAAAATCTACTGTCATGATTAGCACCTCATGCTTTATTCACCAAAGATGGACAAATATTTCCAATTACTGGCATACTTACCTGTTCTCATGCCAAACGAATATACCACCTTTCCTATTGGTGGACAAAACCAATGAGCCACTGAGGAACCCAAACAAATGTCGAAACTACAGTATAAACTAGCATTGCTTACCCATTTCTAACAAGTATATGAGAAAGCATACTTGTGGAATTTCTCATTATCTAAAAATCACAAGGCTAATTTGGTTAGTCGATTCAGATTGTGGCTATTGGCCCTCATATGATTTTCCATTAACATCCTCTTAACAAGAAGATACTACCACCTTCCCTATAGGTGTCCAAAACCAAAGCAGTTAGACAACCAACTATGGCGGACATGAATACTATGTGAATTGCAACTGAAAATAAAAATCATGAGCAACAACTACAAACCTGCGCGCACAAATGTATTATCTGAAACAAACAAGCTTACATCCAACCTCTCCCTTTTTTTTAACTTTAATAAGTTACCAACTTCTTTTTTGCAAGTTCAATGAGAAGAAACACATTAAGCAATATTGAAAGAAGCAGAGAGTTAACAAGATAATTGCAGTTTTAGAGGCTGTTTGGATGGGCTTATGCCTATAAGCTGTTTGCAGCTTATAAGCTAAAAAAAATAAGTTGGGGTAGTCTAACTTATTTTTTTGGCTTATAAGCTGAAAACAGCTTATAAGCTGCTTTAGATAAGCTAAGTCAAATGGGCCCAATTATTTTTTGAGCTTATTTTAAGCACAAAATGACTTTAAGCTGGCCAGCCAAACACTCAAAAAAGCTGAAAACAGCTTATAAGCAACTTATAAGCCAATCCAAACGGGCTCTTAGATATGAGGATTCCACTGCTAGGTGCAGAAATACCTAATCTACTGCCTAAGAAAAATATACAATTAAAAGTGTACCAGATGTTATTACACCAACAATATGAAAGCACAATATCTGATCTGCCTTTAAACAACAGAAGAGATTAAAACTTACAAGAAAAACTGGTGTCCATAGGCTTGCAACTGTAAGTGCATTATGGTTATCTGTCAAAAGAGTAACTTGCATTTAATGGAAATGGAGATTCAGATATGATACTCTCAATAAACCTTGACCACAGCACAGTGATGGCAAAGGATATTAGTATATACATAAATACTGAAATCAACAAAGATTCTAGAAAGAATTTCAATTCAACCATAAACTCATGCAACAACAGCGAGACCTACTTTTAGAAACAAAATCGTGCCAAGAATACTGCACAATATCCATATCCACTATCTGTCTTGTCGGCTTCACCAACGGCCTAATCTGCAACATGGAACCAAAGCTAAATCAATAAATCACCAAGAAAAGCTATTGATCAATGTCAAAATACAAACTGACACATACCAGTAGAAAATATGCAAAAGCAAATTTTGCTCCCAGGACAACAAGCCAAAAAATCATATACCTACACCAATGAAATTTCTCAGATGAGATTTCAGCACTGGCTGATTAACTGGATAAATCAGCTAAATAGTTATCATCAACCAAGCAACATGGAGAATAATAACTAGACCACAGCATTCTGACTAACAACCAAGAGTCGCATCACGAAGGAGTCTAGTTGCATAAATGAGAGGCCGCCTGATCGTAACAAATGCATAAAATGGAAAGGCATATAATTATACAAGCAAAAGTTCTCTGAAACTGGATAACAAAAATAGAACTCTCACCCAGGGGATTGGAGTGGAAAACACTGAAGTGATAGGAAGGTCATGCATTAATTCTCGCAATCACAAGAGTAAAAGGAACTAATGGACTGCCAAGCTACATACAAAATTAGCTCATATAACAAAGAAACAAATGATCCCTAGTCAGATTCATGAACGTCAAGGGCCAAAATTAGCTACAAGTGAAACATTGAGATAATTTTATAATTCACAACCCTACATAAAAGCAGAAGTGTTGGTACCATTCAGATGGCTACCCTGATTCAGAAAGATTAAGTTTGTCTTGCTTAAGCTAAAAGTACATTCAGCATAAAAAATGGAAGTAACCGATGACAGATCCTTTGTTCTTCATTTCTCTCTCTCTAAAGATTTTGTTGTTGTGGGAAAATGAGAACTCCACATCGTTAGAAAGAACATAAACACAACATAGGATTTATACAGAAGGCAGCAAAGATAAAAAGATTACTTGATGAAGTCAGTGGTTCTCTCATACATGCCCCGACCAACATAATAGTGTTCCTTCAGACAAAAAACGGATAGAAAATTACTGATTGAACATCTCACACAAAGGGCACCAAAGAGTGATCATCCTTCAAGAAAATCTGATTTAAAAAAAAGTGAAAAAAAAAAAAAAAAAGTGAAACCTGGTGCATCCACTTGATGAAACGGACCACAGACCAACTATCACATCGATTTGTCAAACGATGACAAGCTGGAAACCGCAGCAGAAAGCTGACAAAAAAATGAATTCCAGCATAGATTGCAAGAACAACAACATAAAGTCTGAAGACAGTTGAGTTGGAATTTTGGTTGCTATTGTCTTCAAGCGCCTTCCTGTCACAGAAAACATGAGCACACATTATTCCTGAATACAAAGGGGTGGATTGCCACAAAAGAAGAAAAAGAACGAAAAAGGAGAAGAATCAAAGTAAGAAACTTTGTGCAGCCCATAAAGAAAAAGAAGCAACATACACGTAAAGGAAACATATGAACACAGAAGCTACGCTGAACCAAGCAAAACGAAGGAAAATCCGACTGACAGCTACGTGTCTTGATGTAGAGTATGCACCATACATCATGATAACATCCAGAACACCTACAATAGGTAAATGCGTCAGCTACAGTTAGAGTTCAATACTCATAAATAAGGAGCACCCTTGGAGAACAGAGAAGCCAGAGAAACATACTCTCAATAAACTTCATCACAACATACGTAGGTCCAAGACTCAAAACTTCCCTCAGTGTTTTAGAATTGAATCGCCCATTATTGAAAGCAAGGATGGTCAGTCCCTGTGGATATGGGAAAAGAGCGGCAAACAAACTGAGTTAGGAGGAAATAGGCACTGAAGATAATCTCTTGAAAGAAAATAAATGCCAAGAAACAACACCCCATATCAAGCAATCAAACTGAAGTAGAGCAAACTTAAATTCCTTGCTCTCATAAACAAAGCAAAGTGAGTAAGATAACTGCTCACAACATAACAAAGATCCACAAGAAAAAGCAAAGGAAGAAGTTGATAAAATGCATTCTTAATCCTAAAACAAATAAAGGATGGGACGAAGTAACCTAAAAAATCACAAGAAACCGCAGATTAAGAGAAAAGAGGACATATCATCGGTATCAGTGACGAGTAGCAGACCTGAAAAAACATGAAAAGAAACATCCAAAGGCGATGAAAACTGTGATAAAGATGGAGAAAAGTCCGGTGCTCAACAAAAGAAGTTTTTCCCCTGCGCTTGCCACCTCCAGTTTTAAGAATGTTCTGTAACAGATAGAAAAAGGTAATCACAAGCTAAAAAATTTGAACCCAAGAAAACTATAAAACAGAAATTAGCAAGCTACAAGAGAACTATGTTTCGAACTATATTAATATTAAAAATATGTTTCACACTAGAGACGGGAAATACGTATGAAAAACAGTAGAGGACACATGCTTTATGTCTACTGATACTAAGGAGGCGTTTGGCCATAGGATTTGGGACCCCAATATCAAATTTTGATTTGAAATCGGCAATTTTTTATGAAATCTACACAAAACTTCAACTTCATTTCAAATATCCAATCCCCAATTCTCCAAAAAGTAGGATTTCAAATTCCAATTTGTGATTTCAATTTTTTTAAAATGTAAAACGTGACCACCAAGTTTATATTTTGTAAAAAAAACCCATTATTATAAATTTGCAAAAATTGACTCATGCTCGACGTGAAGAAATTGTTCATACCATGTGGAAGGTTTATATTAAACAATAGCTAATTACTACTATTTTTTGTTTTTTGGACCAGTGGATCTTTGTAAAATTATGTGTATCTGGAAGTTTGTAATAGCATGTCATTGCAAGCATTTATTTATAAAAGGAACCTGGACATATGCTATTTATTAATGTGACGCCTTAGGATATTCTGATACCTTGTTTATGAACTATGGCTTGCTCATTTGGTAAGATTGTATAAGAGTAGCGGAAGTTTTAATAGTTTTCGCAAATTGTGGGGTTTTCATGTTATGAAAAAAAAGTACAAAATAAGAAATCCACATTGCATGTCCAAACAAAATTTCAACTTCAAATCATGATTCGAAATCATGTCCAAACGGACCCTAATCCCTGGCCACCTAGATCTAAGATCAACTATTGTTGGGCACCCATAAATCTAAAAGGATAATGAAAAATTATGCAAATACACCCTCATTTGAAGATTACGATAAAAGATACTACACATGGAAACAGAAAAACTGCCTTTCAGAAAGAATAAACGGGCTATCCGAACAAACATCAAACATATGGAATCTCCCTCTTAAAGAAGGGGTTTATGTTCAAATCCCAACAGAGGCAAAATCACTAGGTGATTTCTTCTCATCTGTCCAAGCCTTGGTAGATAGAGTTACCTCGTACCTATTCTGATGGAAGGTAGCAGGTACCCTGTGGAATTAATCGAGTTGCGTGCAAGTTGGCCCGGACACTACGGTTCCCCACAAAAAGGAAGGTGTTTGTGTGTGTGTGTGTGTGTGTGTGTGTGTGTGTGGTGTGGGGGGGGGGGGGGGGGGGGGGGGGGGGTCGTTTTGGGTTTTAAGAATATTCCTTTTCAGTGAAAGGTTGCATAAGCTCTCATAATAGGCAATTTAACCAACCACATTGTGGGGCTTACAAATGAATCTACCATCCTTAGTACAAATACCCTTCTGGAGCAATATTTCCACTTACTTCCTTTCAAGAAATACAACCTACATTTCTTTGCAGCAGAATGTATACTACAATTACAAATAGTGGACAGGAAGCTCTTTATTTTCATGTTATAACCTGAAAAATTATACAAGCATACCTACAGCAATATCTAATAAAAACACATATCACTGTTTAACATGCATAATGCTACCAAGAGAAAATCTCAAACCTTTGATCTGCGTGTTGGCTTCAGAAAGAAAGAACAATTCGTCCGCCATGGCCAGCCAAGCTTGAAGCAATGACGGGACCTGCAGAGCAGTAGAAGGGTCGATGAGAAAGTTGAAGCAATGGGAGTCCTACACCCTTGGGAATAAAGCTTACCAGAAATACTCATTAAAATCATCATAGTTTCTCCAAGCAGAATGCGGTGCTCGGCCATTCTCATTGTTTCCAGCCTCCTGTAAGCTAACAAATTAATAAGCATCCCAAAGCCCATGGATTTTGCATATCACTATCAGCCCTTCCACACCTCCAACGCCCACAATTCCAGCAGGGAAAAGAAGGAAAACAAGACTAAGATCATGAATATTGAAGGTTAATATTTAGCTGGTTCTAGATGTTAATCTACAGGAGGGAATATTTAAGTCTCTTAAGCATTCCATAGTAATATGAAGCTCACAAACATGATATGTCAGCACTATAGATGTGTTGTTCCTGAAAATGCTTATTGATTAGACTCTTCAACATACAGATGGAAAGAGTAAAAAGCAACTTAACCTGGTGAAAGATCAAATCTGAAGACTTATAGTGTGTTCCAACAGTATCCTCTAATAGCGAAAAAAGAAAAGGAAAAATAAACTAGTGGAAACGGAAAGAACTGCGCTTGTTGTAGTAAAGGTAGGTGATTCCAACAGTATCCTCTAATAGCGAAAAAAGAAAGGAAAAATAAACTAGTGGAAACGGAAAGAACTGCGCTTGTTGTAGTAAAGATAGGTGATGGTTTTAACCAATTCACAAAGATGGGTAAAAGTAAGTAGGGATGACAAAACGTCACAGCCAGTCACGTATATAAGGAAAAGATGATGAAGGTAATAATCTGACAAAACACGTTGCACCACAAATCTACGAGGCTCTTGGTAAGTGTAACCCGACAAAACACGTAGTACCACAAATCAACCATTAGCATGTCAATTGAGATTTAAGAAGAGCAATATATGTCGAAAAGAATCTGAGAGGCCTTTATATGTATACCGATCAGTGTTTTAAAAGGCAGTTTCAAGGCTCGGCCCAGGGCTCGCCTTGGGGCAAGGCAATGGCAAAACGCCTCGGGGCTCACGTGCAGGGCTTAGTTCCTGTGAGGCTTACACTCAAAACGGAGCCCCTGTGAGGCTTACACTCAAAACGCCTGATTTTACGCCCTAACACGCCTAACACCTAACGCTCGGGGCTCGCCTAACACTTTTTACACAAATTATATGTTAAATTCCTTAATTAAAATCGTTGACCCTCATAATTCTTTAACAGATGGATGATACTTAACCGTTTACATCTATAGAAATAAGAAGATTGGGTTTAACTCCAATATCAAGTCGTAATATTGCATATTTAGTATTTGAGAACATCGTGAGGTTGAGTATCACTTAATATCTCTTTTAAAAATACATAGTTGAATGATACATTTTCACTTGTCATTGGTCTTTTGTCCTATGTATCAAAATTATCATAGTTTATTATTTCGCTATTTGAAAGTAATTTTATTTTTATTTCATGAAGGAGTTGCATTTTAATTATAATACTGATAAAGTTTATTGATTATTTTCTTATAGGGAGATAAAATGAATAATATGATAGTAATATTGTTTTAAGAAATTGTGTTTTTTTCATTGTTTCAAAGTTAAGATGTTTGACACATAATAGCTTTTATTTCATTGTATTGTTTATATTTGTAAAATTATGTTATATATATTTACAAGTTGTAAGTGGCGTATAATGGATTACTTTAATTAGTTTCTTGTGAGGATCAAGCACACATACATATAGGGAGAGAGAGATTTCATTTATTTATAATTTTTTTAATGTAATTTTACCTATTTAAAAATGTTTATTATAATTATATTATTTTATAAAATACTAAAATTAAATACGCATGGGGCTTACGCCTCACCGAGGCATACATAAAACGTCCCGCCTTACGCCCCCGCCTTTTAAAACACTGATACCGATGACAATGTCACCACATATTATAATAGTAATTATCAAAATCAAAAACAGGTTTGACAAGTTCGAGTATGCAGATGTATGCAGATACATATTTAGGAAAAGTTTACATGTATGAGTGTCTGTCAATTACATTTTAGAGACAGAAAAGTAGACTAAAATAGGGGAAGAAACAAAAAACATACCGCCGCAATGGCATCATAAACAGGGCGTATAACTTGATCAAGAAATGACACGCCATTATCAGACATGCAGCTCTTAGCTGGCGCTGCAACCTGTTGTCGTAGTATCTCCTCCAGCTCCCTTCCCATCTGTCATGAAATTGATTGTTCCCAACAAAGCAAAAGTAAGAATAAAAAACTTGGGATGACGTAATCACAATAATTGCTTCTCTTTCCGCCTTTGCCCTTTTTCATTTTTAAAAAATCTATAGCTCACCCTCTTAGCCCATAGTCCCGCATACCCTCCCACCAAAGAGAACACCCTCGAGATGAAGGGGAAATTACACTTAAGAAACAAACTTAGAACATACTGACAGGCCAACCCGGGAGTACTTCCATTATCACAAGAAAAAAACACAGGAAATGGAGATCATAAAATCGAAAGGATGTATACTCTATGGAATTTGAAAGTACATGAGTCAATAACTTAGCAGCAAGACTTCACAAATGGTCAAGAGACAAAAGGCACACCAAATTGACCTACATGATGAAATATGTAGCACAAGCATTCCGGAATGAATCGGATGTTAGCAGCTTCACCCCAGATTAAGAAATACAAAGAAATGAATAACAACTTCTTCTCCTTGC
Source organism: Lycium ferocissimum (assembly GCF_029784015.1). NCBI lineage: Eukaryota > Viridiplantae > Streptophyta > Magnoliopsida > Solanales > Solanaceae > Lycium > Lycium ferocissimum. The sequence continues at coordinate 20,413,601 of NC_081351.1, forward strand.
TAACTGCATCCAAACTGCAAAACCAGAAGCAAAGAATCAGACACTCAAAGCAGAAAACCAACAGTGTCAATGATAGTTATCGGCTATGTTAAGATGAAAGGATTTGTGCAAGTAGAAAAATTCTAGCAATTCTCACTGCATTAAGACGAAATAATTTTACATCGCAAGCTCAAAACACACTGGACGTAAAACCTTACTTGCTCCAAAAAGGTGGGGTGTCCAAATAGTTGCACCACTTGATATAGTTATCAAGGGACTTCAAGAAGACCTTCTGTACAGCAGCCTCATCCAATATCTAGAAGTTAAAGATACAAGTCTGGACTTAGAAATGAATTCATGAAGGTAATCGATAACGTGCCACCTCTACATCAACTAGATAAATAGAACAGTTGAAATACTATCTCAATTCACATACCCGGTTGTACCAAACGTCGCTAAAAGACGAAGAAATAATTGACAAGATTTCTACACATCGCCAGTTCAAGGTAATATAACATCAGCAATTGCCAATATTATCTTGGATATTGAAATTTAATCCAGATATCGTGGTTTGTTAGAGTGCCAACATTTGGTAACAGCAGCTGACAGGGGCGGATCTACGTGTTGTCAAGGGTGTTCACCCGAACACCCTCGGCAAAAAATTACAGTGTATATATAGGGTAAATTTTCTGTGTTTATGTGCATATATTAACTTTTGAACACCCTCGGCAAAAAATTACAGTGTATATTTAGCTTCTTCTTTTTTTCCGAACACCCTGAATGAAAATTCTGGATCCGCCACTGGGCCAGCTGAACCAAGACAGTGAAACTACCACGTCTCACAGTATCTATTTTCCTAGTTCTGTAACTAAGATAAAAGTGGATAAGCAGGGACAAGTAGGCCTAAACTGAATGTAAGCAAACTAATGAAACAAAATTTACAGCTCTCATCGGGATCATCAAGGAAACAACTTCGAGAGACGAATGGCTTGCACCTCATTGATGTTATATGATATGCAGAAAGTAGATGATAAAATGTTCTCGAGCAACATTACAACCAAACAACACCAAATCACAGCCTACAAAGCACCTTTATGTAAGAGCTTACCATTTAATTAGACAAATGATTTTCTTCGATAGACGGAGATTAAAACGGCTTAGTGATATAAGGTTCAACAACAAGAGAAAGCAAAAACACTAGCTGCATGTCCAAATGTAAATCTACTAAAGGTATAACACACTATAAAACCTACCGGTTCAGGTCCTTCAGGAATGCGAAGCCGGGTCTGCTCATTTGCGAGGAGGTGGACAATATGTTCTCGCTGATTGGAAACATTGTCTTGCTGCCAAATCAACAGAAATGTGATCACCAAAGCCATAATAGAAACTGGTGAAGATGAAACAAGCAACGGATGGAAATTGCAGCATAAAAGAAACAAGATAGGGCAAAAGTAAAACAAAGATTAACATGTTTGTATTTTGAAATTGTAAAAAAAAAAAAATAATAACAAAGAGAAAGAAGAAGCAAGCAAGTCCTGCGCCACAAAATCAAGCACACACACCATGAGCTCAAGAATTTATTTTGTGTGTGAGTAAAAAATAAGTATATTTTCTCAAATATGAAGGTTACTTGTCAAATAAATTAGTGGAGAGAAACTAAGACAACTACTTAAATGTGAGGCAAGAATTAAGAAGACAAAACTTGCTAAAATGATATAGTTCCTTTTTTTTCTTCGGCAAGCATTAAAATGATATAGTTAGCTTAGCCATTGCAATCCAATTTACAATCCCCCGACAATATAATACTTTGTAGACCTACATCTAATTCCGCAGTAGTATAATTCCATAAATAATCCGATCCAGTCTAGATATTGGAACTAGCATTAATGAATAACCCTTTGACTTTAACCATCCCCATTGAAGCAACTTCAATCTAGATATTGAAAAATCTAAATACTCATTTTCTATGCCAGTATGATTTCAAATTATAAAGAACGTTTTTATTGATGAGGAAGGATTTGAAAAAAAGGATAGAATCCATCATAGTTCGAAACTCGGGGGATAACTGATCCGTCACTTTTACCATTTCCACTTAAATACCAGGCTTTTGTCTGCAGTAAGGTTTGAACTCGTGAAGCGTATATAACCCAAAATCACAAGTTGCACTCTTACCCCTAGACCAAAGCGCTGGAGGCTAAACCACGCCAATTAGTAGGAATTATGTTTTAGCCATGTTAGTAAGTTTGCTTCAAGTCCTATGTTTCCTGGGAACCTTTTAATCTTGTGCGGTTTTCTATGCCAAAAGAAAATATGTAGAATATCTAGTACTTTTATTTTTACTTCCATTTTCTATAATATTGGTCTTATCGTCTTGAGATGAGGTTAATACAACATGATCGTGAGGATACCACATAGCCGAACCCACCTTATTTGAGATTGACACGCAATTGTTCTTGTGATTGTATATAGTTAAGAACAGTAATTAAAAGAGCCAGCAGGATGAATTTCACTCGTCGATCAGAAAGGGCTGTGGATTATGGAGCATACAGAAAGACACTTTGAAACAAAAACAGAAGTTTAAAAAGCAGTCAGTATACCAACCTGAAATCCAAAAGTATAATGCAGTAAATCAAACAAATCAATGCTCCTTGTTGATGGCAAAGAAAAATCTTCAGGTAATTTTGGTAGGCCTCTATAGTACTTCAGAGCTGATACTGCTGTGCGTACCTGACATTTAGCTGAATCACATCAGCACAAATAAGCAAGAGTTTTTAAAAAGTGATAGGGAAAGGATTATCAACCTCATTGAAAGACACAATTTTGTTTGTAGTCGAAGTGGTATCAAGGGGAATAATATTGTAAGCAATGTCCTCAGTCATAGCAGCATCTGATTCCATCATTCGTTTTAGCTGCATGCAAAGACACAGCACCAAAATGAGCATTTCAGATGCATGTGGAACAACAAGAATATAAAAAGATGAATGACTGCACACGCATCAGGAGCAAGACCAAGTATTGAAACTATTTGAACGCCCATGCATGTGGAACTGCACCAGCATGTAGAAACATATCATGCAATCGCCCAGAGACATTTCACAAGAAGTTTCAGTATGTGCTCTAGTCTTTACCACGTCAATTTTCAGATACATCTGGAATCTTAAGAAACGATGAACACTGACCAATAATTCCAAATAAGCTGCCTCGACCTCTTTTCTTTTCTTTTTTTTTTTTTTTTTTTTTTTTTTTTTTGAAGAATGGTAACAGTTTTTTTATTTATTTTACACCATCTTGTAGAATGAGGTCCGTTAGCAACTTGCTACTATGAATAGGAAGAAAAAATCAAATGCCATGCACAACTGATGAAGGGCTTGGAACATAGTACAGCTTGTGTTAATGTGGGTAATGTGGAGAGAGAGAAATAGGAGAGCTTTTGAAGGAGTGCCCTCGAGTTTCTCTCAGTTGAGGAGTACCCTCCGCTCTCTTATTTTCATTTGGTGTCAACGGAATTTTTTTATTTTTTGATCACACAACACTTAATAGGGGCAAATCTGAAAAACAAGGTAAATTTTTTCTTGATTTGATAAGTGGACACTCTTTTTGACTCAAGAAAAAAATGCTAAGTGGCCACTCTTTTTGATCCTAAGGGAGTAATAAAAAGTACCGAGAAGTTACAACAAATGGGATTTGGAGTACAATGGGTTAAATGGATGAAATTTTGCATATCGACTGTCAGATTCTCAGTCATCATCAATGGTTCTCCAGAAGGATTCTTCTCTGCTCAGAGAGGTCTCAGGCAGGGTGATCCCTTGTCACCTTTTCTTTTCATAATAGCTATGGAAGGTTTGAACAACATGGTCAAAACAGCCAAACTTAATGGGTGGATTAAAGGCTTTGAGGTAGCCATGAATGGACACAACATTCAGGAGATTACGCATCTTCAATATGCTGATGACACCTTAATTTTTGTGATGCAGAAGTGGAACAACTGAGAACTTTGAGAATTATACTGGTCCTTTTTGAAGGCATTTCTGGGCTGCATATTAATTGGAGAAAGAGTCATCTCTTCCCAATTAATGAAGTAACAAACATGGAGGATTTAGCACTGATCTTGGGGAGAAGTGGGGACTCTTCCTACTACTTATCTTGGCATGCCACTGGGGGCCAAGTCAAAATCTACTGGTATATGGAACAATGTCCTGGAGAAATGTGAAAAGAAGCTCTCAAGATGGAAGTGTCAATATTTGTCAATGGGAGGAAGGCTCACTCTGATTAACTCTGTATTAGACTCTCTACCAACCTATATGATGTCCCTTTTTCCCATTCCTGTGGGGTCATTGAAAGATTGGACAGCATAAGAAGGAACTTCCTGTGGCAAGGTAAAAAAGAAAAAAAAAGCCTATCACTTGGTCAAGTGGGAAGAGGTAATTCTCAGCAAGGCTCAAGGTGGATTGGGAATTAGAAATTTGAAGAATCACAGCAAAGCCCTCAAGTTGAAGTGGTTATGGAGGTACTCTCAAGACCCTCAAAGCTTATGGAGCAAGGTAATCAAGGCCAAATATGAAGTAGAAGACAACTGGATGACTAAACCAGTGAACTCAACTTATGGAGTTAGTCTTTGGAGGTCTATAAGGGTACTATGGCCAGCTCTAAAGAGTCAAGTTTCAATCAGAGTGCTAAATGGTAACAGGACATCCTTCTGGAATGATAATTGGCTGGGGAATGGAGCTTTGAAGGATCTATTCTCTGACATATATGCTCTAGCTCATCACCAACAGAGATCTATAGCTGAAATGTGGTCACCTCAAGGTTGGGAATTGATACTCAGAAGAGACCTGAATGATTGGGAGATAAGTAGAATGGCTGAGTTCTACAAACAACTGGATGACTTCACAGGAACTCAAAACGGGATGACACATTGAGATGGCAGGGACATAGTAGTGGAAAATTCAGTGTTAATGCAGCCTATAAAATGATAAACCAACCAACACCCCAAGTCACCAACTGGCCCTGGAAGCATATTTGGTTGTGTTGCAAGACCAAGATACCATGCAAGGTTGCATGCTTCTCATGGTTACTGGCAAAGGAAGCTGTGCTCACACATGAAAATTTAAAGAAGAGGAACTGGACTATGTGCTCAAGATGTTTTTCTCTGTGAAAAAGAAGTAGAGACAGTTGGTCACTTATTTTTGCACTGCAGGATAACTGATCAGCTATGGAAGATCTTCATTAATCTCAGAGGCATAGCCTGGACAATGCCTAGAAAGATTACTGAAGCTCTCTTTAGTTGGGAGGCAGCTGGAGCTGGAGCAGATGACATAAGCAGATGGAAGATGGTCCCTGCTTGCATTTGGTGGGCAATTTGGAAAGAAAGGAACTCTAGATGCTTTGAGAACAGCAGCAACACAATGCAGGAGATCAAACTTAACTGTATTAAGCTTTTTTTCTTTTTGGTGTAACCAGATCTACCCAGAGGATACTATATCTATCCTAGACTCATTAGGTTCCTGTTAGAACTGTAGACTGGTTTCCACCACCTTCTTCTGCTCACTTGTAAATATGGTTTCAGTACAACCCATGTACTGTTTTGTGTTTAATACATACAACATGTTACCTTCTCAAAAAAAAAAAAAAAAAAGTACCGAGAAGTTACATAAAATTACAGGAAAAAATATCGCTACAATAAGATCAAGTTATATACTGATCCATATTATCTAGCACATTCTTGTCACACCAGAAAAACAGATTTTGAAGACATAAGTTCTTCTTGTTCTCAAAGCAAGCACTATTTCTCTCATTCCAGATGGTCCAGAGAATACACAAAGGGATAGTCCTCCAAAACTGTTTGCGTATACTTGAAATCTTCTGCCCATTCCAACTTTCCAGTAGACTTCTAACATCTGAAGGCATTACCCAGACTACACGACACAGATTTAGGAAGAGCTCCCAGCATTGCTTAGCCGTCTTGCAATGAATAAAGAGGTGACTAACTGATTCCAGATTCTCTTCACAAAGACAACATCTATTAATTAACATGAAAACTTTGTTCTGCAAATTATCTTGGGTTAAGCAAGCTACACTAATGACGGAAAGTTTCTTGTTGTATAGAGGATTATTCTTGATCTTTTGGTATACCCTTTGTAGACGGCTGTTTTGGCAATGTTTATGAAATGAACACTTCTACTTGATCCAAAAAAAAAAAAGGTGAAACGACCCCTATCGTGTAGTGAAAAATACAAAACATTGAAATCTAGAACAAACGGGGAAAAAAAAAAAAAAAAAAAAAAAGGAACACAATTGAATGCAGAACCTATCCAGCATTCCAGCTCACAGGCATTAGAAACCTGCTAATGGTATGAGAACATCAAATTCATAAAATTGATTTGCCATATCAAAAAACAAATATAATCTTCACTAAATCAAGAAAATAAGTGAACCGCACAATCATGGAGTGACTAATCTATCTATGCTATTACAAAAGTGGGAATCCCTAAACTAAAAATTTGAAAGATCAAAATACCCTTTTAGTATTTTATATTTAACTATAACAATAATCAAATAATAATAATCAAATAAAATCTGTACGTATATTTATATATACACATATATATATTACTATTTTTTTTTATGACAAAACACATATATATATATATATATTACTATTATCAAAGTAGGAAGCCCTAAATTAAAAGCTGAAAGACCAAAATATCCTTTTTAGAGTATATAATATATTCAACAATAACAATTAAATAAAATAGCAGCATTTGAGCACTTGTACGAAGAACTGGAAGAGTGAAACCTGAATCTAACTCTCTCTCCCTCTCTCTCTCTCTCTATATATAGGAGTGTGTGTGTGGGTGTAAAAATTGTAATTATTAGCAAGTGGTACAGCGCACGTAACGAGTTGATAGTGTTTTCTTAAAAGAGGGAATTAATTGAGTTGAGGGGTGCTGACTATGGATTAGTGCGCACCCGAAGGGTAGCGGCTGCGGGTTCCCATGTCATAAAAAAAAAAAGGGGTGCTGACTATGGATTATATGAAGTAGATGTCTTTGTTCTTTTTACCTTTTGTTTCTTGTTACCAAAACATGTTAAGAAAAGGTGGGAGAGTAGCTGTCTAGGACAAGAGTCAGATGAGTGTCCTTTTCTAACTGTAATAGTAACACATAAGAAAAACAGATGCACCCCTGATGTCAAATTTTGCAACATAACAGAAGTACCTCCATCGATTGAGTGATTTACCCTCAATGGGTACTGATAAGGCTATTCATAGCAATTGCACGCTGCAAAATGTGAATTCTATTTTAAGGAAAGTTCTCTCACGAAACTTTAAAGTTGGAAGACTTTTAATTAAAAGGATCATAATGATAAATCAACATGCAAAAGAAGAGGACTCCAACAGCCATTTAGACATACAAAGAATGCTACGAACATTAAAAGCAAAGCATTTGCACACTTAAATAAGAAGTACTAGTAATAAAAGACCAAACCTCCTCGGGTATTAAGCGATCCGCTTCTTCGGGGGAAACCTCCTTGGTCAACTGTTCGAGGACATGTCCCAAAACCTTGAGAGTCGCTAAAACCTTTTTCCTTTGGACAGTCTTACGCTCCAATCTATTTTAAGAATAAATAGAAACATAACATGTCAACCAACTAAAATAACATCTCAGCAAAAGAACAAATTGATAATCTTTTATACGGTAAGTGAGCTTATTAATAATAGAAAAATCTGCCGTGCACCAGCAGTTACAAAAGGATAATTTTTTTCTAAGATCTACTAAAAAACTAGTCAAATGGGTCCAAACACAAGTAAATTGCACTCAGTATTATCAAAAGCGCAAAAAAGCTCTAAGGCAGCTGGGCTTCAAGCGCTTTAGTGTGGGCTTTAATGAAAAAAGGCGAAACGGTGCAAAAATACAATTATATTTATGTTTAGTCCAAGAATAATAATAATAATAAGCACGAATAACAAATATATGGACAAAGAAATTGTAAAAACCTTATGATAAAGTGAAATATCAATCATTTAGTGTCACCTCTTCAAGAGAGGCTCATTGGCAAGGAAAAGTATGTCTTAGAGCCTTGATTATGACGACACTGAAGCGCACATAAAGTGAGGCGAAGAGCTCAACATGTTTTGAGCCTAGCTTCCGGGCTTAAGCGCGCCTTTGACAACACTGATTGCACTCTTGGCCCCAGTCCCCCCACCTCCGTATCTAAAACAAGTTTGAATCAGTCCATATTCTTGGCAATTACTTCTACCTGAAAAGTCCATTCAAGGAGGACTATGACCTCCCATGAAACACTTATTATGGGATGGGGTCATTCGGGCCTACCTAAATAGATACTATGTTTACATATGGATCCCTACATCGTTACATTCCATTTAGGATTAGGAATATGCGTAACCGGACCTGCTTCCCCCGAGGGAACTGGACATGATAATTTTTAATCATGCAGCCCGAGCAAGAATAAAAAGAACCAAATGAATCCATATATCCATATAAAATATATATACATATATGGTACCTGTATTTACACATACACATATATGATACAGGAATGGTTCAATGTAAGAAAAACTTGACTGAATTCTTTTTTACGGAGTTGCAACTAAGAATTCTGTTCTTACAAGTAAATACGCAAGACCCAAGTAGGCTTACAAATCAGATCATGATATGATCAAGTGATTTCCACACTGGTTGAGGGAATGGTTTGTTGAGCTAACTTTCAGGGCAAGTTAGGTCTCGCGTCCATTTCCTTAACATGGTAGTCAAACCCATCCTCATTCCTGTCAAGCTCCAAATATTCAGCCGGGGGCATGTGAGGGGGTGTTTAGTTTCTCACATTGGTTGAGGGAATGGATTGTTCTTTTTTATTGTCTAGGTAATCCTCACCTCATGAACTAGCTTTTGAGGTTGAGTGAAACCCGGTGTTCATTTTCCCAACACAATCCACACTCAGTATCCTCTCAAATAGAACATGAGAAAAGATTGGAAGCGTGCACTTTGCAATTTTTATTCAGAGAATTGAAGAGTAATAGCTCATGCTAAGAGAACTAATAAGAACAGTGCTTACTCATGGAAAAAATTTCAAAAAAGTCAACAGTTGAGAGATGAACAGTTACTAAGAAATCGGCAATCAAAAATTTAATGAAGTCAAGTAGCTCCCTATTACGACTCAGAAATGAAACAGAGATCAGAAATCTCATAAAACACATTACTTAGTAGACCATTCAGGCTTTATGGTAATGGTACCTGGACTAATCAGCCTTGTATATGTCCAACATGTATGTGTCATTACCATTGTATGAGGATTCTGTTCCTTTATAGGGGCAGAGTAAAGACCATGTACTATCTTTTCAATAATCCAGGTCATTGACAAAGTAACCAAGAGAGAGATACACAATAATCATGCACCAAAAGAGGCTTCGACGACAATTAACAGAGATAAATGTAGTTAATTGATTTCATATTCTATGCTGACTAACTCTAATTCACACTTGCAAATGCATTACTGATGGATTCAAATACAGAACCCTAGAAAAAGAAGTCTGACTCTGACATAACAAATATTCTACTAACTTAAAGCATTAGAGATGGGATGAACAAAGCCGCCCACGATCAGCCCAAAACATCAGAAAATGAAAGTTTGACACTGACATAATAAGGCACACTTTAAGCATTAGATGAGGGCCACCTACGAAGGAAAATTATAAATGGGGGGAAGGTGAAACAGAGATCCTTTTGGTTTGACCAGACAGGAGAAAGAGAGATCCGTGTACTTCTATCACGCCTTCTTTATTCTTCATTGAGGATGGACAGACTACAGAAGGTGAAGGGAAACTATCACGTCTCGCAAGCTAAAATATGTTCCATTGTTTTTCAACCTAGAGCATCAAATACTATTTATGGAAAACAGAAATTTCATTTCCAAAGCAAGAAGAGATGCAATTCTAAGCAGATATGACGTCATAGCAAACAATAAATATTTAAAATGTAATTCTGACCGCCATGCAAGAAGTAAAACACAACCACAGAGGTCTTCTAGAGGATAACAACAGCTAAATAAAAGAAAGCTGTGAGTAACTTCACTTACTCTCCCAGATTACCACTGAAGACACCAGATTCCCTCAATTTCAGTTCTTCCTCTCGTAACTTATCCACGTTATGCCTTTCTCTGTATTGTTTGTAGAATTCTTGTAAGAGAGTAATGTCCTGGCTTCTATCAATCGTCCCACCCTCCCGTTTCGCTAGCTTTTGCTATAAGATCAGGCAAGAGAAGGGAAGGAAATCAGAACTGCGCCACTATCCAAATAACTGTAAACACACCATAAAACATGTAAAAATTCAACTGTCGGAACTAATTTACAATGCATCAGCTAAGTGGAGTTCCTGCACGTCTCTAGGATTAGAAGTCCTGACACCAAAAATTATACAATATATATAAAATGAAAGAAATAGAGAATTGTCCAAAACTCCAAAGTTACCTGATAGTCACCAAAATCAGTGAAATCTATCCAAATAGTGATAATGCCACTCAGAAGGACCAAACATTTCATATATCCAACACAAGAAATATTTGAATACTTCGTGAAAATCCCCTTTTTCCTATTCCTATAACAAAGTTATCCATATCATGAGTACACAAAAGAAAGTCACACACATACCTTGATTACAGACATCAAACCAGTCTTGAACTGCAAAACACCCCTCCCCTCACTGTTAGGATCCAAATTTTGAGCCAAAGAATAGGCATGCTCACATACTGCAGCAAATTCAGCAAAGTGCCAACAGAGAAGCAAGTTCATTAGTCCAAGCATCAGAAGACTGAATATCAGCTTTCTAAATCAATCAATCAATCAACTATGTCTAAATCCAAATTTAGATAAGGTCAATTATATTAACCCTTTAAACCATTCCACCCTATTCATGTTTCAAAAATCCGAGAATTCATCATATTTAGACAATTCTTACATTGGTTGATGGCCAAGCAACCACAACCCTCCTTTATCTGTGTTTGGGACCCTCCTATGCTTTGTGAAGCTCACATAGACTGAGTTTGCATATAGCTTTTCAAGAAAACGAAAAAAGGATCTAAAGAAGTAAAACTAGGACAAATCTAACTTCAAAAATCTAGCCACAAACACCACCATAGAATCAAGAGGAAGAATTCTCCAAAAGATTTGTGGATACCCTTCGAATGATGGGTATGAACATATGCAAAGTGAGAGCAGATGAGCACTGTTGTGCAACCAGATGAACCAGCAAAATATACAAGTGGAGCAAAAGAGATAAAAACAAAAATAAAATGCATATGGTACTTAAAAGTCTAAGACAGAATGGGATAAAACTCTAGTGGGCTACAGGAAACAGATTATGGATGTAAACAAATTATACTTGGAATAGAGACGCCAGAAGGTCGGCAAAGTATGAATCAAAGAAATTGTAGTGTGTTATTTATGATAGGAGATAATGCGGGTAAAATAGGTGCAGAGAGCGACTGCTTATTTCCTGATAATTGTTTGTTAGTCTATGTTTGATTGGTCGTGCACAAGTTCACAACTCTTTACATTTTAGAAATAATATAATCTCCTTATTTTTATAAGAAATAGCTTCTGACCAAGATACTCGAAGAAAAAAGTATCCACAAAATATAGTCGTAAACTTTTTGGATTCAGTTCCAATAAAGGGCATATGATCAAACTAAAGAAGAATCCAATGCTTTCTTACAAGAAAAGGAGAAATTGATAGATGAGGTAGATCAATATACAAAAACAAATACAGAGGAAAGTCACATCAATCAAAGCAAGCCCTTCAGTCTCTTTGATTCAACTTGAAATATCATGAAATAGGTGTTCTTTTTAACACCGAAAAAGAGGAATAAAAAGGCCACTCAATCCCAAACGCCAGAATGGAGTTAGGAGTGCCATGAAAACGCCCTTTATTCACATACACCATAGGAAACACATTGAATGACCTAAAATTTTACAATTCCTTCAGCAACCAAAACCCAAATGGTTTCTTCGTTTTCTAAAATGAGGAACTGAGACCCCAAAGTTACCATCAAACATATATACAATGTGATGGCAGAAACATTTAGTCCTAATTACTTTGAAGCTTCTCATGCCACATTTCGCTATATCTTTAATGCATGCCAAGATAACTGACAAAACTATAACTATAAATTACAAATTCTACTCAAAAAGACAGTTCAAGCTGTCATAATTCGATGCCATTACAAAAGAGAGAATCTCGATCATGTCCCCCACAACCCCCCCCCCCCCACCAAAAAAAAAAAAAACTTAGATATTATAAATTAAAAGTTCTGGATATTTCTATTTTATTTTAACAGAGCAACTTAGAAATGAGCTCAGCACATATTTGTGTGCCAAGCATGAAAAGTCAATAAGGCTCATGAGAAGAGATCACTTACAAACTCTGGACACATTAGGGGCCTCATCTTGAATCTCATCCGCAGCTCTTAGAATGTCATCTATATCCCTGTTATTCGCAAGCGAAGATGGGACATTCGCAGAAATCCCTCCTGTCGTTCTCCCAGCGGCAGCCCTGTGTCCACGTAGTGCTGCTCGCACCAACCGTTCCCACAAATCTTCCACTTGAGACATCTCCTACAAAAGATCAAAAGATAATCAACTAGGAAACCATTGGTACCAGTGGAAATCACAGCTGGAAAAATACAAAGAACAAATTCTAGCATACCAGAGTGCAAAAAAGAAAAGGAACTGAGTAAAAACTCCAACATCTAATATTTCAAATATTAAATTCAGTAGCAATTTAACACCCAAAATAATGAAAAACAATGAACTCCGTCATCAAAATGTTTGTTACTGGAAATCAATCTTAATCCAAAACATCTTCAGATGCTTCAATTTGCCTTGTCCAGCAAAATGAAAAGCTCAAATAAAATACTACTACTTTCGTTTCTATTTTTGTTTGTCTTACTTTCCTTTTTAGTTTGTTTCAAAAAGAATGCCTCTTTTCTTTTTTGGAAACTCTTTAGTTCTACCTTTCCACCTGGCATGTATAAGACCACAAGATTAAGGACATTAAAATGAAGATTCAAAATTCAAAAATTAACTCACACACGAAGTAAAATATTACTAACATTTGTCCTCTAACAAAAATAGATGTCCATTTTTACTTGTCAAAAGATAATTTCCATTCCATGAAATTAAAATTGCGGTGTTTGATTGATTTTAAATCATTAGATATGACTTAGTCATATTAGGATATGGTAAAATTGTCATTCCAAAGCAATACTGGAAGAAAACAAAGTAAAAAAAATGCTGAATAAAATAGCACTAAAAAACAAAAATAAATTGAAATAAATTAAAACTTAACAGTCTCAAACGTTAACTTTTAACATGAACATAAAATCAAACATTAACTGTCCATATTCCCTCCACCCAAATTTTAAAAAAAAAAATATATATATTATTAGGAAAAAAACAACTGGAAGAAGTAAAAAAAAATTCCTACTTAACACTGGAACAAGCAAATGGCCAAATTGCGCATTAGAATGAAATTAAAATTAACTCTAACCAAGTAGAATATTAACATTTTACGAACAAATTGCAAAAATCCATGAAATTAAACGGTGAAATCACAATTATTAGGAACAAGCAACTGGGAGAAGTAAAAAATTTCCTAACTAACACTAGAACAAACAAATGACTCAAATTGCGCATTAAAATGAAATTAAATTCAAAAATTTACTCTAACGAAGTAAAATATTAACATTTTACAAACAAATTGCAAAAATCCATGAAAAATCCATCAAATTAAACAACGTAGAAGCCCTAAAAGCTCTAAATTACACTAGAACAAACAAATGACCAAATTACCCATTAAAATGAAATTACATTCAAAAATTAACTCTAGCAAAGTAAAATATTAACATTTTACAAACAAATTGCAAAAATTAAACAACGTAAAAGCTCTATAGCTCTAAAACATTAGAACAAACAAATGACCAAATTGCGCATTAAAATGAAATTACATTCAAAAATTAACTCTAGCGAAGTAAAATATTAACATTTTACAAACAAATTGCAAAAATTAAACAACGTAAAAGCTCTATAGCTCTAAATAACATTAGAACAAACAAATGACCAAATTGCGCATTAAAATGAAATTACATTCAAAAATTAACTCTAGCGAAGTAAAATATTAACACTTTACAAACAAATTGCAAAAATTAAACAACGTAAAAGCTCTATAGCTCTAAATAACATTAGAACAAACAAATGACCAAATTGCGCATTAAAATGAAATTACATTCAAAAATTAACTCTAGCGAAGTAAAATATTAACATTTTACAAACAAATTGCAAAAATTAAACAACGTAAAAGCTCTATAGCTCTAAATAACATTAGAACAAACAAATGACCAAATTGGGCATTAAAATGAAATTAAATTCAAAAATTAACTCTAACGAAGTAAAATATTAACATTTTACAAACAAATTGCAAAAATTAAACAACGTAAAAGCTCTATAGCTCTAAATTACATTAGAACAAACAAATGACCAAATTGGGCATTAAAATGAAATTACATTCAAAAATTAACTCTAACGAAGTAAAATATTAACATTTTACAAACAAATTGCAAAAATTAAACAACGTAAAAGCTCTATAGCTCTAAATAACATTAGAACAAACAAATGACCAAATTGGGCATTAAAATGAAATTACATTCAAAAATTAACTCTAGCGAAGTAAAATATTAACATTTTACAAACAAATTGCAAAAATTAAACAACGTAAAAGCTCTATAGCTCTAAATTACATTAGAACAAACAAATGACCAAATTGCACATTTAAAATGAAATTAAATTCAAAAATTAACTCTAACTAAGTAAAATATTAACATTTTACAAACAAATTGCAGTAAGTACGTATCTACACGAACGTAAATCGGTGAAATTAAACAATGTAAAAACGGTGAAATCGTAATTATTAGGCAAAAATCAAAAAGAAGGCTTACCGAATAGGAGATCTCGCCGGAAAAGTTGACGGAGAGACGGAGATTAAACCCTAGAGATTAATTTGGAGGTGAAAAGGAAATGAAAGATAATTTGAAGGGTTAATTGTGTAAAGAGAGAGAGATTTGTGGGGTTGAATTTGAAATGGAATTGAAACTGAGAAGAAATTACATTACAGGGAATATAGGAGGAGATTGAAAAGAAGAAGAAAGGGGATTGACCGGTTAATTACCGGGTATAGCCGGTGGGTTTTACTGAGTCTCAAAACGTTCAAGAGACGTTTTCTTTATTTGGAAATTGATGGATTTTGATTTGGGTGACTAACGCGGAGAAGAAATACACGTATTTTGGGATACTTTTGGGACCTTCGTGATTAAGGAGCTTTTCTCTTTTTGTCATAAATCATTGTTTTTTTAATCAAAATAAGGCTAGATATAATATAAATAACGGTAAAGAGCCAAATATACCCCTGTACTATTGGAAAAGGACCAAATATGCCCCTCGTTATACTTTGGGTCCAAATATATCCCTATCGTTATATTTATGATTCAAATATACCCCTCCTCCGTTAAAGTTGCTCAAGGTGGACATCCAATCCTACGTGGCACTCACATTTGATAAGGTAGATGCCACGTGGCATGCTACCTCATCACCCTTAACCCATTTTACCCCTCTCTTCTATTTGTTTTTCCACCACTAAAATTTTCTTTCCCTCCACCGTCATTGTCACTATTACTGCCATGTATTCCGATTAGAAAAGAAGAATAAATTGCCACGACCCAACTAGGGCCATGACGGGTACCCGGGGCTGACCATCGAGCACCACTCATTTTATTACTCATCCTGCGTTCATTCATGTCTCCTATGCTCATAATCATGGAAAAACTATTTTCATTTGAGATATATTTACTTTATATACATAAGCCCTTCGGCTATCAAAATAATATATATATATATATATATATATATATATATATATATATATATATATATATATATATATATATACATAGAACCGTGAGACCATATCACCCACACTACGTATCTACGAGCCTCTACTAGTAGTACTAGACATATATGGACGGACAGACCCCGTCATGCCCAAAATATATATATATACACAAAAGAATAATCAACAAGACCTCCGGACAATGGAGTGCTCTCGCCGCCCAATAGCTCCTACGAGCACGGATCACCTCCCCGTCTACCTCGTGGGTGAACACAACGTCCAAAGAAAACGAACGCGCACGAACATTGTACTGAGTATGTACGGCATAAACAATAATAATATGTCAATAAAATAAGGGAGCATTAAATGAGGAGCAATTTGTAACTGACTATCAATTATAAGAGAAATAATGCATGCTGGCTTACTTCATAATCATCATCATATCATGTATGCATATATGTATAAGTCGCCCGACCATATAGGTACGGTGTCATAATCATTAGCTCGCGTCCGTGCCTCCCGCGCGTCCGGGGTACCATCTCATGCCGCCCACTAGTGGTGTCTGCCCCATGCCATCTAGATATGGTGTATACGCTGCCCGCCTTAGCGGTGCCTGCCCGGCTATATAGGCGCTATGTAATATCATCATCATATACTCATCATAATGCATGCATAGAACTCAAGACAACTAACTCTATCGGGGTGACATAAGGTCGTGAACCCCCGATTCCATTATGGGGCATTTATAAGCATTCTGCCTCAGCTTGAAGGAATTAGCACATAAGGTGAGTGTATATAATAAACAACATTAATGGATTATAGATAGTATCATTAGCTTTATAGGAACATTATATCATGGACTCTAGAATCTTTAGATTTAAGCTCATCATCATCATTATCATGCTCATAATGTATCTCTTATCTCGTATGGCTATTCATGAACATAGACTCTTAGTTTTTCCGGAATGTAGGAAGTTCATGGAGAAGGAGGAAAAATCATGCTATAGGATTCATGCCTTAGAAAGAAAGGACTAGCCTCACATACCTTTGTCGTTTAACTATTCTATCGCTTGCTTGTTCTCCTTCAATGCCCACGTTTCTACCTTTAAGAGAATTCGTATTAACATTAGCTAATCGATTACATAAACGTGCTCACTAAAGCTAGAGAAAGTTGGGCAGCATTTCCTTTGTTTATACAACTTTCCTCATATACGATATCAACTCCCAAACATTCCTAACAACAATCACAATACCATAGGCAACAATCATCATTCATCTACATTATCCACATTTCACAATTTCACTTCAATTCCTCCAAACCATGGTCATAATTCACTATCGCGTTCTTTCACATATAATACTCATTCCATATTCTAAATGTCATTCATAACCTACTTACAATCACAACATATCTATATTCATGATTCATTTCAAGCTATGGCTCAACAATGACACTATTCCCCATTTATGACCCATTTTCTATATTCTTCTACAATCCAAGTGTTTCAACTTTTCAATACCTCAAACGTCATGAAAATACCATAAAACTCACCTTAGACATTATAGGGACAAGCCTTGAGTGGCAATACTCTTCTTGCACCAAAACCCTAGTTCACTTCTCTTGGAATTTCTTGGCTTGGATGAACTTTAATGTGTTTCACACTCTTGATTTTGTTGGTTTGATGAAGTTGATCATCAATTTCCCTTGGGTTCTTGTGGATGAAGAGTGGAGAAGATTCTAGAGGGTTCTTGAGTTGTGGAGGAGAAAAATGAAATGAAATAAAATGAGAGAGAGGTCCTTATATCATTTTAAAATCATCCGACCATGATCTACGGACCAACATACGGTCCGTATAAATTATACTGACCGTATGTCTGGCCGTAGATCTGGTCCAGTGAGAGGTTGTTACACCTAGGAAAAATTTTCGTTAGTGCACAGTGAGTAAGCTAATGAAGAGCACGAAGTATACGATGTTTCGATAAGTAAGAAATAGCATTTGATGATTCTAAATAAGATTTGAAAGACATTCGAGGTTAGACGAGAAAGTTGCCAAGAGAAGGCCATGTATGCGATAAGTATCGGAAAAGATTTATGGGTAGCAAGTTGATGACAACTTAATGATGTGTTGGGGGAGAGTTATGACATCCCTTAGATTGTTAATGAAGTGATAAACAAGTGATAAGAAGGTTCCATGGGGGATTGGAGATCAAACGAGACGACGGGATCGAACTTGGTGAAGCAGTGAGTTTCACGGCTGGGTACCACGGCCAGCATTGTGTTCCACGGACCGTGGATGGGTCCGTGGAACTGCCAGCAGAGAAGACAACTGGCTGGTCGTGAACCACATTGTCATATGTTACTCCGTATATTACGGGTCGGTTTAGAGTCAAACCGGAGTCGATTAAACCTTTTGAGGTGTCCACCCCCGTCGGTGAATCGGTAATAGCTAGCCGAGTATATAGAAATTGTGTAATTGTGATTTGTGATCGCCGTACTATGATTGACTTGCATGAGCTAAAAATGGTGAATTTTGATGTTATTATGGGCATGGATTGGTTGGCTTCTTGCTACGCCAATGTCGATAGTAGAATGAAAATGGTTCGCTTCCAATTCCCGGGAGAACCAGTTTTAGAATGGAAAGGAAATACGGCGTCACCAAAAGGTAGGTTTATTTTCTATCTAAAGGCAAGGAAAATAATTACAAAAGGTTGCATTTATCACCTAGTGCGGGTCCAAGATGTAGAAGCTGAACCGCCGACTTTTCAGTCAGTCCCTGTAGTGAATGAATTTTCGGATGTATTCCTGGAAGAGCTTCCAGGCCTTCCTCCCGAGCGGGAGATTGATTTTGCCATTGATGTGTTGCCAGACACTAAGCCTGTATCTATTCCTCCTTATAGAATGGCTCCCGCAGAATTGAAAGAGTTGAAGGAGCAATTGAAAGACTTGCTCGAGAAAGGCTTTATCAGGCCTAGTTCATCCCCGTGGGGAGCACCCGTATTGTTTGTCCGAAAGAAAGATGGCCCTTTGAGAATGTGCATTGATTATCGACAACTAAATAAGGTGACGATTAAGAATAAATATCCTCTTCCGAGGATTGATGACCTATTTGATCAATTACAAGGTGTCAAATGGTTTTCCAAGATAGATTTGAGATCTGGGTATCATCAAGTAAGAGTTAGGGAGAAAGATATCCCTAAGACAGCTTTCAGAACAAGATATGGCCATTTTGAGTTCCGGGTAATGTCCTTTGGGCTAATTAATGCACCGGCAGTGTTTATGGATTTAATGAATAATGTGTTCAGGCCCTTTCTAGATTTGTTCGTGATTGTGTTCATCGATGACATCTTGGTGTATTCTAGATCCAAGGCAGAACATGCGGATCATTTGCGTATTGTCCTCAGAGTTCTTCAGACTCGAGAGTTATTTGCAAAATTTTCTAAGTGTGAGTTCTGGTTGAACTCGATACATTTCTTGGGCACGTTGTTTCGGTCGATGGTATTCGGGTAGATAGCCAAAAGATTGAGGCCATAAAGACTTGGCCAAGGCCTATAACTCTACGGAGGTACGTAGCTTTTACGGGCTTAGCGGGTTATTACGAAGATTTGTTGAAGGTTTTCTTCTATTTGCACCACTTACAAAGTGACCCGAAAATCGAAAGTTTCAATGGACGGATGCTTGTGAACGTGGCTTCCAAGAGCTAAAAGATAGATTGACCTCTGCACCAGTCCTGACACTTCCAGAGGGATTGGAAGGCTATGTTGTTTATTGTGATGCTTCAGGCGTTGGGCTAGGCTGTGTATTGATGCAACATGGTAAGGTGATTGCGTACGCCTCAAGGCAGTTACGGAGACATGAAAAGAATTATCCAACCCATGATCTTGAATTGGCTGCAGTGATTCATGCATTAAAGATATGGAGACATTATTTATATGGCGTCCATGTAGATATTTATACCGATCATAAGAGCCTTCAGTACATCTTCAAGCAAAAAGAGTTGAATTTGCGGCAACGACGATGGTTAGAATTGTTAAAAGATTATGATGTTGATATTCTATATCACCCCGGAAAAGCAAATATTGTGGCCGACGCTCTTAGCCGCAGATCCATGGGAAGTTTATGTGATGTACAATCAGAGAAAAGAGAAATGACTCGTGAGCTCCAGCAGTTAGCTAGCCTAGGAGTTCGAGTAGTGGACTCGAACGGCGGGGAACCACCATTCGACCCGGCGGTTTCGTCGCTAGTAGTAGAAGTGAAGGAGCGACAATACGAAGATCCCATGCTAGTGCAGTACAGAGATGCACTCCCTCAGAAAGAGGAGTCATCATTTAAGATTACAGGAGACGGAGTTCTCCGATGTCAAGGCAGGTTATGTGTTCCTAATGTGGCAGGTCTACGCCACCAAATATTGAGAGAAGCTCATTGTTCCCGTTATTCTATCCACCCGGAGCAACGAAAATGTATAATGATCTTAAATCCATGTATTGGTGGAATGGGATGAAGAAAGATATAGCAGAATTTGTAGCTCAATGTCCCAATTGTCAACAAGTGAAAATCGAGCACCAAAAGCCGGGCGGATTGTTGCAAGCTATAGAAATTCCAACTTGGAAATGGGAAGTGATTAACATGGACTTTATTACAGGTCTACCCCGTTCTCGACGTAAGTATGATTCCATATGGGTGATTGTGGATAGACTTACTAAGTCAGCTCATTTCTTACCAGTCAGAACGACGCATGTAGCAGAAGATTATGCAAAGCTCTATGTTAAAGAGATAGTGCGACTTCATGGTGTTCCGATGTCTATTATCTCCGATAGAGGCACTCGGTTTCTGACTAATTTACGGAAGTCCTTCCAAGAGGGTTTAGGGACTCATGTGAGCCTTAGCACGGCATTTCATCCATACATTGATGGACAAGCTGAACGTACCATTCAGACTCTTGAGGATATGTTACGAGCATGTATGATAGATTTTAGAGGAAATTGGATGATCATTTGCCACTTATTGAGTTTGCTTATAATAATAGCTATCATTCTAGCATTCAAATGGCACTGTATGAAGCCTTATATGGGCGAAAGTGTAGATTCCCAATTGGGTGGTTTGAAACAGGAGAGGCTAAATTGATAGGGCCGGATTTGGTCCAACAAGCCATAGAGAAAGTCGAAGCTTATACAAGATCGGTACATTAGCGACCAAAGTCGCCAAAAAGTCCTATGCGGATAATCGTCGAAGGGACCTAGAGTTCCAAGTTAAAGATTGGGTATTCTTGAAAGTGTCGCCAATGAAAGGCGTTATGAGATTTGGCAAAAAGGGGAAGCTTGGTCACCAGTATATTGGGCCTTATGAAGAAGTTGTGCGCAAAGTGGGCAAAGTAGTTTACGAATTAGATCTACCTCCTGATTTGGAGTCAGTCCATCCAGTTTTTCATGTCTCGATGCTTCGTAAATATGTTGGAGATCCTACTAGGATCGTCCCAGTAAATGATGTTCAAGTAACAAAAAAGTTAGCTTACGACGAAAAACCCATTGTCATATTAGATAGGCAAGTACGGAGGCTTAGAAACAAAGAAGTGGCCTCAGTTAAAGTTTTGTGGAGAAATAATAATCGAGAAGAAATGACATGGGAAGCGGAAGAAATCATGAAGTCCAAATATCCGCACTTATTTCAGCCCCCAGAAGAGGGCCAAGATGAGACGTCAAGATCATAAGGTATGTATGCTTTTCTTTTATGTATTTGGGTCGTGTGTGGCCAAATTATATTACTATTATGTTGTGGCCCTGTGCGGCATTGATATTATGGGTTGTTGTGACAGCATGGTAGTGCCATATTATAGGGAAAACTCTGGCGAAATTTTTGTAGAATCCTCGAGTGCTTAACATTCGAGGACGAATGTTCTTAGGGGGGGAGAATGTTACACCTCGGAAAATTTTCCGTTAGTGCACAGTGAGTAAGCTAATGAAGAGCACGAAGTATACGATATTTCTATAAGTAAGAAATAGCATTTGATGATTCTAAATAAGATTTGAAAGACATTCGAGGTTAGACGAGAAAGTTGCCAAGAGAAGGCCATGTATGCGATAAGTATCGGAAAAGATTTATGGGTAGCAAGTTGATGACAACTTAATGATGTGTTGGGGGAGAGTTATGACGCCCCTTAGATTGTTAATGAAGTGATAAACAAGTGCTAAGAAGGTTCCATAAGGATTGGAGATCAAACGAGATGACGGGATCGAACTTGGTGAAGTAGTGAGTTTCACGGCTGGGTTCCACGGCCAGCATTGTGTTCCACGGACCATGGATGGGTCAGTGGAACTGCCAGCAGAGAAGACAACTGGCTGGTCGTGAACCACGACCAGCTTCACGGACAACACTGGGTTCTACGGACCGTGGAACACCCGACGGGCTGAAATGTTTCAAGTCTTTAAATGTGTTTCCAACTTCATTATCTCATTCCCAACATCTCTCCAGTTCTCTCTAAAGTCTCTAGGGCTTCATAAATATTTCATGAACAAGAATCCAAAGGAAATCAAAGGTTCTTATCATCAAACCAAGTGAATCAAAGTAAGAGAACCCATTAAAGTCCATCAAAAAACAAGGAATTCAAGTAAAGGAAAATCTAGGGTTTTGCTTAAGTGAGGTATATGCCACCAAGTTTCAATCCTACACCATCTAAGGTAAGTTTTATGATGTTTCCATGTTGTCTAAAGTATTTGGAAGTTGAAACACTCGGATTACAAAAGAATACAAGAAATGGGTCATGAATGTGTAAATAGTATCACTTTTTAGTAAATGTTTGGAATGAGTTACGATTCTTGATGCTTTGTGAATATGAGCATGTTATAAACGATAGTGAGAGTATGGAAATCGACATTGTATGTGAATGAACGTATTGTCAAGTTATGACTATGAATATGGATAAAGTGAAGAGAATTGTGAAGTAAGAGTAATGTAAATGACTAAAAGCTGTTGTGATGATATTGTGAACGTTATTATTGATGTTTGGGAGTTGATATGTAATACGAGGGAAGTCGTATAAATAAAGGAGATGCCGTCCGACTTTCTCTAGAATTAGTCATGAATGCTAAGCTATCTAGTATCTAATATGAGTATGCACTTCAATGAAGGTAGAACATGAGCCTTGAAGAAGAACGCTCAAGTGATAGAATAGTTGCACGAAAAGGTATGTAAGGCTAACCCTTCTTTCATAAGGCATGGTTCTTTGGCTAAGTATCTCTCCTTCTATGAGCCTATGATATTCTCTAATGGTTCTATCTCTAGAAGCTATTAAGCTTATGATGCTCAAATGATACGATTGTACTAAGTTCCTTATATGACGAGTAATACTCTAAGGATAGAAGGTAATGAATGACGATAGTAAAAAGGCTAAAGATAGATACGAGCTTATATGTATGTGTGCCCATGAGAGGCTATTGTGAACCCCGAGCTTATATGGCCGGGTAGAATATAGTAAGTATGTATATATGTATATCTATATGACGACGCGCACACACCACTGCAGTTGGGTATGAATAACACTGAGCCTTGGTAGGGCCAGGTACGTGAAACACCGAACCTTCGTGGTCGGGTACGCTATATAAATGCTATGTATATGACATCTATATGAGTACGAATAAGCTATGTATATGACATCTATATGAGTACGATTATGCTATGTATATGACATCTATATGAGTACGATTATGCTATGTATATGACATCTACATGAGTACGATTATGCTATGTATGTGACATCAACGGGAGTACGAATATGTTAAGGCCATGTAAGTGCCAAGTAAGGGCTATGAATATGCTATGTATATGATATGAGCATGAGTATGAAAGGAGATATGAATACGAATATGAAAATAGATACGAAAGGTAAATGAGCAAGAATACGAATGTATGTACACGAGTACGCAATAGAAATGGAACGTCCCTATGGAAAGCAGGTAAGAGCTATGATGATGATGCCATTATCTCCCATCTTATGTTATTTCATATGTTATCCATTATGCTTCCATATCGATGCTGATCATGCTTTACATACTCAGTACATTCTTCGTACTGACGTCCTTTTGTTTGTGGACGCTGCGTCATGCCCGCAGGTGGCCAGGGAGACAGATTTGATCCATAGCCGTATTATCTCAGGGACTACATAGCAGAGCTCCATTTCATTCGGAGCTGCAGCTTTTGGTATAGATTCTTTTGTGTATATATTCATGGGCACGGCGGGGTCCTATCCCGCCCATATGTTATGATATGATGTACCCTTCTTAGAGGCTCGTAGACATTGTGTATATGGTTAGATATGCTCGGCCTTGTCGGCTTATATTTTGGGATGTTGTTTTGATCGCCTCGCCGGCGCATGTACATTTATATGGGCATAGATGTTATCAATGATATAGATATGTTGTTGCTCAATGAGATTAGAATGATGAATGAGAAGCATGATATAATTACATGGCTCACCTAGAATGTGATGCATAAGTACGTTAAGGGGTGCCCAGGTTGTTATATCCCGTATTTCGTACGTCGGGATAATCCAAGTCAACTTTGATTAGTTGAGGACAAGATGTAACACCCCGTAAATTTGGGTTAGGTGTAAATATGTGAAAATATAGTGTCAACATGATATTATATCTATAAGAATCAATTCTTGATGAGTTCGGGTGGAGGATGGTCGTTTTGAAGTCAAACCAATTAGTGAAGTTCTTAAGGCCTCTTAAATTCGCCTAAGTTTTGGTAGGTCTTTCTTACGGGCGATTTTCATGAAAATATGTTGTGAATTTGGAAACACTTCCTCAATGAAAGTTGTAGATCTTTGAAATAGATTTCCAACGGTAGGTCGCCCAGCCCAAACGGAGTTACGTACAAGAAGTTATGTCCATTTTACCGAACAACGTGCGAACCGACACACGCCGCCTTTTCGGTGCGTGGGCGCGTGCGAGGGACATGCGTCGCGCGCCGATCGCACAAAAACCCCTTCTCGAATATTGACCTGCAGATGGTAGTGCGATAGCCATGCGTCGCGCGACCATCGCATAACGAGGCCGGTTTCGGTCAAAAATCGGGTTTACGCGTTTTAAGTTATATTTAAGCTTGGGGTTTATTTCCCCAACAACCCTAGTCACGAAAAATCACCCTAAAGTCAATAAGAACAAGTCCCAAGCCTCAAGAACCACACAAGGTAAGTGATATCATGATTCTAGGTTGAATTCAAGTTCCTAATCCCTTTCTAACATCAAACCCATGATTCTTAACATGATTTTGTGATCAAAACCTAGGGTTGCAACATAATTCTTTCCAAAGTAATTCAAGCTAGGGTTTGGGTGTTCTTCATTAGAAAAGTGATTTGTTAAACTCTCGTTTAACAAATTAAGGTATGTCTCTTTTGAACATACTCTTTCTATCGGTTTTACGAACTTTTTGGTTGTGGTTTGTATGTCTTATCTAAAAATCATATTTTGGCTATAAGGATGATTTGTATGTCTCCCTTTTAAAAACCTTATTTTGAATGTATGTCTCCCTTTTTAAAATCTTATTGTGATTTGTATGTCTCTTTAAAAATAAAATCCTTTTTGGAATATAAAGGTAATTGATATGTCTCTTTTGCAAACTCTCTTGAAAGATTGATTCTTTATAAAAGCATGTGTTGAATGATATGATGAATTGGTTATACACTCTCGAAATTCATTACATGTTTTAATTAATGGTTAATGTGCGTGAGGGGACAAGCCCACATTAAATCTAGATTGTAACAAACCCTATATATGTATGTGATATTATGAATCATTTTCTTTTATAAGAGATGATCAGTGATGATGGTTAATTTTTGGTATTGATGATTTTACAAAGGAACAATGATAAAGTAATTATCTATGATATTATGGATTTTCATAATGGCATAATGAACTTTAATGCTATTTGATGGTGTGACTATTTTGAGACAAATTGTGAATCGGCTTCTATGCTATGAATTTTGTTGTTGTGTTTGGCCTAGCTACTCGGGAGGAAGGGTAGCCACTATGGATCCTAGTGTGTCATTGCCTAGCCATTCGGGAGGAAGAGTGGCCACCGCTGGGTTCGCTACCTGGGGTGTGATGTATGCCTAGCTATTCGGGAGGAAGGATAGCCACCGCGTACTACATAGTCCGGTGTGATGTATGCCTAGCTATTCGGGAGGAAGGATAGCCACCGAGAATTATATGTTCCGGTGTGGTGCGCTATGCGCGATATGCTTGATTCTTGGGCCTGTATTGGCATGTGTGACATTCTTATTCTCTTATGGGATTGTTGATGACTATCTTAATTGATTAAAAAGGGCATATTGAAGTTGTAACTTAACAAGAGGCTTTATAAATGGGTTTTGATACTTATTATTGAGATACATAAACTGAATAACTGCCCTTACGTTGATTTCATATGATTTTCAAGACTGATTTCTTCATGTATTATTTTACTTTATTTTCGTATTATTCATTGTCCCCGAGGCACTCACTGAGTACGAAGTACTCAGGCATACCATTGTTGTTTTTGATGGTATGTTAGGTAACGAGAAGAAAGGTGTTCGTGATACTCCGTGTGCTTAGGAAGGACTTGCTGTTGCGGATAATTTGGTGAGCCCACACATTCGTTCGTGGGACACCCTGTTGATTTACTTATTTGTTACATTAGTTGTCCGGGCTGCGTCCCGATGAGTCAGACTATTAATCCTTGATCTTAGAAGCTCCCTAGTATTCATTTGTGGGTAGTTATTGAGTTATTGATTAACTCTTGGGCACGTTGTTATGTTTGACAAGCCTAGATAACTAAAGACTTCCGCTGATTTAATTCTTATATGCGTGATTCGTTTACCTTTATTTTATAAACTGTTGGAGGCGAATGTTGAACCTGGCGGGTTCAAATATTATTATGGTGTTGCTTAGGTTCTTCCGATGTTGTTCATGACGTCGGATGCCGGTCACGTCTAGGGTGGGTTTTGGGGCGTGACACAAGACCATTCCGAGATATGAAGTAGAGACTTTTGTTCGCTTTAAAGGCTTGAATTGTGTATGATTTTATTGGTATGGAAATGTTAAGGAAACATTTGGTGTTAAGTTCCATTTTTAGTAGGTATTCTATTTTAGGAAAGTTGGAAAATTTCAAAAA
The DNA here is from genome assembly GCF_029784015.1 of Lycium ferocissimum. Taxonomy (NCBI): domain Eukaryota; kingdom Viridiplantae; phylum Streptophyta; class Magnoliopsida; order Solanales; family Solanaceae; genus Lycium; species Lycium ferocissimum. Next base: position 20,440,679 of record NC_081351.1, read on the forward strand.
AAAAAAAAGAAAAAGAGGGGCATGTGGCCGGCCACATGGGATGTGGGCCATGACCACATGGAAGTTAAGTATATGTAGTGAAGGATGAGTAATTTGGTCACATTTTTCATCATCTTCACCACATAGAATTTTCAAGAAACTTTGAGAGACAAAGAAGGCCATATTCGGCCAAGAGGGAGAAAAAGAGAGACCAAGAATTGATCAAGAAAAAAATTATTTCCGCAAGCAAACCTACTAATTCAAGGGTGCTTATTAACGTGGAAGTGTTGTTGGAAGCGTTGGATTGCTCGTTTTCATCTTTGACCAACTTTAGGCAAATTGGGAAGTTGAAGAAGAAATGTGAGTTTCAATCTTGTTTTATGTGTTATAAGTGGTTTATATGTGTTGTAGTATGTTACAAAGGAAGAAATTCATGATAGAAGTGGAGTTGAAGTTGGGCCGTGTATGTCTTGATTAGCCGTGTGTGTATGTGGTGTTATAAGTGATGAATTAATATTAGTTAGCATGTTTTGATTGTTGTGGTGTGAAGAAAAGAATGGAAATCATTTATGAATGTTTGTATGGTGTTGGCCGAAAATGTCCCCTTTGTGTAGTTGTGAATGAACAATCGTCGTTAGTATTTTCGCTATCGTCGTTACGGATTTTATGAGGAAAAATTGCAAGTTTAATGACTTAGAATAATGTTACGTTGGTTATGAGATGATTTGGAAGTTTATGCGAATTTTATGTAATTTTTGCATTTATGAATATTGCATTGTTAGTGTGTGGCTTAATGGTGTAAATTATGAATTAGGAAGAAAATAATGGATTTGATGTTGTTTTCGGGTTTGGAGACAAATTCGGGTGAGTTGGAGTATGGTTTGAGTTGTTTGGAGAATTGTGTGAATTGCTTAAAATGTTCTTGAATATTGTTTGGATGGTTTTGGATTAGTAATCGAGTGTGTAAACGTTGATATTAGTTTGATCGTAAGTAGTTGAAGTGACTATATTATGAGTAGTGTTGAATGTTGATGGAATATTATGAATGTTGTTGAATTATGTAGAAAAAGAGCTATTAATGTTAGAATGTATTTTGAGTTGATTGTTGATGTTGTAGCTTGGTTGTTGGTTTGGTTGTTGATGAATTTGGCCGAGTTGAAATCTCGGGGTTGGTGTATTTACAGGGGAAATGCTGCCGAAATTTCGGTAGAATTTAATGTTCGTTTGGAATTGAATTCCTAAAGGCTTATGGCTAATGTTAATATATTTGGCGTTATGTAGATCTTGGCGTATCCGAGAGTTGAGGCTTGACTTAGCTTACGAGCGGACAAGGTATGTAAGGCGTTACTTTCTCTTCTTTGGCATGTCGTAGTACTACTAGGCTATGACCTGAACCTCGGGTAATTCCACTCTTAGAATCCGAGCCTAGATGCGTATTTTATTCGTGCCTAAAGACTTATTCTTTGATGTAACCAAACTAAGGTTCTTATGTTTCCAAAAGATGGAATTTCAAAAGTCTTATAAGGAATTTCGCTATTAAAAGGTTCCGAACTTCAAACGCCCGTAACTTTTGCATATGAGCTCGGATCGCCCCGAAACATAATAGGTAACTTCATAAGACATAACATTCCCCTAACTCTCGTGGCCGGGCTCGGATGGGGTCGGCACCCGTCCGTGGGGCCCGCAGCTTTTTATGATTCTCCCTAATGACCTTTAAGAAAGATTTAGTATTATTTTCACCTTGATCTCCGAGCATGGATTCCCTACTTATTTAGTAAGTTTAGAATTATGATTTGTATGCATTTTAAATAAGGATTGTTACGCATATGACTTCGATATGTAATTATGATTTCCAAAGTTTGTTTGATATGTTCCCGAATGGCATTCAAAAGGAAATTTGATTGGACTATGTCCCTAATCTGTAAATAATGGTTCGTTCTGATTAATTTACTAAACTTTGGTGAATGTTTATGCTGCATATGATTTATGAATTTGGTACATTGTATATGATTCCTACGATTAACAGCGCTCGTGCATAATATTGTTACTTCCTTCGCCGAGTCCCGGGCCGGTTATGTTCGTGCGCACAATTCGAAGTATGATGAGATTCCGAAGTATGATGAGTTTCTGATATATGATATGATTCTGATATATGATGCGATATGAAGTATGATTCTGATATATGATATGATTCTGATATATGATGCGATATGAAGTATGATTCTGAAATATGATATGATTCTGAATTATGATGTGGTTTGGAGGAGATGTTCGGAGATATACAAAACTTCCGAAGTATGATGAGTTGTGGCGCCCAAGGCAGGAGGGGCGACCACGTTCCGTCCGCCGGGTCCCATCGTGGACCACACATGATATATGTTTTGACACATATGATTTATGTTTAGAAAGTAAGCATTTTGTTGTTCTGATTATTATACTTGTTTTCTGTGCTTCGTACATGATTTCCGGTAAGTGACATGTGTATGATGTATATGATATCTCACCGAGTCCCTCACTAGAGGGCCGGGTACGGTATGTATGTGCGATGATACAATACTCTGATTATGATACGATTTAGCTTATTGACATATGTATATATACGACTAGCGCTCAAGAAACGAATTATGTTTTTTCCGGTTTATACTTATTTCTATAACCCTCATTCCGGTTTGATTCGTTTAATGTATTTCTGCTTTACATACTCGGTACACATTCCGCATCGACCCCTTTCTTCGGGGCCGCGTTTCGTATGCCGCGCGGTGTACAAGTACTCGATTGGGTGAGCTCTCTCTCTCTCTCTCTCTCTCTCTCTCTCTCTCTCTCTTTCTCTCTGCTCTCTCTCTCTCTCTCTCTCTCCCCGAGCCCACATTTGGTATAGACCCTTCGTTATATATATATATTTGCGCATATTTATTCCGGGTACGCGGGGCCCGTCCCGTCATATGATTCTCGCTATGACTCTTAGGCTGTAGACATGTACGTGGGTTGTGGGTAGCATCGTTCGGTTATGTTTGTGTTCTGTACATTCCCAGATTGTATGTATGGTCTGTATATATATATATAGTTATGTATATGTATCACCGTGGTTGTTTTATATAAATATAAGTTCCTAATAAGTTACTATGAACGGGTTATGATTTGTAAAGGGTACGAGTGCCCAGCTCGGGCACTAGTCACGACCTACAGGGCTGGGTCGTGACACAGGTGGGCTAGCACCGGGTGCTCGTCGCGGCCCTCAGGTTGGGTCGTCACAGAGGTGCTCTTCTGGGCTGATTATACGGCCAGACATACGGTCAGTATAATTTATACGGCCAGTATGTTGGGCCGTATAATGCCCAGTTGTTCCGAAATCATTCTCGTCGACTCGTTTGATCTCCAATCCTTATGGAACCTTCTTGGAACTTGTTTAACACCTCATTACAAATCTAAGGGACGTTATAACTCTTCTCCAAAGCATCATTAAAACATCATTAACTCGATACACATAAATCTTGCCCGACACACAACATATAACTTGCTTTCCTTGACAACTTTCTTCCCTTACCTTAAATGTCTTTGAAATCTCGATTAGGGTCATCAAATGTTATTTCTTACTTATCAAAACATCGTCTACGTTATGCCCTTCGTTAGTCTATTCACTGTACGCTAACAGTAAATTTCCAAGGTGTAACATAAATAAATCTCTGAATTCTAAAAATTGCTCATTCTGGTGAAAATATGCAAAATCACTAAGATATAAGCACATGCAGAGAACACAGTTGCTTAAATTAAGTTATGCTAGCTAACCTAAGGGCTCAATCAAATGCGTAAAAGTGGATGAGGAAACAAACTGTTACAGATTGGCCCTCAAAGTATTCGCTAAAGTAAGGTGAAAGGTCTCGCGAGAGTTCGAAAGGCGTACAGGAAGGTAACATTTAGGGGAAGCAACAAATGGGGGACCGGCCAGAGATAACAGCAAGCAAGGCAGCTGACGGTAATGGTGTATGGTGGAGGGGAAGAAATTTTAGGTGGAAGAACAAATAGAGGGGAGGGTAAAATGGGTTGGGGTGATGAGGTGGCATGACACGTGGCATGCACCTCATCAAATGTGAGTGTCACGTAGGATTGGATGTTCACCTTAAATAACTTTAACGGAAAAGGGTATATTTAAACCAATAGTATAACGGTAGGGGTATATTTGGATCCAAAGTATAACGAAGGGTATATTTGACCCTTTTTCCAATAGTACAGGGGTATATTTGGCCCTTTTCCGTATAAATAAAGTACGTATGGGTTTTTTTTGGTAACTGGTTAAAGTTATGCCCATATTAGTTAGTAATAGAGATATTAGTTATGAGGTAATCTACGTACATTATTTAATGGAGGGTTTAGTTATTCATGTACTCTCTCTGCTCCAGAAAGATTGTCTTACTTTCTTTATTAATTTGTCCCAAAAAGATTGATGACATATTTCTATATTTAAAAATAATTTAACTTTATGAGATGACTTACAACCACAATAATATCTAAGGTTTATTGAGTATTGACGACACATGTCAAAAATCTTCATTTATTTCTTAAAAATTTGTGTCAAGTCAAACTAAGACAATTTTTTTGGGACGGATGGAATATTAGTTATTCCACCTTCTATATTACATGAAAAATACATAGATTCTCTCTTAACTTAGACATATATTAGTTGGGTTTCTAAATTGCAAACCAAATATCGTATTAATTTTATACATAAATGACTTAAATCAAAATAAGGCTAGATACAAGGTAGTATGGGTTAGAGTTATGCAGATATTAGGAATATAGTCATTACTTATTAGGAAATCTATGTATTATTTAATGGAAGATTTAGTTATGGAATAATTACGTATGTTAACTATGGCAACAATGCTACCAAAATTGACCCACCTTTTAAAATCATACAAAAACTGACTCACTCTCCCCTCCTCCTCCTCCCCCCTCCCCTCCCCTCCCCTCCCCCTTCCCCTCTCTCTATGCACCCACTCCCTCCCTCTCTCTCTCTCTCTCTCTCTCTCTCTTCGCCCAATGACACCGCCACCGGGCCGATGGTCGGTATCATCGAAAAGGTCAGAGAGAGAGAGAGAGAGTCGGCCGATCTGGTGGTGGTGTGGCTGGTGGTGTGGTTGGTCGGCAACGTCGAAAAATTCTCTCTCTCTCTCTCTCATATCTGGTGGTGGTGTTGGAGTTCGCCGGAGAACGGAACTCCAGCGATAGCTGGTTGCTATTGTTGCTCCGTCGTTGGTGGCGTTGGAGTTAGTTTTTGTATAATAGTATATAATATTGTATAATAGTAGTACATAGGTGTATACACACCTCTTATACATTTTTATACACCCATATACATAATATATCCATCTTGTATGAAAGTGCAATTCTTATTCAAAATCAAACCAGATCTATGTTTATACCCACTTATACAATATTATATAATTGTGTATAAATATTTATAAGTGCGTATTTTCGTATATAATATTGTATAATAATATTGTATAATTATATTTTTTAGTGTATATACATACATATTATACACCTTTAAACACCTATATACATAATGTACCTATCTTTTGTGTTTATGTGTATAACACTCTATAAAAGTGTTTTTGGGCCAAAGCTTGGCAACATAAGTTTTGGGCTATTTTTTCATTTTCTTTTTTTCCGTGGATCATCCCTTCATTTGGGCTTCAAATTGGTGGTCTTTAAGTTTTGTCCTTCGCCTATACCCTGAGGTTGTGGGTTCGAATCTCAGCTCAGTAAAAAAAAAAAAAAAATCGCAAGGCAGAATTTGCAAAACTCTGCCTTGCGAATTTTTTTAAAATTTTTGACTGAGCGGGGGTTCGAACCCGAAACTAAGGGATTTTTAGCGAAGGGAAAAAGTTAAAGACCACCAATTTGAGGGCCAAAAATTAAAGACCACCACAAAGGCTAATCCTGCAAATTGCCCCTACTTTTTTGCAATGTAAGTGAGCAAATTGTAGATTGCTGAAATTTTTCCTTTAGTTATTCCACCTTCTATACTGCATGAAATAATATATAGATTCTCTCATAACTTATACATACATCTATTAGTTGTGAGGGGTTCTAAATTACAAACCAAGCGGCATATTAATTTTATACATGAGTAGTGGTTGTGAGATGAGGAACTCTTTAGTTTGTAAGCTTTTGTGTTCGTTAGTGGTAATGTTTACAGTGTTACCAAAAAAAAAAAAAATACATGAGTAACTTACCTCTTAACCAGCTACCAAACATGATATGACTTATGTAAGATTTAATACCTGCATAACTCACCTCCAAACCAACTGCCAAACCAATCTTACCCAACATGTTAAGCTTTTCATGTCTTAACCTTTAGTATGCTCTCTCTCATACTTCATTCTATGCTCAATTTAAATGTCATGTATATTGCTTTTCTCTGTCACCTCCATATAGCTTTTTATGTGTTATACATGTAATTTGCTTCTATCTATTATTTATAAATCCTCTTATATGCATATAATACATGTTAAACTTACAAAGTCATTACCTGTTAAATAATATTTCTTTATAATACTTCCACGTTTAATTTTTATATTTATACGTGTCTTATTAATCTTCGCTTTCACCAATACGATTTCTTTTATGTGTTATACATATAACTTGTTTCTATCAACTATGTATACATGCTCAAGCCATTTCGTCTTTGTCAAGTGAAAATATTGTTCTTCGTTGTGAAGATCATGTCAATTGTGTAATCCTCTAGAGTCTAGAATATTTAAGGCTGTTTTATTTGCTAAAGTTGTGTCATGCGTGAGAAGATAACAAGATGGTTTTTGTTGGGAAAGAATGAAACTCTTGTAACATGTATGTGTTTCGTAAAGTGCAAGCTATCAATGTGTGGATTTCCATGGAAGAAGAACTCCATGCATATTTGCCTGAACTTTAGTCATACGTACTTTAAGTTCATGCACAAGTGTTTGAACTTCAACATGTGCAAAAAATTCAATCATATGTGTTGCCTCTTAACTTCAAACAACTTTTAACTTTCAGACATAAAATTTAACAACTTCAACCCTGCATGTCTGAAGTTATTCCAAATAACTAAACTTACAAAATGTTACTCTATTAGCTTAGAACATACACCTTCTGTCCCGTAATAAGCGTCACCTTAACCAAAAAAAATTATCCCATAATAAGTATCACCTTAAAAAATCAAAACATAAATTGACTAATTTTTCCTAACTCTACCCTTAAACTAAAATGACAAGTTAAAGTAAGATGATTGAAAAAACCACATAGTAATTTAATATTGTTGAATTGTCAATGTCAAAGGAATTACTACTTGTGCATGCTCTAATCAAAAGGAAAAAATAATTTGTCTCTATTATATAGGAGCAATTTAGTAAACTTCACAATGCATTTTTGATTTCTTAATATGCGTATTTTTAGCTAAGGTAACACTTATTATGGGATGAAGGGTGTAACTTAAATAGGGGCCCCAAAATCAGCTATTTGCGCACTCCTCCCTGACTTGATGACATTGTTTTTTAAGAGTCCTAATAACAAAATCACTCTGGAGGAAAGTTGCCTCAAGTAACTGTCTAAAATCTTTTTGTTCACGGTGCTTCTGTTTTCAATGCATGCAAGTCAGCTATAAATTGAGCATCTTTCCCCTCACCAATGCAAAAGAGATTTCATTAAGAAATTTTTCAATGGCTTTTACAAAAATGGAATATGGTATTGCCCAAAAATACTGCCATTACCACTACATAATTACAAAGGCAGCAGCTTACAATAGGAATGAACAATGACAAACATTGAAGGATGAATGTTAATAATGTAGCTCTGTTCATGCCAGCAATTCTAGTCCTTGTTTCTAGATGATCGATCTTTTCGTTGTCCACCAAGAATACGAGAAATCTGAAGACCTCTACTGAACGCTTGGTTGAACAGCATACGAGTTTGGAACTCAGACACAAATGGAAACCATGCCAGAAAAGCAATTGGAGTGAACAGAAGCAATCCCATCACAATCTCGTAGCCACGAGCTAGAGTCCGAACTGATCCCCAGAATCCAAATCTCCGAACAGCAGGCTTCAATGCTTGAGCAATCTGAAAATAAGAAGATACAAGCAGAAGGAAATTACTAACAGGCTAAACTGCAAACAGGTTTCCTTCATGCACAAAGGCTGTAATGCCATCTCAGGTTCTTAAATAGTCGTACCAATATAGATGTTGTATTTTAAAACAACCACCAAATGTGAACCTTCTAATGTATATCAAGTGTTATCCTATTCTCCTTTTATCAGAATTTTTAGATTTTGATCACCATAACTCTGCTGTGTTTACACATCTTTGGTTGAAGTTCACAAAAAGAAAAGAGTACTTGGAACTTAACGTTGTGTTTAAACATGAATTTTACTTGGGAAAAAGTTAAACGAATTGTAAGTACATGCCATGAATTTTACTTGGAAAAAGTTAAAAGAATTGTGAGTACATGCCATTATAGTACTTGAAATACTCAAACAAGTTTTTCACTATCTGCAAATACTGAATTATTATCTATGGCGAAACGGTCTACTTAAAGCTTTTCAAAGGGTATGTTTGCTTCCGATTGTTTAATGAGTAATATGTTTGGTTTGCAACAGCATTAACTATATTTTTTAAAGTATAACTGCGTATTAGATCCCTTGCACTCCATGTAAATGGGAATTTTACTTGTCTCTATACTGGTACAGATAGCTTAGTTTATGCAGGCGTTAATATTGACTAATTCCTATCGACGAACAACATTTAAATGCAGCCAACAAAGAGGAGTACCAAATAGGCCCTAAAATTTCCTTATACAACCAGTGTTTTAAAAGGTGAGGGCGTAAGGCGGGGCGTTCTACATCTGCCTCACTGCCTCAGTGAGGCGTAAGCCCCATGGGGTTTTAATTTTTAGTATTTTATAAAATGATATAATTATAATAAATACTTTTAAATAGGTGAAATAGCGTAAAAAATTGAAGAAAACTATAAATAAGTGATATATATATATATAAAACCTAATTAGAACAATCTATTATACGCTACTTAGAAGTAGAAGACAAGATAAATAATTGGAAAAGAACATATATTAGGCATTCTAGCAATAAAAAAAGGTTTTGACTTTTAAATTTAATGTTTCAGTTCCTTTTTAAAACATTTGAGTAATTACATGTTGACTTTGAGAATTTGGGCATTATACTGAGGACTTATTTAACAATTTTCGTTTTAGTTTGAAGAAGTTTTCTGGGCTTACGCCCCAACACGCCCCAACAAAAAAAAACTCGCCCCAAACCCCCGGGCGTACGCCTTTTGAGACTTTCGCCCCGACCCATCGCCCCGGGGCATTTTTGGTACGCCCCGCCCCAGGCTCGCCCCGAAAACGCCTTTTAAAACACTGTATACAACGAGTACGCCTCAATCCCAAGCAAGGTGGGGCCTAAATTTTCTTCATTGCAAGAAAATCACGCGTCATATTTGTATCCTTTTCTATTCTCTGCTCAGTTATTATAATGGATCAACAATTCCGAGTAGAATAAATAGCACCAAAAGAACACTTGCTGGTGCTATGACATAAAAGCCGCCGAGTATGGAAAATTTTATTGGATCACCGAAATGAGATGTTAATGTTTAAATCTGGATAAGAAAAACATAAAAAAGGATGATGACTAACCAGAAGCATGCCCCAGCCAGTTGGCAAGAAAGCGAGAACACACACCAGCATGTCTTTAGGAGTCATATGGAGAAGTGTCATCAGAATCACCAGTGTTGCAATAAATGTTAAGAATATCAATCCCTTTATAAGACGGAACACGAGTTGCAGATTTGCACTGAATTTTCGCCGACCAACAGATATTGTCTGAAAAATATAGAAAAATAAATCAGAAAAAGATCAAAGCATAATAATACTTGTCAGGGTATGTTAATTTAAAGGGGTGGTTATTAACACTTTGTGTTGATCATTGTTATCAAAGCAACAACAAAGAGAAGTCAGATGAGCCCATCCTGTTTCATTTCGAAGCATTCCATATTTTTCAGGTAAAAAAGTTGAAAGTATCTCAAGTTTGAAAACAGCTTTCAGGTATACAGAGATCCTTCCATTTCCTTTTGGATATACAATGAACCATCGGATGTCACAAGCAGAGAAAAATGCTCATTATTTTTGTATCATATGAAGAATTTGGTCTTACCTTCATGACAAATAGTACCAGAAATATTACCAGCCATGATGCACCATAAACCTGTAATTCATGCAGAAATATTAGAATAGTGAACTGACGTCTATTTTAGAGCAAAAGAAGAAGGGTTGATCCAAGGCATACCAGGAAACTCTGATTTTTTATTGTGATCTTCAAGTGATAGACGAGCCCATACTGATAGATAAAGAAGCGCAAAGACAACAGAATTTCAGCAACAATACCACGTATTCCGGAATGCCTAAGATGCTCTTGTTCCTCCTCCCACCATGATTCCCAACTTTTCTCTGGTGGAACACCAATACCTCCTCTGTTACTTATCCATTTATTCCAATCAGTCCAATCGTCAACTATCTTTTGCCATTCAAAACCAGAGGGGTTGAAGAGGAAGGGAGCAAAGAGCCAGGTTCCCACCATGAACCACATCGACACAGTGATCAAGATATATGCAATAGCTCCTCTATATTCTTGTCCAAAAATTTGATACACAAGTAATAATATCATCAACTCGAGTCCCTTGACAAAGTGGCTACGAGAGTAGAACCGATAATTATCAGCAAACTTGGCATGAAACACCACGAAACCACGACCAGTAGGCCTGTATTTTGCACCTCCGTGAAGCAATGTTCTTCCATAATAATGAGTTTTTGTTCCAAGTGAAAACGTGAAGAATACTGGTGCCAACTGCAGTTGCATCAGTATGAATTCACTGAGTGCTGTGCGGAATCCCTTTTCCAAACCAATCTCCATCATCATAGGGAGGGCCATCAAAAACCCAATTTGCACAAAAGACTGCGAAGCAAGAGCCACTTGAAGAGGTTTGTTGTCCCGGATAGCTGGTTCATTACTGAGCCCTTCCTCAAGTCCACTGAGGACAAGGTAAAGGCGTCCATAGAGGAACACATACACGGTGAGGACTGTAATCTGCAGGGCCAAGCAGGAAAATTTATTTTTAAAAAAAGAGCACTTTTTTCATTTTTGGCCCGTATGCAAAAATTAATTACAGGCACTAGCCAAAAATATACAAAATCTATACATTGACTACGTATATGATATCTATATTAAATGTATATTTATGTATATTATGTGTATATATATATACTTGATATACAAGATATATACATTTGCCGGATTATTCTTTAGAGCGGTCCAAAAATGTAATCATCCCTTGGAAAAACCAATCAATAAACAGTGAAGGTTGAGCTAACATACCAAGGTACTGAAATAGAATCCAATGGTAGTGAAATAACATGATAACATTCTGAAATAATCAAAACGATGTCCAAGCCTGTATAAATCTCGACTCAGGGTCTGTTCTCCATTGCCATTGGCAATTTTGGCCTCAAATAGAGATATCTGATTAAGTCCCACATCCCTCCCTTTACCAACTTGAATGTATTCATGGTGAGTAACATTGCCTTCACGAAGTGTAGAATTAAATCCTACAAGAACCATAATGAAGAAATTAGGCTCTCAAGTCAAATTTCATAAGTAGGAAAAAGACAACCATTAAGGTAAAGACGTTCAAATTTCACAAAGTTTGTGGACCTACCAGCAAATATATCCTCACTTAAGTTGATAATCTTAGAAGCTTTACTAACTCCACCCCTTGTAAGGTGGAAAAGTCTGTCAAAAATATCAGGGTGGCCATAATGGAATCGAACCCTGCAGAAATATAAAGTGGAAGTTATTAAATACGAGTCGGGAAAGAGCCAATATTCATATCGGAGATCGGACTTTGACTTGGACAAATAGAAACAAAGTTCTGGAAATTTTAAATGAAACAAAGTTCTCTTTTATAGAATATTTGTTAAAAACCTTGCTAAATTAGAAACAGAAATAAGGATGAGCACTGGAAATTTAAAGTTCTTACTTCAGAGGGTTTGCCAACAGTCTCTGACCTATTGTCACAAAACTTGTCTCTTGATTTGACATAAACCAAGCGAGAGAAGAAACACTGCATCAGACCAAACAAGAGATAAGTAATGTTCAAATAAAACAATTTAATATACTATTAATACTGAAAAAGATTCAGGACATACGAAATACTATTATAACAATTGTTACCTTCCAGTAAATATGTGCTCCCTCAGCCCCAGTATCGTAGGGAACCTCACACCATCATGTTTCTTAAGAAATTCTTGGAGCAAATTCCGCACTTTTAAGGCTTCCTCCATATAGTTATCCTAGAAACAGATATTTAATGTCATGAATTGGAGAGATTGAAATCAACATCTCGTATTGTTATAATGACATACCTGATTCATATCTATAGTCTGCAGCCCTTCTCCGCGAGTGAATATAATAGCATGATTCTGGTTTTCAGGCTTTCCCTCACCCAAGATAGCAGTACCTGGAAGTTTTATGCGGTAGATAACCTAAAAGCAGAAAACAGATTAAAATTTAGAAGGTATTGCCAATAATTATAGAAAAAAATATACCGTTCTGGCTAGTGCAACTTCACAAGAATGTCTAGATTGCTTTGTAAATGGCATTTCAAAAACTGCCTTTTGGGTTAAGCTATATGACTCCTCAGTGACCATGTTGCTCCATTCATAGGGAATGATATCTTGACTCTTTTCCTACTAAAAGAAATATATGTAATAATCATGACAGATTATTTCACACTTCCTTCTTACCTGATCCAAGTTTTGACCAGGCTCAGTAGAATGTGAATTTGGCAGGGCAGCTTTGACCAGAGTGGAATAGTAGACCCTTGGATTAATTTTCTTGGACTTGTCTTTGCTTGGTGCTTCAATCTCATCAATATAAGCAACACGCATAGATGGGTACCTGTTAACGAAAATATATAGAGGTCGTTAGCACATTGCCTTATCAGATGGACTATCTAAAAGAGTTGACACATACGTTGTCATAAGCCGAAGAATATCTTGTGCACGTGGATCACCAGATCGCTTGTGAATACCATATAGCTGGCATGAAACAACATATGTGAATTTCATATCAGCAACTGCTTGACATTGTGCCCACAGAGAACTCTCTCCCTTCATCTGATCCTCATTTAATTCGATAGCCTTATACCCCTGCATCAAATCTGTTATCGAAAAAAGTAAACGACTTCTCAATTCAGGTGAATACGATGTTAGAAGGTAACTCAAGGATTCTTTGATAGTAGCCAATTACCATCATCCTGGGCCATATCAAGGAAAGCTTGAAGCTCTAGAGCTCTGCGGTAATACATCATCCCTCTCACTAGAAATCAGACAATGCATCAATGTGTCAACAAATTGTAAAGGAGTCTTACTATGAATTGCTGGTGCAAGTTTAGGTGGAGTGAGGAAAGGATTTCAGAAGAGGAAGGGGATGAACTAGAAAATATCAGTGTAATAAAATGCAAGAACATAGACTTCTTTATCCTCATATGCACCAGACAAATATCGACTCCATACCAGTCCTTGTTAAAGTTTGTCCTCTATATGAAGCCCAATGACGGAGGTTTTCTTCCTCAGTAGACCATTTATTAAACCTAAGGTCGTCTTCACTGGCGCACCCCGCACGCTCAAGAAAATTGTTCCATTCATCTGTACGCCACCATTATCAGTTTAGTGAAAAAGGAGAAGGAACCAGAATATTACATTTATATATTTAACAGACAAAGGGAAAAATTACTAGCAGTAGATTTTGTGACGAGCATCTTGAGAAATCAAGGTTAGCAACCAAACCTGGATAAATTTTCTGCAAATAGAACAGAATGGAAACACCATCTTCATTTTGTTTATCCAAATCATCTGATGAGAAAAGCACCTCCTCCGTGTAGTATGGGCTCAAGACACTAAAGTAAGAAAGATCAAGAAACAAGTCATCAACCTCTTGTGATAATATAAAATCTCCAAAAATAAACTACATTCTGCATTCCATGACTTCAGTTAATATGAATAAGATAAACCAACTCATTTATGGATGAAGCTGTTGAAATTGTGTGAACATCCTAGTATAAGCTTGATATATTAGAGAAAACACACTTTCACTTAATTATGTCTTCAACACGGCCCCTCATGTTGATAGTGATTTGCACATCACATGTTAGGGCCTGATTCTTTTTCATGGGACCAGGCGAAAATCCTTTTGATAATGAGTGGTGATGAACTTGAAACCAAGATCTCTGCCTGCTTTGGTACTACTTTAAAATTGAGGCACCATCTTCATCTAATAGTTTATTAAACCGTTAGAGAGCACACTTTTATTTACTTAATTATATCTTCATCTCCTATTAGAATTGTCCAACAATTGCTTATTCTCCCCGCTTTATACTGTAGTTTGTTGTTTATTCACAATATCATTCTGAGATTGCTGCATTTATTAAGACGTTTAGTGGATAGTAGTGTATAATCCTCTAGTTCGTGTTGTGCGAAGCTTTAGGCTTTAAATGAACATTCCTTCAATGATCTCTATGAAGATGGATGACACTAATTGTTAAGAGAATGGACCTTGGGCCTAACTCAAACCCCAAAGGCTAGCTCATGATGCAAGGACTGTCCAAAACAATAGTAAGGAGAGAAAACAACTCATCCCTCCACCAATGTGGGATACTTAACACTCCTCCACCAAGCTTGCCAACTAGAGCTTGGAAAGCTAGCTCATGAGGTGAGAATTGCCTAAGACCATATAAGCAGAAACAACATATCCCCCTCAGCCCAAATGAGCATGTCTAAATGTTTGCATTTCCTTTACAACAAATAATTCTCAACCCTCACTCTCCAAATGCTACATTTTTCAAAGCTTTTAGAATTTTTCAATGGCGGTATGCGAGTGGCTCAGCATGTCAACCCAATGAATTAAGATAAAGTGCTTTTACATTATAACTCACTACCCATTTCCTTACTTTCTGTAATTTCTATTTCAATATTATCTAAGATTTTCTGCTTTTGGGACAAGCACTTTCCCCCTTAAAACCCCCACTATGTAAATATAAAGACGATCCGTCCACTATAGGCACACCATGAAACCTCATTTGCTCTGCCCGTTTTCCCTAATAATGAGTTCCTGCCTCATTGACTTAATATACACTACAACCCCGATGTTAAGAAATGAATGTTGGTCCTAACTCACCTCAAAAGCTAGCTCATTAAGTGAGGATTGCCCAAAATAGCTCATAAGGAGACAAGCAACCCCTCCCTTAACCAATGTGGGACAACTTAGCACCTCTTCACACGCCCGGGCCTTCTAGTTGGGAGTGTGGACGTGTGGACACATTAATATGAGGCCCAACATTGGAACACACAATTGGAGATAACAACATTGTCAAAACTACCTATAATCAACCTCCATCTTCAGCAACAATCACTAACCAAAAGTAATTGTGCAAATAAACATGAAATCACCATATCGTTGGCGTGCACCTATTGATAACGGGAAAAGATAAAGACCATCAAAAAACAAGTCACGAGGACTTACGAGAAAGAAAGCATATTGCGGACTTTTGGTGCTGAGGGCATGTCCATGAACAAAGAATTGGAAAAGAAGGATATTCGCCTCCTAGCTTCTAAGTTGGATGGTACATCCATTGCGGACTCCTTTACTGTAAGCAGCAAATTCAACCTTTTGATCTGTTGAAAAATAACAACGGTCAAAAAAGGAAAATGAACACTAACTGCAAATATATTTCCCCCGACTTGACCTACCTTCTCTGTCCAAGGTTCTGATTCAGGAGGGGGGAATTTGATAGCTCCAGCAGAAGCAAATAACTGATATTGCTGATCGAGAGGGACCACTCCTTCATATCCTGGGACTCCATGTATGGAATCTACCAAGCTGTTTGGTTGAAAAGAAAATGTCCAAACAGAATTTATTCACCAAATTCATGAATAACCTGTATGATTAGCGATTATAGGCCAGAGAAAAACCTTGATACGTGATCTTCCATCATAATATCTCGCGTAACAACTTCTAGCATATCTTGGAATAGAAGTACAACTTGATCCCTGTCATCCTGATTATTTTCTAGCTGTAAATTTAAAAAAAAAAAAATCAGTTTCAGTTCAATATTCCCAATCTATTAGCAAGAAAAATTGGATGTGTAGAGATATCCATAAAAGTGACAATGAAAAGAATTCAACAAGAAAAAAGTGAAAATGAAAAGAATTCAACAAGAACGGACTTTGAAAACCTACCAAGTACTTGATGAGCTTAATAAACAGCTCATAGAGACTGGGAAGAGCACTCATCCTGAATTCACTAATTAAGTCACCAGCCTCAATATGCTTGTCAACTTCTGAAAAGATATACTCTATAACCCTAAATAAAAACACAGATTGAGAAGTTACAACATGCGCAAAGCTTTCAGAGCAAAGGAATAGCAGCATTAATCACAATATTCTTGTAGAAACTTACTCCTTCTCACGATGACCTGAAACCAAAACTTTTATCACATTGCGAAACGAAGCATAGCACTCACAAACAGCAGATGACATATATGGATCAGCCTCAATCCTCTTTTTTAGCTCACGGTCCTTTCCATTGCTATCCTTAGCCATATCCACTGCTATTGGAATCTATTCATACAATTCGAATGAGTCAGAAAATCAAGTGAAACAAATATGCTATCAGCTACTGAGTTTTGGATGAAGGCAGGAATAATCGTTCGGAATACACAACTATAGTAAACCCCACAATACATCAATACTAAAAAGAAGACCAAATAAATCCGGTCTAATCAAACCGAATGCACAATCATTTACCAACACTGCGAAATAAGTTTCCATTTTAGTGCCAAATTTAAAAAGTAAAAATCTTTTATTGAGATGCAGCAAGTATGAGACAAAAAACTACCCCTAAAAAGAGAGAGAGAGAGAAAGAAGAAAACCTTGCTAGCAAGCAAAAATGGTGGCCACTGCACGAGATCCAACTCACGATCAGCCCAGTAAGGAACAAGCAAAAGGTCCATCTCACTGAAAATGAATGCAAGCATAACAGTAGTAAGTAAATGCATAATTTCAATTGACAAATAATGATGACGGAAGGGCCAAAATGATGTGTGTGACATTTAGAACTTACCGATTGCTAATAAGATCTTCCTCCCTAAAACTTGTGATTATTTTATTCCATAATTGAGCAAACCTTGCAGCTTCCTTTTCCTTGTTGGATGGCTCCTAATATATGATGACATTACACAAAACTCACAAGTTAAACTTCCTGATCACTTCCTTTTCGTTATTTATATGCTTAAACAAGTTTAGATATTAGATATTAGAGACCAATGACAAGGGAAAAGAAGCCTAACCCTGGCGAAATTTCGAGAGAATGTTGCTTTTAGTCCTTTCTTTTTAGGTTGCTCACTCTTCTCCTCTGGTATCAAACAAGCATTAAAAGCACCAGGCAAAGACGAAAACCTGGACCTCAACATTCCTAGCGTCCGAATCTGAAAGCAAGACAAGAAATTAGAGGCCAACAAATAAACGTATAATATTTCCTGAGAGCAATCAATCCATATGTAATTCTAAGTTAAAACAATAAACATCAAAGTACAAGTCTGCAAATAGCTGCTGGTGAGGTTCAAATCACAATTTGTCCAGAAACAACTAGCAACAGCAATTGGATTAGCCTCTAAACTTTACCATGCCATGGCAAATAAGAACGAAAACTGAAAAGATTCTAAGCTACTGCACATAAATTAAAACCAAGCATATGATTCCTTGCATAGCTTAAAAAGAAACGAACATAAGTTGGTTACATGTTCAGCATTTTAATATGAGATTTTGTTACTGGCACTATAGTCAATCAGGTTGCTAGAAAGCCAACCCAAAACAAGAATGGTCACATCTCCTGTTTATTAATGACAAAAGCAAATCTAAATCTATTAGCTTCTCATCTTATTTTGTTAGAATTTGCAGAAACAGCTTATACTTAAAAAATGAGCAATCTATATTATGTTCATTTTTCAATTAGAATCCAAGATTATCTACCCACAAAAAAATCCAAGATTAAGAGACAAAAAGACCACAGAAGTGAAGCAGTCAGTTAACCACTAACCTCTCCAAGCCTACGGAATGCTCCATAAATACCACCGAATATTGTAGAGAATATGGCATACCATATCTGAGCATCCATGAAATAAACCTACAATAAAGTAAATCCGAGCAGTGTTTTAGCTAAATTGGAACAAACTACAAGTATCACACCATGCCTCTGTTAAAGATTATCCAAACGAAGGAGGAAAATCTTACAAGGATAACTGGAGCCCAAAGAGCGAAAATAACACCAATGTTGCTGCTTGCTGCAAATCAAAATAGCCACATTAGGATCACGAGGAGAGCAGCATAATATCAAATATCTCAAAGTTCAAGTCAAGTTCATTACCATGGGGGAAAAATTCATGCCACTGGTAAGTGGTAATGTGGACACTCATAATCTTTTTTGTTGGATCCACTAAAGGCTTTATCTGCAGCAAACAACTT
>NC_081351.1:20459379-20497021 GCF_029784015.1 Lycium ferocissimum
CCACGTATAAGCATATGTAACAGGTAAAACGATCACCCAAGCAGCTGCAGATATGACCTTCAATATATATCGTAGTTTAACATAGAATGACATGCTTCGCCTAGCCTTCCAATTAAGCAGCACATCAAGAGTGGCTGCAACAATTTTAATTTAAGTTATTGTGTCAGAATAGTGTGGCAACACAAAAATAAGAGCACTGCAGTGAGGTCCACTTAAAAAAAGTAACTTCTTCAGCATACTTTTGTCATTCGTGACTGCCTGTGTGCAATCAAACTGTATCTGTTTCGGTTATACCGCTTTCCCTGGAGTAAAGGACATATATTCTAATACTCCAGAGCATCAAATGCTAAATAATTTCTTTTTAGTGACAGTTTTGCCCGGCCAGCTTATTCACAGACTAATTTACTGGATACCTTTTAACTCCGTGCCGAGACAAACATCTTCACATAAATTGGGACGGAGGGAGTAGTATTTTAGCTCTGTCAAAATGTACACATAAAACATTTACCTTAAAAGAAAAAAGAATAGAAAAACAATCCTTCATGTATATCCCATCACTTACTGACAACTTCCAATTTCATGTATTATCCAATCACTTATTGAGAACTTCCAACCCTATAATCCATGAATATTGCAACAACCATGATAGAAAAATAATAGTGCAGCAAGATGGGACAGTGGGTAGCAAACTATGAAAGAGCTTCATACATATAATAATACAGCTTTCTATGCTGCAGTGAACAGAAATTAGTTATTACAAACCTTGCCCAAGCTTCAAAACTGCAGCTGTTATAAACACACTCAATACTTTCTTGAAAACACCTGAAGCGAAAACCATGCTCAGTTCTCCCGAACCATTCCAAGCAATAATTATCATTGCCTACAAACAATCAACACTTCCTTGTCTAAATTACATAGTCAATTACATAAAGATAAAGGATGATCCAAACATGGTTTCAAAAAGAAGGAAATACCTGTAAGCACAATATGAAGAAGCTCCACATTCTGTCAAAGCTCCTAAAGATGTGCAAATATGATCGTATCTCAACAAAATTAACTTTCCCCAGCCAGCGATCACTAGAAGGCTTGTTCTCCTAAATATCACAATAAACTTGATCTAATTAGTTCATGAGTTCATGTCGTCAAGGATAAAGTTTCACTGAACTTTCAAAAAAACAGCAGATATTCTGGTGCATTAATCACATAAGCTAATGGGAGAGAGCGCGAGGACATTAGTTCTGTAACATCATAAAATAAAGAAAACTACGATTTCAAAAGGAATGGAAGCATGAATATTAAAAAAAAAAAAAACTGCCAAACACCGGAAAAACAGTTAAATTCACATGCATCGCCACGATTACAAACAGTAAACCATGAGCTCACATATCAGAGTCACTGACAGCAAAGTGCCTTTAACAAAGCTCACAATTTTGTTAGACCACACCCCAACTCTAAATGATTAAAAAACAAAACCTTTGTTATATGGTGAGTTGTATAAACTATAAACAATAACCACAGACAAATGGTGCAAATGGGTAGGAAAAACTCACAGCTTCATTAAGACAAAAAACACGAACTCAAAAATGTCTTCAACTACCAGAACTATGCATATTGAACTAATAAAAGGTCCTCTTATTGCACGTTGAAGTTCAATTACGTGCATTAAAAGAAAAGGTTCAACTATCAGAACTATGCATATTGAACCAATAAAAGGTCCTCTTATTGCACGTTGAAGTTCAATTACGTGTATTAAAAGAAAAGGTTCTGAGCTGCATAGACAGAAAACAGAAAAGATATGTTCCTCCATACTGTCAGTACTATTGCCTATTACACCAAAAACCTAGGTCCTCTACATAGCACGTTTTGCGTTTTAATCTACGCAGTGGATGGAGAAAGGGACCCTCATATTGTCAGTTCAATGCCCTATTTTTCTAAGAAAAGAAGTCTACGTACTAACAAGTCAGAATCTTATTTATGTTGAGTAGCAATATAATCCCTCTTATAGCACTATTTAGTCGTTTCAAACTACAAGAAACTGAAACAGCAGATGCAACTTTTATCCTCCCCTTTAAAACTTAATTTAAATCAAGAAACCCAAAGACAATAGATAATCAATTTCCAGAAAATAATGTGTGCTATTAAGATGGCTTCTGCAGCTAAAAGCTTTACCCCATTTCTCTCAGCTCGCTGTTCTTCTGCAGGGAGGCAAAAGAAATCAGCATCAGCGCGCATGGGCCAACCTAATCTGAAGCAGTCCACTGACCTACAGTGTTACGCATAAAGTCAGAAATACACAAAATAATGGATAACTAAACCAGAAAAAAGGAACAGAACGGGAAGGTTGACTACCAAAAGTATTCATTTAAATCATCATAGTTCCTCCACTGGGAATGCTTTGCTTTTCCTCTTCTGCTTCTTTCAGCTTCCTGAAAATGACAGAAAAGGATGTCAAAAAAAAAAAAAAAATCCTACAAGTTCTAAAGAAAGCTAAAAATGACAAAAGTGATTTATTTTTGCAATACCCGAGCAATCACTTCATAAATAGGAGTAACAACTTTTCCCAAGAAGGCCTCCTCGTCCCCTCCATAGGCTGGCTTAACATTTTCACCTGTCATGGGACTAACATTGCCAGCTAGCATGCCATAGAGTTCAAATGCCATGTGATGGTAAATATAGCATAGGCATTCTGGCATGAACCTTAAATTTGCAGCTTCCCCCCATATGAGAAGGTACAACCCCATATATAATAATTTACGCTGCTGTACTTCCTGCTGTATGGTCGGCAACCATAAACTGCTTTTCCTGTCCAAGTACTTGCACCATTTCTTGTAGTTTTTGAAAAGCTTCTTCATGACTTCATTCAAAGCACGCTCATCCAACTTGGGTTGTTGGTCAGGTTTTGGATACTGCCGTATGTGTACATTTGCAAGTAGCAAAATGAGATGCTCCCTTTGATTTGCAACACTATCTTTCTGAAACCCAAACATAGCTTGAAGCCAATCAAGAATATCTTCATCTTTCTTCTTCTTGTAATCTTTGGGCCATGGAAGACCTCTGGTATTTCGGAGAGCGTTAACAGCAGCCTGAATCTCAGGAAATCTCATAATTGCCTGATTTACACTATCAGGATCCAGAGGAAGAATATTATAAGGGACTAAGATCTGTGTTTTCTCAGCAACTTTATCATGAGTTTCCAAAATCTCACGATCAACTTCTACTGATTGAGTCTGATTAACTGCTTTCAAAACCTCAAAGAGTACATTTGCAGTTTGGTATGCCTTGGTAAGTTGTGCACGATCTGCTTTCTCGGCAGCATTTTGCAAAGCTTGAATGTACTTTTTGTAGTAATGCTGGTAAAAGCTCTGCATTTCACGTGCATCACTTTTTTTAACCCTTCCAATCAAGGTTGGATCATTTTCCTGAAAAATA
The DNA here is from genome assembly GCF_029784015.1 of Lycium ferocissimum. Classification (NCBI taxonomy): domain Eukaryota; kingdom Viridiplantae; phylum Streptophyta; class Magnoliopsida; order Solanales; family Solanaceae; genus Lycium; species Lycium ferocissimum. Next base: position 20,462,809 of record NC_081351.1, read on the forward strand.
AATTTGTTACACTCTTACACGAATTATAGCTGGGCACAAACATATCTGAGGTCTTCAATCAAATTTGATTAATGACCACAATTCCCAAAGCTGAAAGCAACAAATAGCACTGGGAAAAGAAAGAACGAAAAGCAATAGATAAGAAAATATTGGACATGGAAAGAATGGTGATTGCCCTGAAAACTCATTCATGACAGGCACATGACCTTTTTAGTTGGATCCTAAGTATCATCCAACATACTTTCTACAGGAATATACTGTTAACTCATCAGAACTTCAAGGACATGGAACAAATGGATAGCGCAAAGGAAATAAAACTTCATCGGAGAAACAGGTTGAATAGAAAATATTGTCTTAGGACAACTATCCTTTAAGTGTGTCGTTGATATATTTTTAGGGAGAGAAAAATCAATGATTTGCCACTTACCCTTTCAAGCCGCTGCAGGAGGGACGTTTTAAATTGCCGAACACCACGTCCACTTGAGGTGGGATCTAGCCGATGAGCTTTCTCAAAAGCATAAAACCGACCTATAAACAGAGTATTGATGTCTGAGTGTTAGAATAGAGAACTAGAAAGCATCAAACGAATAGAGAACTAGAAAGCATCAAACGAATAGAGAACTAGAAAGCATCAAAATTTACAAACAATAAACCTACTGTACTAAACCACTTCTCTACACACCATCCTATCACACTTATAATGAGAAATGAAGAGAGCACTACAGCTGCTACCTGATTCTCTCCCAGTTATCACGTTAGCAAAATGACTAAGCAGGCGTTTGACCATAGATTTCAAATATTTTTCACTTTTGGAGTTTATGAAGTTGGAGTTGAAGATGAAGTTGTGTTTGGTTATACTTTTTGCAAAGGAGAGAAGAGAGCACTTTATTTGAAATTTATGAAGATGGAGTTGGAAATTTTATAACCAAACACCGATTTTGAAATAAAGTGAAAAATTATTCCAGAAAAAAGTGAACAATTCTCATGGCCAAACAGCTCCTAAGACTTTCTAGATTACAAGTAAAGGTTCCACAACCAATAACTACAGAGATGGGCTCAGAAACTCACATAAATATGCAACACGCGGGTTACTGGGCTCAACTTCATTTGCAACACGAAGAATAGGAGCAATCTCTGCTAGAGACGATGGCACCACTTCACTGTCAATCATCGACTCGCCGATGTTCCCCATCGTCTGTGTCCGTGTTATCCGCCGCTGCAGCGACGGCTCCGGTCCCCCTCTCGACGCCATTATAATTAGCTTTCACACCTTTATATCTTCACTTAATAAGTCGGAATATAAATTACATTGTGCAATCACATTAGCATCAATTCAATAAGATTAAAAGCCTATAAAAGGAACAATAACAGGCAACTTATACATACAAAAGAAAAACTCTTTATTGCAACAGGACGCATCTTACAGATTTATTAACATCATGCTAAATAGCTGCATTTACCATTGCTTGTTAGTTCAATAGATGGTGATCAAGATTTTAATAAATAAAAGAGATCATATTTTTTACAAGCACATTAGCATAAAACCAACAAAATGTACCTAAAAATACAAACACACCCACATACAAAAAAAAAAAGTGAAAATTACCATAAAAAATCAAGAAAGAAAAAAAGAACAACGCATATAGAGAGCAAGATGGGCATCTAGTTCAGCAAAGAAACAAAAAAAGAGATTTAGCAAAGTTAAGCAGGCAAAAAAAAAGCTACATTCACAATTGATTGTTACCTCAAAAATGGTGACCAAGATTTTAAATAAATAAAAAAGATAACACCAGCAATATGAACAAGAAACAAACACACCTACATAGCAAAAAAAAGGTAAAATAGCAATAGAGCTACATTTACCATTGCTTGTTAGCTCAAAAATGGTGATCAAGATTTTAAATAAACAACAAAGCTTACAACTTTAGCAGGACATTATCACAACACCAATAAAATGTACAAAAAACAAACACAATCACATACCAAAAAAAAAGAGAAATTTTGCAAAAAAAAAAAAAGAAATTCAGAAAAAGAAAACAGTACATAGAGATAGCAAGATGGGCATCTAGTGTTCAGCAAAGAAACAAAGAACAAAAGGATTTAGCAAGTAACAGAGCTGCATTTACCCTTGTTTGTTAGTTCAAAAATTGGTAATCAAGATTTTTAAATAAAAAAGATTACATTTTTACCAGCACATTAGCTAAAACAAACACATCCATATACAAAAAAAAGAGAACAACACATATATAGAGCTGGATGGGAATCTAGAGTTCAGCAAAGAAACAAAAAACAAAAGGATTTAGCAAACTTAGCAAGCAAAAGAACTGCATTCACCATTGTTTATTTGTTCAAGAAAAGGAGATCAAAATTTTTAATTTAAAAAAAAAAAAAAAAAATCACATCTATACCAGCACATTGGCACAAAATGTACAAAAAACAAACACCCTCACATACAAAAAAGGTGAAATTTTGCATAAAGATTCTAGAAAAAAGAAAACAGTACATAGAGAGAGCAAGATGGGCATCTACAGTTCAGCAAATAAACAAAGAAAAAAAGATTTCAGCAAAGTTAGGCAGGCAAATGAGCTGTGCATTTTCAAGAGATGCTGATCAAGATTTCAAATAAACAAAAAAGATTACAACTTTACTAACTTATTAGCATAAAACCAACAAAATGTACAAAAAAAAAAACAAAAAAAAAAAACATAGTCAAAAAGGTAAAATTTTGCAAAAATACAGAAAAAGAAAACAGTACATAGAGATAGCAAGATGGGGCATCTTAGAGTTCAGTTAATGTGTTAGAATCACAAAAAAATAAAAATAAAAGGATTTAAGCAAAGTTAAGCAAGAAAAAAGAGCTGCATTTACCCTTGTTTGTTAGCTCAAAAATGGTTATCAAGATTTTAATAAACAAAAAAGTGAAAATTTGCATAAAGATTTATAAAAAAAAATTTAAAAAAAAGACAACTTAGTACATAGAGAGAGCAAGATGGACATCTAAGAGTTCAGCAAACAAAAATAAACAAAACAATTGCTTGTTGGTTCAAGATTTTGAATAAATGAAAAAAGATTACATTTTTACCAGCACATTAGCATAAAACCAACAAAATGTACAAAAACAAACACACCCTCATAACAAAAAAGGTGAAATTTTGCATAAAGATTAAAATAAAAAAATAAAAAATAGAGCAAGATGGGCATCTAGAGTTCAGCAAAGAAACAAAAAACAAAAATAATTTAAGCAAAGAAAAAAAAGCTGCATTTACCCTTGTTTGTTAGCTCAAAAATGGTGATCAAGATTTTAAATAAATAAATGAAAATAACAGCAGCAAAATGAACAAAAAACAAACACACCAACATAGCAAAAAAAGGTGAAATTTTTGCATAAAGATTCATAAGGATTTAAGCAAAATAGCTACATTTACCATTGATATGGTCATCAAGATTGTAAATAAGTAAAAAAAGATTACATTTTTACCAGCAAACCAACAAAATGTACCAAAAAAACAAGTTGAAATTTTGCACAAAGATTCAAAAAAGATAGCTACATTTACCATTGTTTGTTAGCTCAAAAATGGTAATTAAGATTTTAAATAAATAAATGAAAATAACACCAGCAACATGAACAAAAAACAAACACACCAACATTGCAAAAAAAAAAGTGAAATTTTTGCATAAAGATTCAAGAAGATAGCTACATTTACCATTGATTGTTAGTTCAAGAAAATGAAGGGAAGTAGTAAGAACCAAACAAACCCTAGTAGTAGTAGTAGTAAAAGTAGAGAGAGAGAGAGAGTGGTTTAATTATTTTTTTGGGGGAGGCTGCAACATTAAGCTACTTAGCAAGCAAGAAAGCAGAAATGGTGATGAGAGGGAAATTGGTGGGGTGGTGGGGTAGGGTAGGGTGTGGGGTGTGGGGGTATGGGGTAACGGTAAAGTAAATCAAAATTTGGAGCTTACAACTTGTTTGGATGGTTGTTAAACTGTTACTTAAATTTTTAAATCTATCGATCTAAAGTTATAATGACGAAATTTCTCATTTTGTATAATGGCCGATTTAGTGTTATCGCGTCTTACCTTATTTGTTTATTGTTATATAATAACGAAAAGTCTCATTTTGTATAACGGTCGATTTAGTGTTATCGCGTCTTACCTTGACTGTTTATCGTTATGTAACGGCAAAAAGTCTCATTTTATGTAATAGCCGATTTAGGGTTATCACGTCTTATCTTATTTGTTTATCGTTATGTAACGACGAAAAGTCTCATTTTGCATAACAGTCGATTTAGTGTTATCATGTCTTACCTTATTTGTTTATCGTTATGTAACGACGAAAAATCTCATTTTGTCCAACTTTTTCACATTTTTTCTTTACTTATTATCTAATAATTTTATTTTATCCTTTATCATAACTTTTTATAGTAGTTCTATCATGTATCCCTTTTTTTGTAGATTTATCCTTTAAATTATTGATATGTGATATTATATAATGACAAAAAATGATATCACCTACCCAAACATTATACTCATCAAAGCGATACAGCGCGACACAATAAAATGTAATACCATACATTATGAGACAATATATGAAAACCATCCAAAGAGGGTGTTAATGTGGAAAAAAAAAAGGTCGGGGGCATAAGTGGGGTGGTGAGGGTAGGGTGTGGGGAGGCAGCGGAAAAGTAAGTCAAAATTTGGAGTTTAGTGTTAAAAAAGGTGGGACATGGGATTAGTGGGGTTCACTCTGTCAAGTATCGAGGTACTATGTTTTTGGAAAGGCCCTTGTTCGGTGGCTATATTACTAATGTGCCATTACATTGGAAATTTGGAATTATTTGCCCAAGGTGAAATATGAATTATTTTTTCATACCCGGTTTCGAACTCAGGCAGACTTCCGATTAAGCAGGTTGTTGCCTTTATCCGTTGCACCACATCCTTTGATGGTAAATATAAGTTACTTGTTCATGAAGAAGATTTGAAATAAAAGATTACATATCCAGGGTAATCTCACCTGATATTATAAATATTTACTTATTAACTAGATTTATTATTTTAACCTTAAACATGAAATATAGAATTTGAAGTTTAATATATAAGTTTTAACTGATTAGCACCCAATTGTCTGCCACCTAATTTGTGATTGTTTGCAAGTCGTTTTCTTTCTTCACTCTACTCATAATTGTCACATCTAAGATTACCAACTTATGTTGTGTGATCATTGCTTCTCGTGGAATAACTACGCTGCATGTACCTGTAAGTTATATCTCGACTTCTTATAAAAATAAAGTGTATTTGACTATAATTATCCCCACTATTATAAGTTATTAGGTGTGTTAACTATCACTAAGTCACGAGTTAAAGTGAATTTTAAGATGGGTTTTCCTTCCTCATTCCTAGTATCACAACTATAACCTTGTGTACTTTGAAATATGGAACTATTTGGTCATGACTTATATTCGAATTATACTATTTGAAAAGCTAAATAAGCATTTTTTATTAAACTGATTCATTATTTCAGCTTCAAATGTAAATATAGAATTTAAAGTTTAAAAAATAGGTTTGAGTTAGAGCCCGTTTGGATTGGCTTATAAGTTGGCTTATATGTTTCAAATTTTTTTTGAGTCATTTTCAGCTCAAAAAATAATTGATCCATTTAACTTAAATTATCTAAAAATGTACCTTATAGCTAAAAAAAAAGTTGTTTATTTTTTTCGCCATAAAACGCAAATTTCCATAAGCCAATCCAAACGGGCTCTTAGTTAGCTCGTTTAATGTCCAACATCCACTTTGTGGTAGTTGTTTGCAAGTTGCCTTCTTTCTCACTCTACTCTTAAGTTTTTATCTAGTATTATCAATTTATGTTGGACGATTATCACTTCTCCTAAAATAACCTTACAGTCCTTTCGCGTACGTCTATCTCATATTCTTGTAAGAATAAAGTATATTTAACTATGGTAATCCCAACTATGATATTTATTACGCAAGTTAAACCGAATTCTAAAATAGTCTTCCTTTTGCCGTTTCTATCACCATAATCATAACCTCGTATATTTGTTTGAAATCTTTGTTATCTTATAAGGTTAATTATATCCACTCCCCAGCGCCCACCCCCCACCCCCACCCCCTCCCAAAATAAAGATTTATTAGTCTTATGGAGTCCCTTGAACTAAGATATTCGTATTTTTAGTTCATCTCGCAATATATTTTCATCAATCTTCTAATTAGCAAGAATATAGCATATGTTGTTAATCTATCAAGCATAAATTTAAATTGGGATTTTGGCGCTCTTGTTGTATTACAAAATCTATGCTATAAATTTCAAATTATCTAACTTATTGATTTTTAATATGTCATCTTCTGTAATTTGAAAAAATCAAATAGGTCTCAACAGTAAAATATTATTTTTAATTATTCCTTTGAAATTCACAAAATTGATTGAAAGGATCTAACGTAAAATTGATAAGTGTTACAAAGCTAAATTAAGTTACTCTTACAATTACACCCATTAATAGCCACCATCACATAAAATAATTACATGAACATTTTCAAGGCAATAAGCTTAAATATGATATTCAACTTTCACTTAAACAACCACTTATTAAAAGGAAGAGTTTGACAATAGCGTTTTGTAGAAAACAAATTGGCAAATCTTAGATGTGAAACAAATTTAAAAAAAAAAAAAAAAAAAAAAGCGCATAACATAGACCACTTTATTAGTATCTTTTTGCAAAAAGAAAAAAAAAAAGGAAAAAAACATTTTGTTTATTGATGCATAATTTAAACTTTTAACACTCTAAGTCAAGAGTTGGCATTTCTTTTGCCATAGCTACATGTTAAAAAGGTTTGGTCCAAAAAAAAAAAAAAAAATCAGAGTTAACGCTGTTAACCATGTGATTAAAGTTTCATCCTCATTGAGTCATTGGCAAGTCTTTGTACCTAATTTTTTTAGTTATGTTATCCTTATAAGATATTAAAACTAACAGGAAAAAATAATATGAAAATGACTCTTGTCCCAGTCAGTTGCCTGGCTATTTTATATATCTAAACTATGGTGAGGAGGACACATCAAGTCACCTTAGATAACTCTACCAACTCGATTAATTACATAAGTTGTCACGAAAATGTCCTCTCAAAAAACCTTTTTTGGTATTTTCAGTGCTTTGTGGGTAAATTGTTTAGTGGTCGTACCAAATGCCATCTTTATTTTTTGCTTTAATTATTGCTTTTGCTGGTTAGTACGACTCTTGTCATTAGAGGTTGTATTGACGTGGTCAACAATTTTTCACTATTAACAAGAAGTCTCGATTGAGTTCTAATCACGAAAATGAAATAGTATTTAGTAATAAGGGCTCAGCTCCTAAAATGAGACTTTTTAAATCGAATTTGAATTAGTCGAACCATGAAACAAATACTGAACATCAAGTGAGAAATATAAAAAAAAAATGTACGACTCGTGAGTTCACTATTGTTTTGTATCTCATTCATTAGTTCATATTGTTAGGAAAGAAAATAAATTTATTCAATTAATTGATGCCAAGTGAAGATGTGTGAAGATAACCCAATAGTTAAATACATTTAATTCGATAACTTTCTATCAGATTAAAAGGGAGTTTTGATTCTATTAATACATTTTTAAAGGCAAACTAGGGTATCTATGTAATAAAGTGACAAAATGTGGTCATTTCAAACGCCTTTATTCAAAATTCAAAAAGGTTGATTATCTTTTTTCTTTTTCCAACAAAAAGATCGATTGGTAACCAAGCTGGAAATAATAAAAAGAGAAAGAAAAAAATTCAGTTTTTTTAAAAAATAAAAAAACCTTTAGACCATTTTGCCCTCACTTCATTCACTCACCTAACTTTCCTTTTCAGTAAATACCAATCAGCATTCAGGGTCAATTAAGAAAACAGACAAAGTTAAAAAAAAAAAATCTACCTTCAGTTTTCACGAAATTAAAATGTTAAGTTTGTTGGCGTTTGAACATGATCTGATTGAAATTCGAAAAAGAAAAGTATTTGAAATTAAGTAAATGAAATTTAAAATAGTGTTTGCAGGTGAAATAGAGAGTATTGAGAGTGAAAATTTGAAAATTTTAAAAACATACTTAATACTCCTCCAATCCAAAATAATTGATGTTTTAAGCCGGAATTTGAACAAATGGATTAAGAAATTCACTTACTCTTAAAAATTAAGAGGATATTCGACTAAAATACCCTTCATTCTGATTTTTTCTTTTCCTTGTAGGTTGACATAATAGTTATGGGATTAGAATTGTGTCAAGGGTAAATTTGAAGAAAATAATTAAATACCTTCTTTATATTGTGAAACATCAATTATTTTAAATTAACTTTTTAAGGCTAAAACATCAATTATTTTGATTTGGAGGAAGCTACCTGTTTTTCAAACTTCATATCTATATATTTCAGTTTGAAATTAAAATAATAAGCAAATTTGGTATATAAACTGTTTAAAATTATCTTTAAAAATATTATTTCAAATGTAGGATAAGTATGGGGTAATTTAGTCATTTAAGCGTAAGATCCTCGAATAATTGTCGGTTTGTTGGATTTTCGAGGTGCTTTTTTTGCATGTTATACTGTGGGCCCACAAGAACAGCATTTAGTGCATACTTAAGGTACAATTCAAAATTCTATTCTCAAAATACCCCCAACGTTTGACCAAAATCCCAACTACACACCTAACTCATGTGTCCTATTACCCCCCCTGACAAATTTTTTCAAGAGAAATGACCCTTTTTTGCCGATGTGGAGAGAGCGTGAATACACGCGCCCAAAAATGACGGCTTTAAAAATGTATGAGGACCGGTTTTTGACGCCAACTAAGTTCGCCACATATGATGCCAAGTAGATAAAATTTGAACTCCTCCATTTTTAGCTACTTCATCTTCATCTTCACCCTATTTAATATCCATCCCCATTTTTTGTCAAAATAATATCCATTATAAACGAAAATCTCAATTGAAGAAAATCCACATATGATTAAGAACAACTTGTTAAAGAACAACTTTCCACCATAAACGAAAATCAAGAAAAAAATGAAAAATCAAGAAAGAAAAAGGAAAAATCTGAAAAAAAATAAGGATGAAAAATCTAATCTTGTTAAAGAAAATCGATTGAAGTTGCTTGTTTTAAATAAGCTACTTGTTGCTTGGTTGGAGTTGTTTAAGCACTAATTCTTTGAGTTGATTTGGGAGAAAATCAAACTCCATTGCTAAGAATTGGAGAGAAGCTATGAAGAACACCAAATGGGTTTCTCTAAATTCTTGATTGTTTAATCAAATTAATGGATGAACTTTGTTCTATTTGGTGTTAGGAAGCTTTCTTTCACATTTGGGTTTGTTTGGATTAGATTTGAGCAAGTTGGTGTGATTTTTTTTTCAACTCCTAATGAAGATGATGATAATGATGATGATGATAATGATAATGTTGATGAAGATGAAGGAGAATTGGGTATGGGTTTTCAGATCCTTAATAAAAATGGAGTATGGAAAATTGAGAGATTTTTTTTTTTTGAAGAAGAAGAGTAGATGGATGGAGGAAGGAGGGAAATTAATAAAAAAAATGGGGCAAAATTAAACACGTGGCACGTTGGCCAGGCGCGTGTGGACAACCGCCATTTAATATTTGGGGTTGGCAGATTGACTCGCCACATCAAGAAAAAGGGCATTTTGATATCGAAAAAATTTGTTCAATGGGTAATAGGACCCCCGCAAATGTTAGGTGTGTAGTTGGGATTTTGGTCAAACGTTGGGGGGTATTTTGAGTATTATCTCTAATAAATTATATATCAACTTTATCTAATGAGATAAAAATATGTCCTACTCGTTCTCTCCCAATATATGTGGCACCATTTGACTTGACGAGAAGTTTTTTTTAAAAAAAAGTTTTAAAATTTATAGTTCAAAATAAGCCTTGAATATTTACGTGACCATAAACTATCTCATAAAGTTAAATTGTTTCTAAATATGAAAAAGTGACATTCTTTTTTAAACATACTAAAAAAAAGTGTGTCACATAAATTGAAACAAAGGAAGCATTAATTAGCTATGATTAAGTGGGAAAATTTGTATATACGTATAACATTGTTTATCTAAACGATTGGTAGTATAATTTCATTAGCGGGGTCAAGAGAGGGTAAAATATACGTACACCTTCACCCTACCTTTTAGGGTAGGAGAGGTTGTTTGCATAGACCCTCGGCTCAAAATAAAAATAGGACAACAAAATAGTAAGATACAAAACAAATGCAACAACATATTGAAGAATAAGAAACTACGCGATAACTAAATAATACTACTAAAATTAAGACACTATACGACAATTAAATAATACTACTAGAAATGAGGAGAGAAGTAGGCTAGCCTCCATCCCCTCCCACATAAAGTGCGACAATACTCAATTACCTACTAACCTTTTATCCTAATCTTTGACCTCCGTACCTTTCTATCTAAAGTTAGTGTCATCTATCAGCTGAAGCTGTATCATGTCCTGTCTAATCACCTTCCCCAATTCTTCTTCGGACTAGATCAATCTCTTCTAGCCCCTGCTACCACGAACCTCTCACACCTCGTTTCTGGTATAAACAACCAATGAGAGTAAATTTTTGCCAATTATAAATTCCATTATTCATGCATCGAGTATAATTTTTTTTATCAAATCACTTAAAAAATAATTATATGTATTCAACTTACAATAATAAAAAACAATCTTTTATAACTTATCAAAAGTCTTAACTTAGGTTTATTGAATTTAGCTAAGAGGATATGTTAATCACATGCTTCAACTATTAATATTATAAATTATTTGTTTAAGGCGTAGAAAAAATATTATAATCACCATGTCCGTGATATAAATGGATACATTAGGTCTACTTAATAAATAGAGAAAATTACACTATATCAAGCTTTTAAAGTTAGCACACAAATAAGACAACTTTTTTAGTTCTTCAAAAACAGTACCATAAATTAAGGGATTAATTTTGTCCTTAAATATATACTCCATTATGCTTTCTCTCTCATCACTATTCAGTTGTGTATAGCCTTTAAAATGACTCTCTTTCACCCTCAAATTCACTTTCTCTCTCTTCTTTCTCTCCCCCTCAAAACCACTACGTCCATATGCTTTAGGATTAAAATTGAGGGTGATTTTAGTGAAGGATAACAATTGCATATTCATTGTAGATTTCTAGAGTAAATAATGATTCATGTTATATTTTTAGTATAAATTTGTTATAACTCTTGTTTATATGCTCTATAAATTTAAATTATTATATATCTGTAGTATATTTTCATATAAAATATTATACTAAAAATAATGCATATTCATAGTAGATTTCTAGAATAAATAATGATTCATTTTATATTTTTAGTAGAATTTGTTTTAACTCTTGTATATATGTTATATAAATATGACTTTATTATATATCTATAGTATATTTTCGTATAAAATATTATACTCATTGTACATAAATTTTACACATACATATTCATAGTATATTTATGTTATACATATTAAATATAATATTTTACCTTCTTTTGTCTTCGATTTGTTGAACTTCTTCAGTTGATTACCTCTACAGATGTAAATGCACATTTAACTTTTTTAGAATACAACTATCCCTTCTATTTAGGTGTAAATTATGTTTGAGAAATTGATTTATAAGATAAAATTATTGAGCTAAACAATAGGATAGAAAAGCTTGGGGAGTTATACGTGATTCTCTCTTGGTGGATTCCTTTGATTTAGGAATCAGTTATGGTGTTGTTGAAATTAGTTGTCATGGAATGAAATTTAATTAATGCTGCTATGATTCTGTAAATATTTTTTAAATAATGTACAGTTATGTTTTTTCCCCTAATAAATAATACTAATACAATATCAATTTGATCACACACTCTTAGGAATCAAATAGATATAAACCAACAACCATTTATGTAGTAGGAACTAGGAACGGCAACATGTAATTGCTTGCGATCACATTATTTAAACTATAGCCGGTCTTTAAAAATTACTTAAAAGATTAATCATCATTGACTGTTTAAATTTGGTTGCTGTTGTTGCTCTTCCTCTGTTTTTTTTTTTTTTCCCTTCTTTTTCTTATTTGCATCTTCATGCAAATACTTGTATGATTTATAAATATAGATTCTTTGACGTTTTTTTGAATTATATATACATAGACTATAATAGAAAAACGGCTAAATATCTTAATCCAACTATCGAAAAACCATTTAAGTTACTCATCAATAAATTGGCTCATTTATTTTTTTAACTATATGAAATGACTCATTATGCGATCGAACTATAGAAAATGGCTCATTTATGCCACTCATCAATATTTGACCATTTACGCCATCGCCTATTATCAAAATGACTCGGTCGATGCCATATTTCATTAAAAGGTTTTACAATACCATATATGACATTTGGGCCTCCAACTAGATTATGGTTGTGGGTGGGTAAGGTGTATGGATCGGATTTTTTATTAATTTGGTATTTAAAATTGGGTCAAGCTTAATTAAACGACGTAGACCTCTAATTGGAGCCACGTGTCATATCTCGTATTATAAAACCAAATTAATGAAAAATGGCATGAATGAGTCATTTTGGTAACGGCATGATAAATAAGTCAAACTATTGATGAGTGGCATAAATGAGCCATTTCCTATAGTTCGATGCCATAAATGAGTCATTTCATAGTTTAATAAGACAAATGAGCCAAACTATCGATTTTTTTTTAAAAATGCCATTTTCGATAATTGGATCAAGATATTTGAGCCTTTTCCGTAGATAAAATAACTACATCATTCGAGAAATCAAAGTTGAAAAATTGACCTAATAATTTAAACTTTAACTTTCAACTTGCAGGTCCGAAATTAGAATTTTCATACGTGATTTCAACTTCAAACCTGCATAACTGAAGTTGATTTCAAGGTGACTAAATTTTTAAAAGACTATAAATTCGGCTATTCCTTAAATCGGAATCCTAAAATATGCTATTTGTAAACTTGCCGCTTAAGTATTAATCTGGCCCATTACTAGAATTTGAATAAGGCCCAAAGAAATAGATAGGCAGCTAGTCTTTCATTTCTTTAGCCATTGGGCAATTTGCAGGATTGTTCTTCGCTGGGGGTGGTCTTTAATTTTTTCCCCTCAAATTAATGGTCTTTAATTTTTTTTTTTCCTTCGCTATTAATCTCTTGGTTTCGGGTTCAAACCACCGCTCAGTGAATTATTCTTTAAAAAAAAAAAAAATCGCAAGGTACGGTTGGATTCGCACTACCTTAATATAGAGTTTTGCCTTCTTTAGACAGAGTTCCAAGGTAGAGTTTTGGGCCTTAATGCAGAATTTTACCTTCAGGCAATTTTTTTTTTTACTCTACCTTAAGGCAGAGTTTTGTTCAAAACTCTGCGTGAGACAGAATTTTGCATGCAAAACTCTGCCTTAAGGTAGAATTTTATCTTCATGCAATTTTTTATTTTATTTTTTTAAACAAGGCAGATGCAAAACTCTGCCTTGCGAAATTCCTTTTTTTTTTTTTTTTTGAGTTGGGGTTCGAATCGGGGTATCAGGCGAAGGACAAAAATTAGAGACCACCAATTTGAAGGCCAATAGTTAAAGACCACCAATTTGAGGGACAAAATTAAAGACCACCCCAAAAGAAGCACAGCCCGCGCAAAAAAATGTTAGCCATTTGCTGTAAAAACTTTAGTTGACCGACTAACCCCAATTCGTGTGGGATAGACTTATAACCTGTTTGACCAAGCTTCTAAAGTTTGTTTATTTTGAAAAAGTGCTTTTCCAAAAAGAACTTTTGTCGAAAAACAATTTTTGTGTGCCAATTAATTTTAAAAACACTTTTGAGCAATAATTAATGTCTCTTAAAAAGTGCTTATAAATATATTTTCTCAAAAGTGCTTATAGCCAAAAGTTATTTTTTTAGCTTATGAAAAACCGCTTATGCTACTAACCCCCGAAGCACTTATTTTCTTCCAAAAACTTGATCAAACATCTCATTTTTTTTTTTTTAAATAAGCTCTTATTGGATAAAATAAACATTTTTTGAGAAAAATAAGCTTGGCCAAACAGGCTATTATTAAGAGGAGTAAACCGCTCCGTGCCAAGAAGTATGAATGCTCGAATAGGAAGCATGTGAATAAGGATAGATGAATCCAAATCGTCATATCACATCATTTTGACTTATAACATATTCAGAGGCGGATTCAAAATTTAAATTTTATGGGTTCAACCTTAAGATTCTTAGTTTGAACCTGTTATACTTTAAAAGTTATGGATTCATGTCTATTATTTATTGCAATTTTAATAAATTTTTACACATGAATTTATGCTCCGCATCAAAAGTTAAGGGTTCAATACCTATCATAGTACATCCGCCACCGGATATTAATTAAACAGCTTAAACGTGGCCTATTTAAGAATAGAGAACAGGCCTCAAAGAACCACGTCAATGTTACAAGAAAATATTCAAAATGCTGGGCCTGAAGCAACATCACTGCATGAATAATAGTTGGATTCTAACATCATGCAAGAACATGGAATAGAATCAGTTTGCACAGTAGCAATTTCATTGAACTACCAAACTCAAATGAGATAAAAATGTGAAGAACCTCAACGACACATGATTTAGAGACCTCTATGTTCAAATTAAAAATATGATATCATGTTTTTCTTATATCAAGATATTTCATTTATTTACTTTTACTAGTATATATATATATATATATATATACTAGTCCCATATCCGATTTTTTTTTTTAAAATGTCGATTTGTCTATTTTATAAGGACTATACTTATGAATTGTGTGTTGGAGTGCGCCCCACTTTGCTTTGATGAATTTTATAGCAAATATTAATGTATCGTTATCTTTGATGAGTCTCACACGATTCCAAAAAATCTAAAGATAAAAGACTCCTCGATTGCAAAACGTGAAGCATAATAGGAGGATACTCGCATAAAGAATAGGTTGAACATGCAAATTGAAGAGGTTTCATTATTTCCTAAGCAACTTACAGATCGCCCTTAAGAACGAAGAATCTCAAAATCACATAGCAACAATATAACGAACAACACTCTTTCAACATATCTGAATAATTAGTGCTCTAATGCTGGTGACACAAAATATCTGCACACCTAACTTAAACAATTTGGAGTTTGCACATTCTAAACACCGTCAAACCAAATAGTTGAGCCTTGTGCATTTGTAAATATTCATATCAATGTTAAACAAAAATCTATGATCCGCTTAGTTCAAAGTATGCACCATCTGCTGCGTTATGTGCTATCTCAGCGGTCGCCAAAAACCTACCCTTATTGAGTGTGTTGGTCGAGGAAGAGATCCAGACGAATCTTTCAAACAAACAAAGTAGAAGTTGAACACAAAGCCATCTTGGGCATGAAAAAAAAAAGTGGGGTGTGTTGGGGGGGGGGGGGGGGGGGGGGCGGGAGTAACCAACTTAATTTCGAGCCCAAACGACATTGAAGATGAGTCCACCAAGGACGCCTAAACGACATTGAAGACATAAGGCTCGTCATGACTCACTATTGATCGCTTATACATAACTAGGGAACTTATCCGCTAAAAAAACATAATGATGATTAAACTTATGAATAACTTTTCCTAGTATTCGAATGTTAAAGATGACAAAGAAGTAGATTTATGTAAATAATTTTTTTGTTAAATTTAATCGGGATAGAAGAAGAAGAAGAACTATGAGGTTGCATTATCGTCTATAAAAATCACGTTTGTTGATATCAGACCAACAATAATTTAGGTAAGAAATAATGAAGTAGAAAAACCCACAAGTTTGTTGCCTACATACTTTTTTGTATGAGCATATTTTGAAAATTCAAAAAATTGCTTCAAATTCACGGTATGTATACTTTTAAAATTCTATAAAATATGCTTAAGGGATCTGGCAATTCCTACCACAAACATGCCGGAATAGAAGAAAAATAATAATGAAAATTGAATTAAAAAAAATATAAGAAAAGTAATCCACTGAACACTTACCAAATTTAAAAGTTAAAACCTATAATCGTAACTCCTCATCGGCATTTACTTTACATACTAATTTTCATTCTCATTGAATAGTCAGTTTTTATTAAGTATTTTTTATAGGTAAAATAGATCTAAATTTTAATTTTACTTTTTCTTATTACACTTAAGAAAAAAAGTAAAAGAGGAGATAGGTAAAGAAAGGCTTCTTATACTTGAATCCTTGTATATGATTTTTGAGTAAAGAAAATTAATAAAAATAAATGATAAAGCATAAAACTTTTTGACTTTTATTTATTTTTCATGTGAAATTAAAATTGTAGGCGTAAACCTTTTTTATCGGTCGAGAGAAAAGTAATATGTAGGCGTAGACTTTAGTTTGATCAACCAAAATGTTATCCAAACAGTAATAATGTATCCGTTAGTACCATTCCTCGTGACTTTGAACGTCCTCTAAATCATAATTGATTCAAGAAATGATAAGCAAATACGAATTTAAACGTCCTTTAAATCACAGTTGCTCTAGGAAAAAGAAGCGACTTCTTCCGTAAAAACAAATAATTCAAATATTGCAACTACACACACCAGTCAACCTGCCAAAAAAAACACAAAACCAAAATCAGAGAGAGAGAGAGAGAGAAACACACTAAATACAATTGATATTCCTATTATCTAATATACAAGCATAAAAAAGGTTTCGAACACAATTCAAACGTACAGTATTTCTAGCTAAAATCAACAAAAACGAATAATTACACTTGATATTACAACTTTCAACATTTACAGCTGATAAAGTCTCAAACACACATCAAAGATTCAAAATCCATCTACAATAGAAAAAGAGGAAAGATGATGAAAAAACTCAGAACAATAGAATATTAAAAAGGTATAGAGATGGATATTAGGAGGATAAATAATTAGTAACAATGAGAAAAGAAATAAATTTATGTAACATTGAGCGTAATACAAAAAGGAACATGTGAGCTCTTTGCTTATCTACATGAACATGGATAGTTACAAAAAGAAACTCAAAGATAATAGTCAATGTTTTGATGGAAATCTGAAGCCTAAAAACATTGGACTTGAAGCTTTATGGAGAAGAAAAAGATGATAATGAACCTAAATTAATCCACCATTATCACCAGTATTCAAGGATCATAATAGACTATGAGCCTGTTTGGATGGGCTTAAAAAAACAACTTATAGTTCTAAAACAAATTTTTATGCCCCAAAAAAAAAAATAAGTTAGTGTAGTCAATTTTTTTTTTGCAGCTTATAAGTGCTTTAGATGAAGTTAAACCAAACAAACCCAATTAATTTTTTGAGGCTTATTTTAAGATAAAATGGGTTCTGGTACCCAAATACTCAAAAAAGCAAAAACATTTTTTATAAAGAACTTATAAGCCAATCCAAATGGGCTGGGCTTTTCAATTCAATCTGTTACTCGTTTTTATTTGGTTATTTGGGCTCTTATATCCTTTACTGATGAAAAACGGATATGATAATGAAGAGGCATATGGGGTGATTAATACACATTCATGGCCAAATGAGATTGACTTTTCTTTTTCTTTTTAAATAGCACATAAATTAGATAAATTAGCTAAAAGTTAAAAAAAAAAAAAAAAAAAAAAGGCAAAAAAAGGAGGAAAAAGATAATTGTATTTCTTGGCCAAAGAGAGAGGTGCCACATCACTCTTCTTTTGCCTAGCTTTATATTATATATAGATAGATTACGTTAGGCAGGCTTGAAGAAGTGATACGAAGCACTATCTTACGATTCAAGATTTGCTCATCATAATGAACTTAACTCTTTTCATTAAAAAAAAAAAAAGGCGAAAAGACCTTTGACCTGGGCTCAGATATTACAAATAAATAATCTTATATTTTCTTAAGAGAATTTTTTTGAAAGCGATGGAGGGAGCGGCCGTTGAAACGGTTCAATTTTCTGGCCTGCTAAAACAACTAAACAAGCATGAGCCAAACAAAGCCTTAGATTTAATACACTAGCACTACAGATGTTGTACTAAGCACTAATATAGTTGTACCTTGAAACTGAAAGTGACAGTAACTAACAAATAGTATTTGTCAGTTTCTCTTTTGTCTTGTTTCTATTCCCTCCTTTTCTCTCCATTTGCTGCCTAGTGTAACCTTCACCAATTGTCTCTCTTTCTTTTTTTCCTTTTCTTTTGTTGTTTCCTTTGTTTTCATTTCTATCCAATATGGCCTTTGAGTTTTTATATCATGAGCATCTCAGTTTTTTTGGCTTCTTTCTAGGAAAATTCTATACCTTTTTGTTTGTTTTCCTTAATCCAACATGCAAATTAGGAAAATAAAAGAAAATCAGTGATTCTTGGTGGGTTTTATGTGTTTTTGTTGTTTGGTTTATGGGGTCTCTTGATGGAACATAAAACAAGCTAAAAGGTACTTCCTTTTTCACTATTGCTCAATAAGGTTTGCTCATATTTGTGTTTCTTGATCATGTTCTTGGTAGGTTTTATGTGTTTTTGTTGTTTGGTCTATGGGGTCTCTTGTTGGAACATAAAACAAGCTGAAAGGTACTTCCTTTTCCACTGCTGTTCTTTAAGGTTTGCTCATATTTGTGTTTCTTGATTATGTTCTTGGTGGGTTTTATGTGTTTTTCTTGTTTGGTTTATGGGGTGGAAGATAAAACAAGCTGAATGGTACTTCCTTTTTCACTGTTGTTTTTTAGGTTTGCTCATATTTGTGTTTCTTGATTATGTTCTTAGTAGGTTTTATGTGTTTTTGTTGTTTGGTTTATGGGGTTCTCTTGATGGAAGATAAAAAAAGAAGCTGAAAGGTACTTCCTTTTTCACTGTTGTTTTTTTAGGATTGCTCATATTTGTGTTTCTTGATTATGTTCTTGGCGGGTTTTATGTGTTTTTGTTGTTTGGTTTGGGGGGGTCTCTTGATAGAACATAAAACAAGTGAAAGGTGCTTCCTTTTTGTTTCTTTAAGGTTTGGTCACATAGGCGAATCCTGGATTTAAACTCTATCAGTTCACATATTTAGAGAATTATGGGTTCAGTCCTACTATTGTTGCAAGTTTAGTGAATTTTTATAAATAAATTTATACTCCACATCGAAAGACTATAAGGCCGCATCCGCCTCTATTTACTCATATTTTTATTTCTTGATTATGTCCTTTTTGTTCTTGAAGGTTATATAGTTGGAGTATTGACTTAGGATTATTGGGTTTTTGGTTAGAAGAGAGATGAAACTGGCATCTTAACAGTTTTCTCAATCCCAATTTCATCTATAAATATCAAAGAAAATCATTGGTTCTTGGTGGGTTTATGTGTCTTTTCTTGGTTGGTTTATGGGGTCTCTTGATAGAAAGATAAAACTAGCCGAAAAGGTACTTCTTTTTTCATATTTCTTGCCTCAGGTCAGAGACCGATCAACATTTGAAGTTTATGAGTTCCTCCAACGACCTCAAGTCAATATACAATAATAACTGGGTTCACGGTAAAATATTTATAGATATTTGGTGGATTTCTTAATACATATACAAAGTTTGGGCAAAAGCTCTCCGTTGAGAAAATGAGTGTATTTATGGCAACAAAGTAAGGTATTTGAATCTTGAGTTTTTTTCCCAAGGATTTTCCATTCAGTTGATAGATAAGATACTTGGTTGAAAGTACGAGCCGCTTTGCTTAGTGAACTATCTACTTTATTGTTTTTCTCTTTTGAATTGGATGAAGAATGTAACACCTGCAATTAGGAGTTTTTTGCTTTTTAAGCAATTTACTATTTTGCTTGTGCAATTACTTAGGAGGAAATGATCATTTTTAAGGCAGCAACATTTTGTGCAAATAGGATCGACACTCTCTTCAAGGAACTTGTATATTGAAGTAGATGACAAAATATCTAGAGAGTTATTAATATACCTTAAGATTTGCAGTTTCCGTTTCCCCTATATTTTTGATGCTTGTGTTTGTTATTTCGGGGAGAAAAATGAATATTGAGGATTCATATAGCTGACTCCAACTAATTTGAATTTGAAACATAGTAATAGTAGCCGTCATTGTGTGTTTGTTTCTTCTTTTTTTCGGGATGGTTGTGGTAGAATCAACACTTCTGATATTATTTGGCATTGATCAATCTCTTTGTTGTCTCGCGTTTAGGAGAGTTGATATTCTAATCTGAGTGAACATGGCCATGTCACTGGAGGACCTCCTTGCAAAAGAAGGATTCAATAGGCGGATGTCAAAAACAATGCCTAGAACTTCATTGGGAACAAAAGCAAGAAGCGGACCTATTTACCGACTTCAAGAACCTCATACAAATGTTGCTTCGTCAAGCACAAAAAAGACAGAGAGAAGAAAATCTGATATACCCTGGCATGACTTAAAAGGTATGACCGCGAGGGACAGTTTTCATTTTTGGCCCGTCGGCTGAAATTAATGACGGGAGCTAGCCAAAATATACAAAACCAATACATTTATTACGTATATGATATGTATACTAATGTATATTTGTGTATACAATATGTATAGTTGATGTATTCTTATACTTACCATACAAAACCTATACATTTGCTGGCTATTATTCTTTTGAGCGGTCCAAAAATGTAATTATCCCATTTTGTTTGCAGATGGAAGGTCAAAGAAGGAAAGTAAGCATAGAATGGGCTCTTCCGATCTACCGTCGGATGTTAAGAGACTAAGCATTAGTTCTTTTGATGAGTTTCTATCTGCTAATGCTTCTCAAAACAGTGAGATAGTTGAGGTTGGGGAGCGAAATGACTCAAGATACAATCGTATATACTCAAATCGAACTTACAGAAGGGAGAGCGGTGAAGGCGGGTCTTCTAACAGAACTGATGAGGTAGCAAAAGCAAAACGACAATCCTTTGGAAAACATGCACAAGAAACAACAAAATGTCTCAATAATTCTAGTGAAGTAATTTCAGGACATCCAAGCTTTAGAGATAATTATCAGAAACATATGGAACAGCCCGAGACCTCACACAGCAGATCAACTAGAAGTTCGCTAACCAACAAGAAGTATGATGAGACTACAGCTATTCCTGCTCTTGATGAAGTTGCTATTCAGGCAGTAATCTCTATCTTCAGCGGGCATATAAACCGTTTCCTCCTAGACGAGGATTTTAGGACATCGCTTCGTCACAATAGTTTCGCTTCCTTAAATTTTGTTGGATTTGAAGAAGGCTTGAATACTGAAAGCAAGATCATAGCCACTCTTGAACAAGCTATAGAAACAGTAGAAAGAGCAGCAGAGGATTGTGCAAATGAAAAAGAGCTTAAGAAAGCCTCAGTGCAGCTTAGTGTAATAACAGGATTGAATTCGAACGAATTACGAGATCGATTTACGTCTGGAATTCCCAATTCTAAATTGGCAGCTTGTGCTCATTTGTACCTCAGTGTCATATATA
The DNA here is from genome assembly GCF_029784015.1 of Lycium ferocissimum. Taxonomy (NCBI): domain Eukaryota; kingdom Viridiplantae; phylum Streptophyta; class Magnoliopsida; order Solanales; family Solanaceae; genus Lycium; species Lycium ferocissimum. The sequence continues at coordinate 20,484,259 of NC_081351.1, forward strand.
AGATACAGAAGAAGGACTGTATCGCTGCAAAGCACTTACTGCAAGTTTTCTCTGATTCGCCCTTTCAGGCAAGGACTAATTTGTTGCCGGATTTGTGGAATCACATATTTCTTCCTCATCTTTCGCATTTGAAGGTCTGGTATAATTCGGAAGCTAATTTTCTCGGTGATCGACATAATAAGCCGAGGACACTGAAGCTTGTTGAGAAATTGTACAATGAAAATCTGGACAATGGGACTTATCAGTTTGCACTTTACTACAAGGAATGGCTAACTGATGGAGCTGAGATTCCTTTAGTTCCTTCAATTCAAATTCCTTCTATATCTGTTCAGCATGAAGTTTCCTTTAGCAACTCTTGCCACTTAAATAGTGGCGTTGGAGGTTTCTCACCTCAGCCGGTGGTCAGCAAAAAGTTGTATGATGAAGTATTCCGTCATTCACATAAACTAGGAACGGAATCAGAAGAGAGCCAGGAAGAATGCTGTGAAATTAGTAAGAGGAGGCCCACTAGTTTTGCTGCCGAAAATATGGCAGCATTGACATACTCTGCTGAAGTGATTAAGTGTATAGATCAAGATATTGGGTCTGGTGCTACAGTTGATTCAGTAAGTGTTGAACACGTTTCTTTAGAAAACTTAGATCACAATTAGACAAAAATGTGTAAATATATATATATATATATATATATATTTATTCTGTTGGTTAAAATCCTGGCTAAGTTTCTGCCACATTTTGGCTGGTGAGATTTGAAGCAAATGAAGTTCTACATGGTCCATTAAGACAATAAATTGGGGACGTTTGAATGGTGTATATAGCTTAGCTCTTGTATTCCAACTTACCGTCGGATTCTTCAAAGTCTATTTTGTAAAACAACTTGCACTTTGTGGGTACTTTTACGCAGTTTCAGTCACCTGCATATCGTTGTTCCTTCAGTCGTAGATGTTATTTCTTAAATACTTCATTTATGTGAGTGGAGCTCATAACTTTAGCTCTTTCCAAGTCACAATGACAGTTTCATTACACTTGAAATGGATGATAAGCTGTCTTGTTAAAGGCTCATTTAAGGCACTTCTAAGCCCCAAAGTTCAGGAGGGGCGCTATGCTTCGCCTCGCTTAAGCTGTGTTTAAGTGTGTAGAGGGGATTAAGGTGTGCGCCTCATTGCCCATGAATTCAACTTGAGTCGAGAAGTACTGAACTATAAATATAGTCGGCAAAGAGATATATTAGTGTTAATGAAAACATTTTGAATGAATTTTTTACTTTTTTCTTGCATTACATATATATTTTTACTTTTTTTCATTGCATTCTTTCCCCACTAAAGCTCACACTTCATTTGCATTTTACGCTTAAAGCCTCAATAGACCTGTAACACTTTTTAAAGCTTTTCGCCTTTGACAACACTGATGATAAGCCTTTACATAAACATATGTGCCTTTTCTTTTGCTGTTGGTGTTGCCAAATTAAGACATGCAGCTTGATTGTACTTTTTAATTAGTGTTTACCATGAGGAAAGTAAATTAAAGTTGTCAAATCACTTTAGTAGTTCTCTGTGCAGCTCTAAATTTAGTGAGTTAGGATCTATGCTTGCCAAACATTATTATTCCTTTTCAGATTTTGTATTACATAGATGAGTTAAACTCTGAGGGTGTTCTGATGTGTAGTATGGTGCATCAACCGCTCAGGATGCAGCGGGGGTATTTGGAGCGAATTCTCCAGAAGAAAAAATTTTCATGGAAATATTTGGAAACTCTGATATGAAGGAAACATCTCCACTAAAGTCCAACACGCCGGATTCATTTGCACCTGCAAATCTGACCGAATTCATATTCAACAGGATAACAAAAGCAGCTTCTGAGCAGGAGACCGAGGAGGTAGTGCTTCCTGCTCAAGGTACGTGAAAGTCATCTTTGAGAGTGTTCCCTCCAGAGGCAGAGCTCCAAGCCTGTCTACGGCTTCGGCAGAACCTAGCAGATTTGGCCCAGACCCTGTATTTGTGTTTAAAAATTCACTTAATATGTATAAATAATTTATCCAGAACCCAATAAGCTGTCTTTTCTAGAATCTAGAACCCATAAACTCAAAATCCTAGGTCCGCCTTTGGTTCTCTTTATGTTGAGTAAGATATTAATTGCTTATGATGGTGCTTTTCAAAATGTGTAGGAGTCGATTATGAAGATTATGTCGAAAGACCTTCCATAAACATCCCACAAGAATTTATCTGCCCTTTGACTGGACTTTTTTTTGAAGATCCAGTTACCCTAGAGACTGGCCAAACCTTTGAGAGAGCATCTATTATAAGCTGGTTGCTGAAAGGAAATAGAACATGCCCCGTAACACGAAGATTGTTAGAATGTCAACGCGTGCCCCATACTAACTTTATTTTGAAGCGCGTCATCAACAATTGGAAGTCAGAACATTGGAGGCATCTTCTGGATTATTTCTCTAAGGTTACCGGTAATTCAGGGGGACACGGTTGGTTAAAGAACGAAACAGCTGTTTCCATATTGGAACATCTTATTATTGCTTTAACTCAGGATGAAAGAAGGGTAACTCTAGAGCAGCTTATATCCGTGGGAAGCTTACAGTTTCTCATCCAGAGATTTAACTGTGGAAACGCTAGCGAGAAGATACGTGTTTCCGGGTTATTTTGCTCTTGCATTGTGGCTGATACCAATTGCAGAAATGTAGTAGCCAGAAATGTTGATAAGATGTGGCTGCTTAATCTTCTTCAGAAAGAAGAGTTGGAATCGAGAAGAAACGCCTTTTTACTCCTGACTGAACTCATTTGCCTTAACAGGTACTTGGTTTTCCAAATCTATGTTGCGCGGACTCTTAAAAAATATGGACTGATGAGTGTTTGATCCTCCAAAAGCTATGCATTTTTGGAGAATGTGACACAGATGCGGCATCATTTTTGGAGGGTCCGAGCAACATAGTCCAAATATATTCTTATAATCATGTTGGCTTTTCATTTATTCACCTCATGGCATGCATAGTACTACAAAAATCTCTGGAAAGGAACCTTCTTTATCCCCTCACTCCTCCGTGCTATCGAAAGAACTGATAGCGTTATCACTGTTCCAAGAAATAGCCAGAACAGAATCATGTTCTGTTTTGGGTAAAAATAGAAAAGCAGATGAATATGTGATACTTCATTGAAAGATAAAAAGTTCATGAAATTCATATTAGTCTGGGCGAATTTGCATGGAGAAGACCGAAGTGTATCAATAGAGATTTAGAGCACAAGAAGTTGAAGCTCAAGAGCTCTTTCTAGCAGATGCACTGTGACAATACCTGAATAATGTGACATGCATATTTTACTTTTAAAGAAAAACTGATCCTATTACTTGTGAACTTTCTCTCATCGAGCATGATGACACATATTTTTTCCATTCTTTGTTGAGAAGTTAAATGATCTGGTTAGAGTTGTAAAACAAATACATCTGAATATATTTTAATGTTTCTTTTTACCAGGATGTAAAATGGAAATGTCGAGACTATATACACTTTTCAAGAAAGCTGTTACTTTTTGGATAATTGTATTAGATTATTTGATCCATATTTCCACATGAACCCGGGTCACAGGTTCGAGCTGTGGAATCAACCACTAATGTATGTGTCAGGCTATACGTTGCTTGGACCTTCCAAAAATGTCGCCACACCCATGTCGGATCCTCCAAATATGCATAGCTTTTGGAGGATCCGAAACACAACTGACAATATTTTTGAAGAGCCTGAGCAACATAGGTGTCACTTGTTAGGGTAGGCTGCCTACATTACACCCCCTTAGGATGTGACCTTTTTCTGGACCCTGCGTGAATGCGGGAGGCTTCGTGCACTGGGCTTCCCTTTTTATCTTGCTTGCAACTAAGATACTGAAATACTCTATATTGCTGGATTATGATGCAGTCTTAGGGGTAATGATTTTATATTGCTTTAGCTACATAAACTCTTACCGCGCTCCCACATTTCAGGAGAAAAGATGCAAAGTTCTTCCTAAAAGGCCTTCACAAAGACAACATTGTCAAAGCGATGCACGATTTGCTGATGTATCTCCAGGACTGTCCATGTGAACAGAGAATCATGGTTGCTGTGCTGCTCTTGAACTTTGATCTTCTAGTAGGTTTCAAATCAGCGTATTAGTGGTCTGCTCTTCTAGACATCTAGCAAATTTAGACTTTTTCTTTTCTTTTGATAGGTCATTTTGGTTTTTTTTTTTTTTTTTTTGTTTGCTAAATTCCACGTCCTTTCTAATCGAGTTCCTTGGTTGTGCATAGCACTTCTCTGAAAAACTTAGAATTGGTACAGGACATAGGGTTTGCCATGACCTGATTCCAAAGTATTAAGAAAGAGACGCAAAGTTCATTAATTAAAGTATAGCTCCTAGTCAAAATTTCCATAGTTTTTTCTGTAATTTGGTGACTGAAGGTTATATGTTGTTCAGTGCATCAAGTAATTTATCTAACTCACGGAACGATGGAGTGGATATTACTTACCATTAGTTAATGAGTACGGTAAGTCCATTACCTTTAGAGTGTGATTCTGCAGGCTTAGTACTTTACACCTCATGTTGTAATAATCTAATTTAGAGACGAAATATGCACTTCATTAGTCAAAACATTGGTTAAGAATTGAATAAAAACTAGCGTATGTATTAACATCGCAGATTCTTATTTTGTCTTATTATCTACCAGTATTGGAGTGGCATGTGTTTGAATAAAACGGAATGGATATAGATGAATCATATAGCCGATCCCAGCTGGTTTGTGATTGAGCAAAAGATGTTGTATCTTTTGTTACTTGTTTGAGAGGCAGGCATAGTGTTTAAGAAGAGGCAGGCATAGTGTTTAAGATCACTGTTAATTTTAGTCTAGGAACTGACTTTGCATTTGAATCTTCCAGGCAGACACAGATATGCCCAACACATACAGAGATGATGCGGTTGATGCTATGACTATGGCCTTAGAAAGCAGCTTATCAGATGAAAGGAGCAGAGAAATATGTTGCAAAGCACTACTTATTCTGGGAGGGCATTTTTCGTTCTCCGGTAAGATTATGACAGAGGATTGGATCCTAACGCAAGCTGGTTTTCTTGAAGGTTGTGGAGCGGAATATCCGGACGAGAAAGAGAACAATGTGCTGGTTGATGCAACCGTTATGATGGTATTTTTTTTTTTTGGTTCATAATTCCTCTTTCAAAATACAAATTACTGCTCAAAATATTCAATATGCCATCTTGTGAGGAAAAATCGAGCCTTTCGCTCAGTCAGTTTGGGAAACGTCTTATCCTCCCAATGCTGCTTCCTTTCGTTGTTCCCAAATGTGTCAACTCGTGTAATAGGTACCTTTCTTTTATGGCATATTTTTTAAATCCTACAGCAGCTTCTTTTCATCTTGTTGTGCCCTCTTTGCATTTCTTAAGTCAAGAACGTCTTTTTCTGATGGTTGTTCGTTATGCGTCATTTGCCCCCTCTTGGATCAACTTTTGATGTGCTGGCCAAATTTTGCTTTGTGCAATAGGAAAAGCTGGTAGCAGATTTTGAAGTCCTTTCTCGCTTGTTTTGACACAGACTGTCACATGATACTCTAATTCTCGAAACGTGATTTCAGTTACATTTTTGCTGATTCTCCGAGCATTATGAATTGTTTTTCCATGTGTTAAAAGTTTAATTGACCAAAGCGCAAAAAACTGTCAGATGGAGGATGAAGAAGAAGAGGCCAGGGAAAAATGGTTGTTAAATGCATCAGCATTACTTATTGGTAGTGGAAAGAAGTCATTTGTGGAGGCTCTCTCAAAGTGTTTAGGTTCAGGAAACTTGGAAATGGTCCGAATCTGTCTAACAACAGTCGCGTGGTTGAGCTCAGCGGTTGCTTCAATGAACGACTCAGAGTTTGAAATATCTGCATTTTTAGCTATTATCAATCAGCTGATAGAATGCTTACAACATGGTGATCTGGTTGAACATAAGGTTTTAGCTTCAATGTCTCTGCTTAACTTCAGCAAAATTCAAGGTTAGCCCTTTTCGTTCCGAGCTTCTGTTTAAGACTTTTAAATTGTAGTAACATGTTGATTAGCCGTCCCTTCGGGAAAATCCGATAAAATCGGAATGATACAGAGGTTGTTTAGCTGATACAGATTATAGTTTCTGGATAGTTTAGTAGTTAATAAGACTGCAATTGGACGGTTCTACCAAGAACCCCAACTCGCTTCTTGTTACACTTCACTATGCTTAGCTTTTCAAGATAATGTATGTATTTGGTAAGGAGGTCGTTTTCCGTGAATTTTTTTTTTTGTAGTGTTTGGTTGGTGAGTGAAAAATATTTTCCTGAAAAAGTATATATTAAAATTAATAATAATATTAACAAATCAAAGAACGTTATGATGAGATTTTAGTGCTAAAGATTAGTTGTAATGTTTAAGTGTTAACTGAAGTAAGTAATATGAATTGAAAAGTTAAAATTGTTGTAAAAGATGATTTTCGCCCATAAGTGAGGAAAGTCATTTTAAAGTTACCAGTTTTAAAAAAAAAAAAAAAAAAAAGTGAGGAAAGTAATTTTCCTGCAAAATGGAAAATGTTTATATTGATAACCAAACAACAGAAATTGACTTCCTTACAGAAACATTTTCCTAGAAAATGACTTATGTCACAGCAAATACACCCTAGATCTCATATATTTTGTCAAGTATTTCCTCCCTACTTGTCTTTATATACCAAATGTCACTTCTGAAATTATTAGTCGGGACCAATTGATGTCACAACCAAAAAGGCACATCAGAGACATAACTTTTCTCAAAGGGGTTTGGTATACATTCACAAAAACAAAAAACAAAAAACAAAAAAGGGACAAATACAAAAAGGGTCAAATACAGCAAAGTGTGGGCACAGTGCTTTCAGATTTGACTTGTTAGGAAATAAGAGAACATGCGACTCTTAAAATGGTTTCAACCTATGTTACGCAAACTTTTCAAAAATGCCACTAGGTGAGTGTCGGTTCGTCTAAAAGTAGTGCATTTTTGGAATATCTGATACGGGGGACGACATTATTTTTGTGGAGTCCGCTCAACATAGATTTTAACCTCACATTTGTTAATTTCTATCTTTTTGATTCTAAGGTTTTGCTTATAGAATGTAGGATCTTACTAATGATGATAGCAGAAGATTTTGTTGGTCCTCTAGAAAGCCTTGTTGAAGTTACATGGACAGCAAAAGAGCTTTATGCCATCATTTCCAGTTGCTAGAGGTGGATTTTAAACTTTGGTTGCCCGAAAGGAAGTCTTGGCCTTTGGACCAGGCCCGTACAGAAAGTGTTTACTGCGAGCCTACAGTGTAAGGTTCAAATCAGAAAAACAACCACTAATGCTTGAAAGTACCTTTGCGTATGTTAACCCCCTTGGGTGCAGCCTTTTCTCCGAACCCCAATGAACACGGAATGCTTCGTGTACTGGACTGCCATATTTTTTTGCATGTACAGTCATTTTCGTTTAGCTATCCGTTTCTTCACAAACAAAGAAAAAGTTACATTTGTTGATTGTAAATCATGTGAATAAACAAGATAAAGGCTTTCAGTCTACTTGTATTTCAAACTGCTATGTCTAAGTCTTGAATAAGTCATAACGTTTATGTAGCTATCAAAAGTTCATCATTAAAAATAAAACAGAAAGTTTATATGCTAACCTCCTTGGGTGCAGCCTTTTCTCCGAACCCCCATGAATACGGAATGCTTCGTGTACTAGACTACCATATTTTTTTACATGTAAAGTCATTTTCATTTAGTTATCCGTTTCTTCACAAACAAAGAAAAAGTTACATTTGTTGATTGTAAATCATGTGAATAAACAAGATGAAGGCTTTCGGTCTACTTGTATTTCAAACTTCTATGTCTAAGTCTTAACTAAGTCATACTGTTTCTATAGCTATCAAAAGTTCAGCATTAAAAATAAAATAGAAAGTTTAACGTTACATGTTTTCAAATATAGAAATGTGTCTTTTCTGAAAAACAAACTAGTAAAGAATTAGGAGCGCATACAAACTAGAATGAAACGGAGGAAGTAGAGATTTGAGTTCAAATTTTAGTTAAAAAAAATATGGAAAAATATTAGGTAATGTTTTTCCATTTACCTAATTTTGAGGATAGGATTATGCGCTGTTGACACAACAAATATCTAATAAAATAGTTAAGATACATATAAACTGATCCGAACATCATTGTTATACTAAAAGTAGAGGAAATTGGACCAAGAAATGAGTACTATAATATTCTTTTATTAGTACTAATATTTTGACATATATGTCAAAGTTTTACTGCTAAAACACAACACTAATACAAGTGTACCCTTAAAAAGGGTAATTAACAGGAAATTATCTAAAACAAGATCTGGAATTAAGCACTTCATCTTTCACTCCTCCTCCTCCTCCTCCTCGTATAGCTTAATCACCTGAAAGTATTAATTAACGTAACAACAACATTAGGAACTATGTTCCAAATATTAAAATTTCAAAAAAGAGGCTTTGCAAACATTTGTACATATAGAATTTAAAAATTGCAATAAATAGAAAAAATCAAGAACAAACATTCAATTTATACAAAGTTAACGGTTAATATTGACACCTCTAAGTTTATATACTTCTTAATTCAAAAAGAAAAGAAAATGGATAAGATATGTTCAAGGTGGCCCTAATTAGTCTGTGATGAGGACCCAACCATTTATATATACAATCAAACCTCTCTATAACGTAATCGTTGGAATTAGAAAATTTTCGTTATAGAGAATGATTTGTTATACACCTATAACGACGTTACATTTAAATAATGCTTACATTTGTTATAGGCAAAAAAGATGCATAAAATCTAATTTTCATTTTTAATTGTCAAATTCTAAGCTTAATCACACTTTGTACAACGAAGGAAAATCGTTTAATAATGAAAAAAATATATATTCATATGATATTTTTTTTTTTTTTGTCATAAGTAGTGTATTAAATGATCAAATATTTGGTCAAAATCTATACACTTATTATTGGTAATCATAGATATTATTTATATAAAGATGATTAATTATTATATTACCAAAAAAAAAAGATAGTTGTTATATGGGGGTAATTTACAAAGTGCGTCTTGTTATAAAGTTGGTATTCTTCATTATAGGTGAAATGTTGTTATAGAAAGTAAAATATAACAAAAAAATCGGTTCGAAAAAAACTTGGTTGTTATAGAGGTGTTGTTATATGCGGGTGCCGTTATAGAGAGGTCTGACCGTATTGTTATAATCATTCTGGCCGTTTTTATATGTCATTTTACTAAAAAATCTATTCCAAAATATTTATCATTTTAGAAATTCAGAAGGCATTAAATTTTTCCATGAATTCCACCGTGAGTGTAAAAAAATATAATCATTAATTACTCATGTAAGGGCAAAAAATAAGGGTGATTTACTCAAGTACTCAAGTAATACACCTTATATAATAAGAATGATAGTAGATAGTAAGTAACTTTTTTTAATGAGTGTGTCAAAAATCTTAAACGAGAGATAAAAATGATAACGTACTTGCACACCCTTACAAGGGCTATCGACATCACAATAAGTTTTGAGAGTGATCAAGACTACATTGTCCAAATCCTCAGCATACTTATAGCAAGGGCAACTAGTGCCTAGTATGCTCTTGAATGTTGGGCAGCACGTATCAATTGAAGTTGTGTTGAACATGCACGTCTTCACCTTTTTTTTGTCACTAGTCGAGCAGCTAGTCGGAGCATGGGCGGGAGGAGGGTATGGCCATGGCCACGGAAACGGCCATGGTCCTGGCCACGGAAACGGCAACGACAAATAACGTGGGATATCCCATGGCCAGATTTGTAGCTCGTTCCCGTCGTCGGGCATGGCCACTTCTCTAGCCACGACCACTTGTTGGTGGCTGCAACATAAAATTGCAGCCACTATTAACATCATGAGCACCTTTATGGTTACCATTTTTTCACTGATGAGTAATTTGTGTCCTATAATGAAGAGATATGAACCATCTATATATACAAAATAAATTGTTGGTGTGACTATGATAGGTATGGTTCCAGTAATTTTCAAATGATACACAATGCAAAAAAGTTTAAATTACCTAATATTACTTTCAAAATGGCCCAGACCATTATCAACATTGTAGTATATCGTTGAAAGTTTTTAAAAAGAGAATTTTACACGATTTGATCACTAATTTTAAAGTTGTGCTCATAACTAACATTACTTTTTGTTTATTCCAAAAATGACATATCTTTTTACCTTTTTAGCATATATAAAGAATCATGCAATGATGATAAATTTAAACAGATCCACGAATCAAGGAATTAATTTTGATCATTATTAATCTTTAACACTCTCTCTCATCTTTATACTAAATCTGTACGTTTCCCATTCCAAATATGTGGGTAGCATTCAAAGATTTTCCAAATATTTTTACTACTTTTCTTTCTTACTCATAACATTAGTTCATTGCGGGCTGCTTCCTCATGTGAGTTACTAGTCATTTGTAAAAATGAGTAAATCCACTATTTATACACTTCTATAATTTATTTATTACATACCCGGAGAATACCTAATTTTTCTTAAATATACATGATTTTATAATGTACATAAATTATATATGCACAATAAGTCACAAAATATATCTTCTATAAATACAAATAGTATATTACAAATAAGATACTTGATTTATTTATGAGATTATAAATTACTATATATTAAATTATACATAATTTATATACTATATATCTAAGATTTTCTTATTTATGCCACACATATATATCCTAAAAATTTTCATGAAATATAAATTTTATATTTTCATAATATATATGATATATATTATATAACAAACAAATATATAAATGGTACATCTATATCCTATATAAATATAGTCTACCTTTTTGAATTTTGTGACTTTTTTATAATAAGGTACTCCCACTTTTTCTTATTGTCTTTTAATTGGATATCATAGGGATGTAATGAAAATCCACTGTAACTCTGTAAGGAAAGAACAATTTTTGGAGAGAAGATTGTGGAGGATTGCTTGGGTTGTTTTGCTTTAATTTCGTGGAATTAAATTCATTTAATATACAGGTTTCCTCTAATATGGTAATTGTTATTTGGCTATAATTGATATAATCATTCTTATGCTAAGAATCAGTAATGTCTATTTTAATGTTTGCTTATTTACGTTCTCTTCTCCTTTAAAATAAGATGACAAGAAAAAAAGACTACACCTTATTTTATTCCTTGAATATTTTATGTTTGATATTTTTGTGGTAAGGTACTTGTCATTTTACGTACGTTAATCTTTTATGCATTTTTAAAAGAAAATATTAACAATAAATATTATTTTATTAATTTAATCTTATTTGTTCTATAATATTTCACTATGTCAATCTCTCCCCAATAGTTTATTACTAAGAGTAAAATTGCAAAAAACTCATTAATTAAATCTTGAAATTCTGTAATAAATTAATTTGAAACGACTATTTCTGAGGATCAATTGATTTTGTAATCCTTAACAAATTCTTCATTTCCTTCATTCATAGCTTCCTTCTATATTATCAGCTTTCTCTTTAATTTGTTTTTGGCTATTATCAATTTTACCTTAAAAAAAAAGGCAGACAACGCACTAGAACAAGTCATACTACAATGATATATAGTTAAAACTGTTGTGACTTATGCTCTATGAGTTCAACTAAACCTAATATTTTCAATATAAAATATTAATATATATGTAAAAATTCACTAAAAATTGAACATTATGCTTGAATGAACACATCCGTCGACTTTGACTTTCGCCGACCCCCCCCACCCCCACCCCCGCCCCCACACCGAGCCTTTCTCCTCACAAGTCTGAATTTTTCGCGTTATTCCAATCAGGGGTTTTGAAAAGGGCCAGTAGGAAGGATATATATTTGAAGCACAAAGATAGAAGAAATGTCCTTTAATTTGATTGTCTGAAGACTTAGATATTGTACTAGTATATATAAGCATACATCATATGGCAGGAAAACATTCATCATTTTCCTAATTAGAGAATTTCGGGTTCGAACTTGAAAATGAAGTCACAGTTGAGAAGGAGCGTTTACCCTGATGGAGGAATTCTCCAATGCAAATTCGGGGCAAAGTGGGTATGAAATTAGTCGGCGAATCCGAATTATAGTATCATGTGTAACAATGTTTGTAAATACACTTATTTTCATTGGTTTTGTAACATATTTTCAATGAAATTGATAATGTCTTGAACCACTTCACCAACTGTGTTTGAGGAATCCGGAACTTTTTTAACTCAAAAAATAACGTTTGGAACCAAATTAACCATTTAAAAAAAAAAGAACCAAACTAGGCTTCATGCACAGAATATGTGCATGAAAGAGCCAAAGTGTACATTTATACTTTGGTACTTTCCAATCAGGTGCGTGAAGGCGTAACAAAACCCACCGAAGCCTCCATTTCTAGCATACTCTTCTCTTTCATTTCCTCCATTTTAAATGGCCTTTCCAACACCTTTTGCACTCCCGAAAACATGTCTCGAAGTTAGAAAATTCGAAGTTTTCCTATACAACCCGATATTTGTGAATGCGGTTATTCTTGTAAACTAAAAACATCGAAGACTAAGATAATCCGGATCGCCGTTTTTGTGTTGTAAAAATGCCGAAGTAAGTGTTTTACATTTTTTGAGTATTTTTTTCTCTTTCTTTAAAAAATTTGATTTTCTTGTAATGTTTATAGGATATGGGCGG